>NC_060152.1:23794843-23935987 GCF_021292245.1 Micropterus dolomieu | reverse complement strand
GCAGGCTCAGAGTTGGTTCAACCTGTTAACCTTTTAAGAACAAGTTTACATTTCCTCAGGCTGGAGAGCTATGTATTTACGACACCGTATACATCTGTCTAAGTGTCTGCTGGCTGTGTTCCACTAGGTTATGCTAGCTGGCTAGCTGTTGGTCAGCTAACATCATCCAAGCAAGCTTAACTACTAATTAGCTAGCTGCTAAACAGCTAAGAAATACATAGCTGGCTGATAACTTTAAAAACACTGTTTTAGTCGGTATTATTGGTTACGATAATGCATACTAGGCTGGTTCTAATTAACGATTGGATCAGGGATTGGTTTTTCCATGGGCCGATATTAAGGCGATTTTAATTAACTGCACAACACTGAAGTGTTTCCCATTTATTGATTTATTTGTGGCAACATGACACGCCACAATATCAAATGCTGACTGTCACATACTATTTGAGTAAAATCATAATTCATTGCGTAGCTGCACACAGATTTGCTCAACACATCTGCTTACTTGGGGCGGCACGGTGGTGCGGTGGTTAGCATCGTCGCCTCTCAGCAAGAAGGTTGTGGGTTCAAACCCCGGTTGCCCTTTCTTTGTGGAGTTTGCATGTTCTCCCCGTGCTTCTCTCTCTGGGTGCTCCGGCTTCCTCCCACCATCCGAAGACATGCAGGCTAGGTTGATTGGTTACTAAATTGTGCCTTGCACCCGATGTCAGCTGGGATTGGCTCTGGGATTGGGATTCCCCCCCTGCAACCCTGACGATGGATGGATCTGCTTGCTGTCTCACAAACACATTGAAATGGAGCTGTCTGTATATAGCCCCTCCTCTGTCTGTTCTGATCATGCACTGGAGGAAATATTGTCACCGGCTTTTCCGCGATTCCTTAATCAATCCGTAGTTGAATGGTCAGTATGATGAACACCGCTTCACAGATGTGTCCAAAACTAATGCATTCTGTTTTCTCAGTTTTCTTAAACAACGCTGTCAATGTCGGAGACCCACCTTCAAATACGTTTTAAGCAAGCATATAAGTAAGATAGCTTTTTTAATATTAGAATAAAACTGGGTTGTCAATGTTAGCAAGATGTAAATAGCTGCTAGTCAATATTGATATGGAGAACGATAGGCATGAACACGTGAAAACACCAATGAACTGGCACAGAGTGAAGGTGCAAACCACGTAAGTACAACAGGTGACGGAGCAACTAATGAGACACAGGTGAATCCACTAAAGCAATCAGACAGCCAACAGAGGAAGCAAAGACAGCTCACAAAATACACAAGGCATGGATTTACAAAATAAAACATAACACAGATGACTTAAGTGCATTGCTGACAAAATCTACCCAAGCAAAGAACGCAGACAGATACTAAGTAAACTTAAATATGTGAATGAACAAAAGAATAAACTAGACTACGAACAACCCAAACCCTTGTCAAATCTGCAATATGCCAAAAATACCCAGAAAATCTCCAGTTTTCATCGGACCAGTCTACCTTCTGTATGGTGTCTCACGATCACAACAACCGGTCATTACTGAAATGGCAGCAACAGACTCCCCTCAGTGTTGGACAAGGAGGAATATAACTGTTGTCCCAACAAAAAAACATCTCAACGTTAGTTTTAAGTTATGTATGCTGTGTTGTTTTCTTATTGACAGCTTGCTAGGGTTTAAATTGATGTCTTTATAATATCAAAGTTTAACTAAAATGTTATGGCTTTGTTATGGGTAGTAGGCCAAATGTAGCTATACATTCGTTATAAGCTCTAGCCTAGTTGCAATTGTGTTAAGTTTTGCTTACACAAGATTAAAGTAGAAAAAATGTTGTAAGTGGTCCTTACATTTATACTCCTCCTATTGTTTACTTCTATCTAAATCAAGAAACCAACTAAGCCTGTGGCCTGTACTATGAAGCGGGGTAACTGGCTTATCCAGGTAACTTCAGAAGTAACTTCCCGGTTAACCCGTACTACGAAAGGTGGATAGGTGTCTGTGCCATGGCTATTTACGCTGCATCTCTAAACTGCTCCGAGCAGGTTTTGTTCGTGGTTATCTCGAGGTTACCCTGCATGTGGACTACACACTACATCTGTACTCAGTGTTAATGATGGGAAGTAGGAAATTATTACACACCACTTCATAAAATATGTTTAGATTTCATCCTGATTTGCTCCACTGCGTTTGCAATGAAGTTCTGAACGCAACAGCATTACATTCAGACAGCGAGCCCTGCATCCTCGGGGATTTTAGAGAGAAATCTTAATTAATTAACGGGATAGTTTCTTAGATGAAGCCCATCTGTAGTCTATAATTGAATTATCCTAAGTGTTTTCACATATTTAGATAGACTATTTTATGTGTCCAAAAAATAGGGAGCCAGGTGGGGGTTAATAACCGAGGGGGAAAAAAATCCTAGATGAAAGTGGGAAATTTACTTCTGAATACGCCAAATCCAAGGCAAAGTCTCTAAGGTGCATGATGGTGATTGTGAGCTAAACTCAGGAGAATTTCCTCACTGCTTAATCCGATTGCATAGTTTAATATAACTTTCCAATGCATGCATAATGGCCTACATGGCAGACGTATGTGTGTGATGTTGCATCCTTGCAAAGTGAAGTTTCTCTCATAATATTCAAGTTTTTTACTTGTAGATTAATCTTGGAAATTAAATTCTGTCTCAGATTATTACCCCTCTTCGCTGGCTCCTTTTTCTTCTATTACAATGGACCTCATGTGCAGTTGTACCTTTACATCTTAATCATATTACACATAAAAGAAGAGCCCATAAAATACATAATAGAGATGTGAACTACAATAAGAACACTGTGAAGATAATTAGGCTACAAATCATCGGCCACGATATTAGATTTAGCTGTTAACTTGTCTTTACATTCATAATTTCCTGACACTACCGACGTGCATTCCTCTGGAAAAATACGGAGCTTGCACCGTTGCGAAAAAACTCTGCCTGCACCGCCGAACACACCCCTTTTATGCGAACGTGCACCAACTCCAATGAAGTTAACACCAGGTTAACGCGGACTCAACAAAACAACATCTTATCCACTGTCGTATTACGATTAAACTCCAGTGTAGGAAGTCAGAGTTTGCCTGAAAACCCCGAGTTAACTGAGTAGGTTGAACTCCCTTCGTAGTACAGGCCACTGGTCTACAATACTGCAAATTAAACAGATACAACAATTTCATATAGCATACTACTATGCAAACAATGTCGTACCTAACTGCATAGGCTACTGCGTTAGTTGATAGAATATAGCAGGTGGTTCCAAATACAACAATTTACTGCTCAGCTGCAACACATTGAACAGCATGTAATACCTGCAAATTCCATTTGGGCTGGTTTGAGCCCAAATGGAAGTGACGTGTGGATCGATCCTAAAGTATCGATATCTGTGATAACGTTTCCTGCTCTAGGATCGATGCTCATATAAAAGGATATCTAAACTCGGTCATTTGGAGTGAGTGTGTGTTTTATCACAAGTATCTTACTGTCACCAGGATGGTGTAATTATACTCGGTTGATAGGAACTATTTTTCCTTCCGCCTGTCAAAGTCATGCTTGCGCTACGGCTCTGTGACGAAGCTTCTTTGAAGTGAGCCGCTGCAGCCCGCGATTGAATACTGACTCTGGCTGTATTTTAGCTGTGAAGGTAATAATGTTGCTCTGTGTGAGGTGTGTGCAAAGACAGTGAAATACTTTGGCAACACCGCAAACTTCGCTAAACATCTGAGATTAGGTCTGTCATAATAATAGGATGATGATATGAAGCGGCAGTTCTGAGCAGGATATTTTTATTATAATTGAAGGATATGATAGTTTTATGTCTTCTCATTATGCAGCTATTATTTTGAATTGGTAAGGCTACAGCCTACTCCTTATTTCTCTCATAAATACAGAAACGGGAGGGGGGAGGTCACATTAAACTAGAAATAAAATATGTAAAAAGTATTGGTATTAGTATCGGCAATACCAGCCTGGGATTTACTTGGTATTGATCGTATAGGAATTAAGTGGTATCACAAATCACTACCTTACTCTTCAGTACTACTAATAACAGGTTGTCTGCCCGTGACATTTCAGCTACGGGGCAAGTTTGTTTACTATTCTTTTTATTCTTTTGCTGGGCTTCAGCCTTAGTCCTGCTGTCAATCAAACACAGACACCAACACGCCCCTCCAGCTGCTGAGAGGAAAATAATTTATTATTTGTGATATTTCCTCAAAGACCGTTTTGTCCCCTTTTAATAATAAAACTATAACAATAGATTGTTATGCAAACAGTTATTTTTGACTGCAAAAAGAGGTGACTGAATCCAATTTTAGTTTGACTTTAAGTATCACGCTCTGTGTTGTGTAAAGATTATTCTACATATGTTAAATGCCATTGCACAACAAAGAGTGAATAAAAAAATAAATAAATCAAGGGAATATATATATATATCACTTACTCCAAAGACATTTAGTCCATAACTTCTGTTAGATTTAGTGATGTAAATTGGTTAGGTAGAATTATTTCAGTGGTGCCCATCTGGGGAGAGACATGCAAATTAGATTGGATACATGACTCTTCAAACTAAAGGGAGTGTTCTAGTCAAAACAACATTAACCTCTGTGTTACTGGTGTCAACTTTGTCAAAGCAGCAGGGCTGAATGTTAACATGATTTTTGATTGCCACAAAATCCAACGTGTTTTGATGTACCTGTATTTTCCTCTGTTCTTTGTCCCCTACCTCTTCTTCGCAGTGCTATTTGGTCAGTTTGTGGTATTCCAGACATTGACCAGTGACGTGGTCGAGATCTATGACGGATCCTCCACAGATTCAGCACTTCTCTCCTCCATATATGGATCACACTCAGGTAAAAGCACAATTCTGGAACCATTAAGCGTAGCGTCTTATTTTATTCATGCTACTGGCTCATTGGTATGAGCAATTCTGTTGAAGGAGCAGCATTTTGCACTGTAGGGAAGACAGCACATCCATTTCTCAGTTCAATTCAAATCAAATAACTTTTTTCCCAGACAAATTAAAAATCTAAAATCCTAGCAGCTTTACGCTGCCAAGGATAGTGATTTTTGTTCCCTTATTACATTTCTGTAATGATGATATAATGAAACACAATGATGATACATAATACATTGATTACAACTGAATAAAGTTCTGAGATCCCAATTCAAGTAAGAAAAGCAAACCAGATGTTGTAAAAAGTTGTGACACTCTACTTGCTTAGACGGTGGCACAATGTAAAAACACACAAATCAATCAGATCTGCTACTTCCACACTGAGGATACACTGTACATCAGATTAGACTGCAAATTTAAATCACATTGAAAACTGCATATAAGACAATGTTACACAGAACTGAATCAATGTTTTCCTTTTTTGTCCAGATTAATTTACAGTTAAGGTCATGCAGAGCTTGTTCATTCATTTCATTTATTTGTCAATAATTTTATCTGTGGACATGCGTCACTTGAAAAGAGTTGATAATGTCTCCTTTAATTTTGATATTTAGGCGAGACACTCCCTTTGAGTTCAGGAAACAAGATAACACTCAAGTTTACCACAAATGGAACAGAAACAGCCAAAGGATTTCATTTTGTTTACCAAGGTAAGCATTTTCTGATATGTTTTTTAGAATTTTGATGTGGAAACCTATTTAAGTCCATTTGGTTGTTCTGAAAAAAAAAAAAGATACTTTAGCCTTGCACTCATCACATAAAAGGGCTGTTCAGCAGAGTACCAATGGCTGTGGCTGGTCATGGCTGGGCAGAGCAGGATGATGTGGAGTCAAACAGCCTATCCTGGCACAGTAGAAGAGAGTGACTAATGATGTGCAAAGAGATCCACAAGGGCTTTACTATTTCTCTCCGCCTCCTTTGTCTTGCTATGTCTCTTTCTCCCTGTTGTCTTTCTGACTACCACACCCACCCACCACACTGAGTCTTTGTCTTTCTTCATCTCATGCTCGCTTCCTCCTCTCTTATCCCTAGCTGTCCCCCGGACAAGCGCCTCTCAGTGTAGCTCAGTCCCTGAGCCCCGTTTTGGGAAGCGGATAGGGAACGACTTTGGCATCGGAATGGCGGTACTGTTTGAATGTAATCCAGGCTACACGCTGCACGGCTCCAACGCCATCAGGTGTGAGGCCGTGCCCAATGCCCTGGCGCAGTGGAACGGTACTGTGCCCACATGTGTTGGTAAGCGTCCTCATCCTCCAACCCTCACTTCACCCCCTGCACCCCCTGCACACACACACACACACACACACACACACACACACACACACACACACACACACACACATCCTAAAAGATGGAGCAGGTGCACAGAAACTGTTGGTGTCTGTCTTTCCTAGCCATTATTTATCCTAATGCCTGTCATCCATTGCAAAACATCTGCCTATCTCTGGTCCTAATAGTTCAGACATACACACAACTAATTGTCACATACATTTTCAACCCAGACGAGGGGTTTTGGTTCCTTTGCCTTGTCAGAGTAATGGGAAAATAAATAGCAGTGTAAAGTGAATATGCCCAAAAGCAACATCCACTTTTCCACTGACATTTTCAATGTAGCCCACATCTGTAATGCTGTTAGAGAGTGCATTTAAATTGTTATGATCTAATGCAATTAAATACAACAAACCTGCAAAAGAAGACATTATAATGCATAATAAAGGTTTTCTCTCATGATGCATTATGCATCGAAATCTGTGTATCAAGCATTTATACACTGAGATAGGCCTACTAATTTATCATGTACACTATACAATCTGTTAATAGCCTGAAATGTATGTGCACAAAACCCTGCAATAAACCTAGGTTTGGAAGCTGCCTAGCAAAAATCTGCCTTTAAACATGAAATAAAAAAAGATTTGAAATTTATCGTGATAATTATCGATATCAAATGATATGAAATGTTTTTATCGTGATAACATTTTTGGCCATATCGCCCAGCCCTAGTATCAAATGACACTGGGAAAGGAGTTGCTGGTAATTAAATTAAGTTTTGAACCTTTAGAAAATTATCATCCGAATCTGCAGCTCCCTCAATTTTACATAGCTATATAGTAAGTTTCAGCTCATTATTTAGCTGTCTAACCCACAACGTTACTGTTTTGGTTTACTCTCACTGTGTTGTTTTTGGTGAACATAGTGAAGCATTTAGCAGCTAAAGAGACAGCTGTTTTTCCTCAGGAGTTGGTAGAGGCCAAAACAAGTAAATTTTGGATTTAAATTCATTCATCAGGTGGCCAGAAACACAACTCTGTAACTGCTGAATGTGTAAATAAGACCCTTTTCTCTCTTTCTCTCTCTCTCTCTCTCTCTCTCGCCTGTCATCCACCGGTCTTGTGTAGAGTGTTGCGTCAATGCCGTGCTGCGACAACTGCATGCATGTCGCGGTTCCTTGTGGGTCTATTTCAAGTAGCCGGCTATTTAAAAATATTCTTTATGTGGTTCATCAATGTTGATAAATTATCTGAAAGTCCTGTGAGGTGCGGACAACTCGGCACAACACCAGTGAAGCTGGGGCTCTGTCTCTTCAGCAAGTGTTCCTCCACTGCCACTGCGCACACACACGCTACACCTACACATGCGCACTGATGACCCAGGGTTAGGGTTACAATCTTGGATTTATTCACGCACTTTAAAAACTTGAATTGAAAGTGTTTTTCTTTTTACATGTTTATTTACAGCATTAAATGTTGAAAGGTATATTGTAATAGGCTGTATATTAACTTAGGAGAAAACTGGTAGTTCTATGTAAAATCAGACGTTGAGCACCCCCATATCGCCAAAATGGCATGATACTTGTTTTGCTGCAAAGCTTTGACTGTGAGATTGACAGTCGAATCAGGCTCCGCCCACCGAAGCATCAAATCTTCGACTATTCGGGGTCAGCCCTACATAGCACAACACCTATTTGTTTAGATTTTCCGGTGGATAAAGACAGCAACTCTTAAGCTGATGATACACGGGGCAACTTTTTGAGCAATGTTGCTGGGCAATCTTGCTAGTGGCAAGTCCGACTATGTTTTGAACGGATAGCAGCGGGGCGGGTGGCGGAGTGGTGGGCATGTCATATCACATTGTCATTGTTTCACTTAAAATATTTAAAAGTCAAAACAACATCTCTCTGCATGGTTCTTTGGCTATCATACAGAGAACAATGCACACACAAATAAACTTGCTAGCAGATATTCATAGACATACACACACCTTACATTCATACTCATGAACAGATTAGCATGCCTTGCCTGCACACGCTACACACGGAAGCATCAACACATGGAAAAGGACATACAACCTGTGTCTCACAAAGACACCCACATGTCTACCATAAGAAGATAAAGAAGTACAAATAAAGTCGGGAGGAATCTATTGATGTCAGGCATTGTGCCAGCTAGCAAATATTCCCAGCCGGTGAGTGCGGGAGATTTCCAGCCAGGGTTCATCCAAGTTTACTGCCAAGTGGTAAGGGAATAGCAGTGGCATGCACAGTTCCATTTTAAACACAGTGATTTTTATCTGGAGATTGAATCTGGCTGCAGCATCTTCCCCAGCGGCAGTGTACTCGCCCAGAATAATGGATATAGTTTCATGGAAGCTTCAACAAAAACACTATGTTCAATTACTTAAGTCCTCTTTATGGGATATGACGGCATCAGACACCGCTCTCCTGTGAGGTACCTGTCTTTCAGAAGATACATTTCCAGCTCCTTGTGATTGACCTGGCTCATCATTCAACACTTATATTGCTTTCGATTTCACAATTACAAGCTGCTTTGCTGTTGAATTGCGCAAGCACACCGTTTTATCGTGATTTTAATTAGCCTCGCCTGAATGGATGCATAATGTTTTGGTGGCCTCTGTTGAATATATGGAGAATGTTGACTTGAATAAATAGTTGTTTTTGTTTCTAGATAGATTTTTGACTTAAAGTACTTTATAGTGAGCTTTTTAAAATACAAGTAATGCAGATGATCTCAATTTTTCTTTGCCATGTGTAAATGGTATAATCTCTTTCAACATCTGCTTATGTTACCATTAGACTGTGGAAATGAACAGGGGTCTTTCACCTGTTACAATTGAAGTAAAGGCAAATATTGATAGAAGAGCGCCATTTTTTCTTGGTTTGTTCCTTGCACAGATGACTGCAAGCCAATCCAATATTACATAAGCTCACAGATTGCCCTGATTCATACTCAGTGTGCTCACGCCATGGAATGCACTGTCGGCCTAAACACTTCTTCGAATGTGTCAACAAGTAAACTGTGTCGCACTGAGCTTGTTTTTGTGTGGATTCTTCTTTTGAAATAGCCTCCCAAGACCAATTAAAGTGTCTCAGTCTGGGTATGTGTGGTAAGGCCAGGCCAGAGTTCCTCTCTGGTGCAAGATGAGCTGCTCTTGAAGTCCTGCTAGTTTACTTAGGTTTCTGTAATGAAAGTGGAAATTACTGCCAATTTTAAAAAAAAGTGTATTAAAGCAGCTACTCAAGCATTACAAATTCTAGAGCAACCTATTGAACTTAAATTAAAAAAGAAAAATCCCACCACCCACCCCTTTCAAAACATTAAGACCACATACAAAAAGCAATTTATATTTTGTAAATAGTTTTTTGTCATTATACCGTGGCAATGGCAAATCTGTTTTGCTAACTATAAAGTATTATCCATTATGACTTTGACCAACTGGCTAATTTCTTTTAGCCTCCCAAAAAATACAATTTTGCAGCAACATTTTCTCGGGTGTGTGGGTGTGTGTGTGTGTGTGTGTGTGTGTGTATTTTGATTATGTCAGTAACCATTCATGTAATCGACTTCAAACATGGCGGATGTGTTGCTTGACACCCAAGGGAACAGCGCTGAGCAGAGCTCTGCAGTAGGGACAATGGGGAGCAATCGTGGGGCCACAGCATATTTGAATTGTTGAGGAGTTATCATCATTACGCAGGTTTTTACATATGTTACAAACAAATGTGTTGAAATTGAGTTGTAATAGTTGAATTTTTTATGTTAACGAAGCGCTGAATATCTAGCAGCATCTCCACCACTGTCATGTTGTTTCAGTGTTATTAATGCTGTGTTATCAATGCTGCAGGTCAGGGGTCGATTAGTTTGAGAGACCGGTTAGCTCAGTCAGTAGTGTACAGGCCTTTACAATCGGAGGGTTGCGTGTTCATGGCCCCCTTTCGCAAATGTATATATTTTTTTTATCTTCAGCAAATTAACTGTGAAGAGACTGTTTCACATGCTCCCAATATTGATCCACATCCATCAACATATGAACACTTATTTTTATTTCCCCAGGGCGTGCACTAGTTTATTAAGCTCAAATTTTAAAGAAATTATTTGATGAAAGATTTATGACAAAATCTAACAAACACAATAGATGAATAGCAGATATTGTGATGAAATAAAGCTGATCTTACTGGCAATAGTGAAGTGAAATACGTGATCTCATACACATCAGTAAGATGCTAATATAATGCTAGGCCATCTAGGACAGCTGCAGTTTACGAGCTATTCTCCTTGGTGACAACTTGGCTTTGTCGAATAAAATATCTCAGACTACACTAATTTCTTCAGCTAGGCTTCTAATACCATTGGCTACATAAACTAAAAAGCAGAAATAGCGTGCTATAACTCGCGAGACTATGTGGTAAAAAACAACTCTTGTGTGCTGACTTTAAACAAAGCACAAAAGAAACTTAAAGAATATGTCTTAAGTACAAAGTAAACCTATATTCCTTTGCTATATTTCATGGAATTTCACAGAGTCGTCAACGCTCCAGTGTCCCTGTGAACGTGGGAGAAATGTATTGTGATCCCTACACCTGCCTAATTAACATATGAATGTAATGTAGTATAAATAAAGGATTTGTAAGTTGTATGTATACAAAAACAAACAAGTATTAAAAACAATTAGGGATTTATAGTAGAACTGTTACATTTAAGTAGTGCATGATGTGAAACACCAATGTGTTACACACATTATGTGCATTTTGATATCTTGATTAAACCACTTCTAATTAAAAGTTGGTATGAATTCCCTCTATCAGATGGTGCTAAATGGTGTCTCATAATGTGTGTAGTCTGCACGCTTGTCTACCTGCAGTAACTCTGACATATGAGCCTGCCGCTGATTGAGATGGGTGTGGAGCATTCATGCTTTTATGAGTGTCATGATTTCTAATACTGCTCAACCAATTACATTAGCTGACAGCTCAGGGGACTGGAAGGAGCTGTTAAATTATACTGAAATACTGGGTCTTTCCCTGGAATGGGTCTGTTGCTTGTTGTGAAGAACTGGAACAAAACAGAGCAGTTTTATATTTTGTTGTTATTTTTTAAATGGTTTTAATTATTTCTCCAACCTTTGTTTCAGCATTGAAGGTTGCTAATTCTAATTATTTTATACTGTGTACTTCTATGTTCTGCACTTAATTTTGTATAATTGAGATTTTGGAGACCCAGCAGGAACTGATTAAATCAAAAACAAGACAATGATATGACAATGATAGTCTGGTCAATCAGCATGTTATTTACTATAAATGGGCACATACCTTCTTAGAGCTTTTAAGCAGTGTCCGCAGGATACAACTTCTGAATAAAGTGAAATTACTACTATAGATTCCATAGGCAATGACCTTCAGTTTTCATTTGCAGTGCAGAATTACACAAACTGTTCTCCTTAGGTTTTGATTCAGAAGATTTCAATATGTAATATTCGACATGTGACGTGCCTTAGCTGAAGATGACTGTTGCGCGATTATATGAAAGTGCAATTGCACTTCTGTGTAATCGATCTAAATAGAAATCATTTTCTCTAATGTGTCACTTGGAGAGAAAGGAACAGAGTAGTCAGTAGTGTAAAATATTGATGGGTTTGAAATTGTGGCAAGCTGATCGCTGAAAATGTGTCCGCCCCTCGTGGTCGTATAGGAAAACTGTTACATACAAATATTAGCTAACCTTGAATATCAGATGACTGATAAACCAATTACTTGCTTCCAGTAAGGTCCATTGTTTCTCTAACCTGCAGTTCAATTTAAGCATTGTTTCTGCATCAGGAGCGAAGGGAGAAAAGGAAATGGTGTTTTTTTGTCACTGGGCTTGGACACACTTTTATACCGCTTCTTTTTTTAAAATACAGCAACTATCATTGATATTGAAATACATGTAATGTGCCGGTGACAGCAGAACACTGGATCTGAACAGAACAAAGCAATGAAAAAGTAAACGCACTTTAGACTTCTCTTCTTGTGATAGTGTAAAAGAAAAGCAAAATTGGTCATTACTTGAAAATAGGTCATTGCTTGTTTCTGTATTTGCAAGCAGAACTGCATTTCAGTAGGAAGCAAATGCATTTTGTTCCATGTTTTGTTGTGCGTAATAATCCAATGGATTCTGCTCTGCAAGGCTGGGTTACCACAATCCTTAATGGACAAAAAGTGGAGCCAAACACTGTGAAGAACGTTGCTGGCCGGATACAAGGCCAATTGGCTCCCGTCTGAAAAGCAATAAAGAAATTGTAGCTGTTATTGCCCCTTTTTCATTTCACTTTTTACTCTTGCTCAAATATATCACAGTGCCTGACAATGTCAGCACAACCTGGCCAGTGACTCCAATTCAACATTCATCTGAGAGTTGAGATGCTTGGTAAATATGTTACTTGTGGCACTGGTAGAATCAAGGCGAGCTTAGAGAGGAATAGCAAAGATGTGATTTGTATAGTCTGCAAAAGATAAAATTTCACATCCGGTCTGTTTACATATGCGTAGAGCAAGAGGCGAGTTTGTGCTGCCATGCAAAGTTCCATTTAATTGACAGTGATGTAAACTGTGATGTAAACTGCAAAACTGTAAAATAAAGCATTTACATTATATACTGTAGTAGTAGAACCGGTCATTATCATGACTGGCTTTATCATGGAACTCATGGTCCTTTTTAATTACATGACATCAAGTGGTTTTACAGATGCATTTATTAGTGGTCATTTATAGTAGGTGGAATGATGCTTTTAAAAACTTGACATTTTGGTACTTCCCCATTGCCACTGCTCACTCCTGGCTCTGCAGGTGTGTGCAGACTTCACATCTTTCAACCTGAACTTTGTCGTGACTGACTCTCTCTCTCTCTCTCTCTTTCTATTTCTCTTTCTTTCTCAATCTTTTATCTTTTGTCTAGTTCCCTGCGGTGGGGTGTTAACTGACCGCAGAGGCACTATCCTCTCTCCTGGATATCCAGAACCATATGCCAACTACCTAAACTGTGCCTGGAAAATCTCTGTTCCTGAGGGAGCCGGCATCCAAGTGAGAGATGCAGATATTACTAGTAAAATGTTTGAGAGATTAAAAGATTTTCTTCTCTTCTATTTTTTATACACGGTCTAATTATTATCCAGGTAGCAATCTTTCTACTTAAGTACAATTGTTGTCTATTTTTTGTATTTGCATATCTTTCATGCTTTATTTTAAGTTTGTATTAAGGTATCTTTCTTTTTCAGATTCAAGTTGTGACCTTCGCCACAGAACACAACTGGGACTCGCTGGATTTTTTTGACGGGGTTGATGGCAATGCTCCAAGGCTTGGTAGCTACTCAGGTAAAACTGATACAACTGAATTTTGGTTGTCAGCTCCCCCTTGAATTTCAATCAGACATCACAGGGCCGCAGCAGCAGACAGATGCGGTGATGGAGCTGATGACATTTGGCATGTCCTTTGAGATTGCTGTCTAAAAATAAGTCAAAGACGAAAAAATATCCCTCCTCCTTTACACAATATTCCTGTCTCTGCATTAGAGATCTTAATAATGTAGCTCCTGTTTCAGTCTGGAATTTTACAAATGTAGTGTTTCCTCGGGTGGTTATGCTAATGAAAATGGTGCTCTTGCCACATGGTAACCTACTAGGAAAAGGCCATCACATTATTTTAGATGCTGAATCCTAAAATTAAAGGGCCTGGTATAGCATAATGACTTCTGTCTCTATATCGCCTATCAATTTTATGAGACTAGGTTTCAAATTTCTCAAGTGGAGGATATCTCATTTTGGAACAAAACTCTTTACATATTGTAATAGCTCCACAGTACAGCTGTCACCATGCAGGGCAGCGTGCAGTGTTAAAAGGCTAAGGCATTTTAAATGGCTAGCAATCAATTTTATCTTGGGCTAAACTGATGAACGTGATTATGAATATATATAAAAGTCTTCATACAAATTGCAGAAGGCATATGCCTGGAATAGAGAAAATGATCCCAGACCTCAGTGTTGCCACACAGACAGAATATTCTGCAGTGCAAATTCAGAGTTAGAATGATAGACCATGTTCATGTTCATTGGTTTGATTTTCTGGGTCTGACTTCTCTGACTGAAGGTCCAAAGGAAGTGTGTTAAACATTATGTAAACATTTTTTTATTGTGCTTTTAACATTTGAAACACAACTATCCACATATGAGGCCATACAAAATAAAACATTATGAATTTGTATACATCATCTACCGCAAACTGAAATGAGCAGTAAGTAGTTTTGTTGAGAATTTGGATGCTGGATGCTGCCTTGAAATTATAATCTTTATATCAATGCATATCAACCCAAAGAGCTTTACATAAATTTTAGATTACCCAAAATGTTTTCTGACCAAGGACCGCACAAAATACACCCATTGCCTTTTTTGATTTTTTAATAGACTCTGCTCTTGATTTCTTGTTTAATGCTAGATTTTGATTTATTGTATTATGTGAGACCATTATGTGTCAGGTTGTCCGTCCGTCTGTCTGAATTGGTGACATTTTTGATCACTGTGATGTCAAAACAACCTGGACAAAAAACGTTTTCTCAAGAATTGATGCAGTAATTATGGTCAACTTTACCATGACATCATAATGTCCTACTGAATACGTGACACTTTTGACTCAAAGGTCAGGTAGCTGTAATTTAAGAAGAGTGATTCCAGATTTTACACAGGTTGACTGGGACGACTAAATCAGTAAACAACTAGCAAAGTATGTCCATTCTGCCTTTCACTTCCTGCCTCATTCTGAATTTTAAGTGTCATTGGAATCACGTGACTGCAAACAATGTATTGGAGTGCACCTAAACATGACACGTGAGTGAGTTTCACCTACAGCTCATAGAAATCTAAAAATACCAGGTGAAAACAAAAGCTCCACATTTAGTGTGTCTACACTCTATATAATCATAATTATCAAGTATATGTGGACCTCTTTAGACAATACATCTATTATATTTTTTATTGAATTCCTTCCAAGTATTCACTACATACTTTGGTTGGTCTTTTTGCACCATAATTTCATTTGTACCTGCTGATATACTCAGCGACTCTCATTTAGCAAAGCTATGAAGGGGAAATGGCCACTGCGGAAAGCCACAGTTTCCATGCTCTTATCAGAATTTGGTTCTGGTTGAAATAAAGATGTGGAATCAGGAGAATGATTTAACAAAAATAGATAAGAATAATTACTGTATCTACATTATTATATATACTGCATAAAACCGAGGTGCAATATATGTTCATCTAATGTACATTCGTTATGGTGAGCTTAAATCTGGAATACGGATTAGACATGGGTTTTAACTATCTTCTGTATATTGTATTATACAGGTACAACAATTCCCCAACTGCTGAACAGCACATCCAACAACCTGTACTTGACCTTCCAGTCTGACATCAGTGTATCTGCCGCTGGCTTCCACTTGGAGTACACAGGTATGAGGAGAGACGACTCGTCTGCCCGACTGTCACTTTGCCTGTTGTCACTTTGTTTTCTATGTGTCCATCTGCCAACAGCTTCCAGCTGCTGCACAGGGGTATAAGAAATAAGAGGGGGGGGGTTCTTTTTCTGTATCTCTTCTTTGTATCTGCTTTTCTGGCATGGTATTCCCCAATGGTGTCGTTTTTTTGTCCTCAGATTGCCTCAAGATACTGGACTCGCATCCTCTTTTATTTAGGGACTAAATTTGCTCATCTCTCAGTGGGCCATTCACTTAGGAGCATATTTGCAAAGGAGCATACTAAACATTTTCCTTGCACTAAAATTTAAGGATTGTAGTTGGACCCAGTGGAACGACTGATTTACAAAATCCTCCTGTTCAAATTTTTTTTAAAAATGAAAATAGGGGTGCTGATCTGCAGGTGATGCATGGAGCTCTCCTTCAGATATTAAATAATACAATCCTTTGTGACCAATTTCCCCACTGTTGCTTACATTTCAGGCATTTCTGTCTCTTTTAATGTCAGGGTAATTTCTTTCTTTTTTTTGTCTCTCTTAATGTTAGATGGATTTTAAGTTGGTACTTTCTCTATCTCCTCTTTACATTTGTCTGTCTGCTGGTTTGTTACTTACCACTCACCCACACACTAAAGCAATTTCCTTACTAATGTATGGCTACGGGAGATCCATTTTAAGTGAAGTGCATCAAGGGCAGTGAAAAAGCGCGACCACTGTGAAAGTAAAGTGGAGACGACATGAACTCCATAATAAGACAAGTAACCCATACACAACACAGCTACAGAGTAACATGTTGGGTGAAATCAGTTCCCACACAATCTAACAGTCAGTATGAGTTGCAAAACAAAAGAAGCATAAAAAACATTGCTGTCACTGAATCTGTCTTCACTGTCAGTCGTGTCAGTTTGTGAGCATCATATCACTGTTGAGACTGATTTCACAGTCATGTCTCTCGCAGTCAGTGCTCCCACCCTCCTCTTGCTTAAAACCACTCCGTAACCGTGTCTCTCTGTGGGCTTTCCTTTCTGCAGTACCCCACCACCACAACCACCACTGCTACCTACTGCTGAGAATCACTTTAGTGCCATGTCTCACAGTCAGGTCTTTCCTCTTTGTCTGTCTTACACTTTACCACTGCTTCCCTGGTAAAGTGCATTCCCTGATGATTTGTGTAAACCAGGCTTCCTTGCTACTTTTCCTGTTGCTTTTCATATTTGTTAGCTTGCCTGCCATATGGTTCTACTGTCTGCCTATTGGCAAACATTTGTAGATGTGTGATCAAGCCATGCTGCTTCTCTATGGAACTACTCATTATGTATTTCTGTTTGTGTGGTCTGTTTGTGAAGTTCTAATCTACTGCTTATTGCAGAGTTCAGATGTATTTGGTCAGATTACCACAACCCTCTGTTGTGTCCCATAGTTGGTTGTATCTTCAGCCTGTGGTAGGCTTGAACCATCCATTTATTTATTTACACACTCCAGTTTTCTGCTGCAAATTAATGATCTGAATACTCAATACAGTGGGAAGAAAAGGGCAAGAGGGATTGGCATAGACCCAGCTAGTCAACCATCTGTTTTAAAATGTTTCCTTTGGGTGATTGTTGCAGTCCATTGAGACCAGTTATAGAAATCCTGTATACCACCAACCATTACAGCTTCTTAAGAGCCAAGCTTTTAACCAGCTTTCCTAAGGCAGACTTATGCTATAGTTGAAAACAAAATTGGCGTGTTCTCACAGGCTATATGGTGGTTTGCATCTCAAATAAAGACCCACACTGTGCTTCAGTTCCCACCGTCTACAGAGGCCTTTAGTATTTCCACATGTGCTACATGGAGCGGCTATCACAGCAAAATGAATCGGTTGTAGACAGATGTACAGATGGAAATGCAAACCAAAGTATAATTTTAATGTATTAAAGACACAGAAAGTCTGTACTGGGTTAATAAGTCATTCCTAGTAATAATGTCACCCACAGCTGATTGTTAATGTATCAGGTCCTTCCCACTCAGTTGATTAAATACTTCAAGTACTTCAAGTGCAGTGTCTGTTTCATGGAATATGTTGCATGTAATTATGAATGGGTTCAATAGTATGTGCAGCTCCTGTGTTTTTGAACATATTAGGCACCAGACTGTAAGTTAGGCGCACAGCAGTCATCATCACAATACGTACTTCGTCCAGAAAGATCTCTTCCTGACCCACTGCTTTTAAAAGGATGAAAGGAGCTGATGTGATTGATGATTATTAAATCCACACTTTGAAACCACACTGATTACACCTGCAGATATGGTAATTCCTACAATTAGTGTATTCATCCTGCTCTAGCATCTTTTGTCATGTTGTGCTGCACCCTAACAAGATGTTTCTTTACACCTCTGATCATTATAATGATTTTCTAGCAACATTACCGTCCAGTTTCAGGATATTTGAGGCCCGTCTCAGTTTTTTTATGACTGATATATAAAAGTCATGATGGTAAAGTCGTGAATATTGATTATGTTTGCAAATGACTATGATCCTGTTTTTGATACTGTCTGTTAATGATGCAGATGAACTGGTTGTCTAACCAATTAGACTTGTTGTTTTATTTTATTTATGAATGTAGCAAAATGACATTTGGAGGAAGATGATGAACAGCATAAATAGGAAGATTATAATGATTGGATATTTGTGATGAAAATCATCATGATTCATTTTGTAATAATTAATATAGAATTCAAAATAGATAATTCAAAATAGATGGCTAAGATAGAAAAGTGTATTTGATACTTTCAGTTCTCTGCTCTACTCCACTCTTTCCCTGTTTGTGGATGCCACCACTCAGTAGTAGCTTACATGATCTCCTCCTACTTTTTGGCTTAACACTTGCTGTTTCTTATAAGTCCAATATTTTATTTAAATACTTATTGAAATAATTACATTTATGAAAATTCACATATTGCATTGAAAACAGGACTGGATAAAACTTTCAGCTACTCTAAGATGGTAATTGGTGACGCACACACTGGTCCAATTTTATTGGTTAGAAACAATTGGCAAGGCATCCTCACAGCAGGGCGATAACAGTCCTTGGCAAAATGTGGATTCTGACAGTTTGAGTGGAACCCATCTGGAGCGTAACAGGAATCAGTGCCGTCTGTTAGTGGGCACCCACTCTTAACCTGACCAGAGCACTATGGGCCTATTTGTCCCCAGTTAAGGTCAGACACACTGCCTGTGACTGTGTAAACTGGGCCCTTACTTTGACTGTTTGATATGACTGATAAATGCAGACTGCTTAACAACATAGCAAGTTTTTGACTTAACTTAGTTGAATGCCTATTAACAATCTATGAAGGTTTTGTATGATTCAAGTTTAGTTTTGGTATGCTGTGTGGCCCTTCAATGTATAACTTCAAATTTACACTTTAAGTTTTGTTCCTGTATATAGTGTAAGAAGTTGTCACCAATCATATATTAATTCATTTTCATTATTCTGATGACTACTGCAAGGAGAAGGCTGATTGTTCCCTGCAGTTAGGAAACATGATTTATAGCTGCATTGAGCTTTGTTGTCAAACTTACATCGTGGCAGCCTTTCACCATAGCAACAAACACTGCTCTCATGAATTGCATCATCAAATCTCCTTGAAATCAATTAAAATGTCAAACTCATTTGAATTTGTCAAAGTAATACTTTTATTGAAACCCACATATGACAACACTTCACAGCTTCAAAGACGCCACCCACTCCCCCTGTACCATAGCTCTTCTTTAGTTGCTGTATCTGTGGCTGCTCACATTTTGCTTCCTGCTCTGCACCTCTGAGGATACTGTCTCCTCCCACTTGAATATTCTCTCTAACTTTCACTAGATGGTAGAAACTGAGTGGAAAGGCCACTCCTGCCATTCAGCGCTCTTAAAAGTTGCCAATAAATTGTTCTGAATCTTTTGTGGCCATTTCTGCTGCCATGTTTACATTCATCCACCCACCCTACTTATGTGGACCTGGTAACACTCTTTGAGTGGGCTTGTGTGTGAATGTGCATTTGTGTGTATTATTCTTTTTTGAGTGGTGTGTGTGTTACCTGTATCTACACATAGCTGGGGATATACTGGCCTTTTTATATATCCTCCTTACCTCTTCCACTCACCCGATGGCCTGCTTACTAATTATGCGTCATGTTGAAAACTCCTGTATGAATGTATATGTGGTTTTCAAAAACATGGTCTCCTTTCTTTCAGGTCATACACAAAATGAACATTTTTCCCATTGCTACTTTTCACTAACAGTGGGTGTTTCAATAATGAAATAAAAGTAATATGTGTTCTTCTCTGCCTGCAGATCTGAATTTTTATGTATTTAATTAGTCGCCTTTAAAATGAATGAAACTGAAACTTGACTACATTTCTGTCCTTTCTTTTCTGTAAAAGTGAATGTAGCTTGAATTTACCTCAAATACCCTACATTAATATAGTCCATAGCTAGTATCACCATTACTTTTAAGCCATTAAAACACACTATCAGGCCTCTCAGTACCTGGCAAGTGGTACTGTAATCACTTTGTTCCAATGGAGCTCAATGCTTCTGTCAAGTAATACTTCAGGGATTGCTTTGTAATTTCACAGTGATTGCTTCAGATCAAAGTCAGAAGGATTTTGCGATTACAGCCACTGGTAGAATAGCTCTGTGACTTGTCCCAGTTTGGAAATGTTATGATGAGGGAGAAAAATGGGAAAAAAAACCCAGACATACTCTATTATGCAATTACAAGCACATTAAAATGAGGCACTCTGTAATTATGTGTTAAAACGTTTGGTTTTAATTTAATTATTCCCATTTTTTCTATATTGAGCGATTCATGTAAATGTTGCCATTGAATATACAATGGATGATCAACAATGAAACAATATTAAATGTGTTGACCAGTTGTGGGTTTTGATTCTACCCATGTTGTGCAGAAGAATGATCGCTGTCCACACTTGTGTGTTGTGACTCTGTCCTAAGCAATAGGTTTGGATTCGTGCCCAGAGCCGCTGCCTCCCAGTAACGGCCAAAAGTTGGGCGATCGCTACACTGTGGGTGATATGGTGTCCTTCCAGTGTGATCAAGGCTTCTCATTACAGGTAGGTGAAAGCATACAGTGCTGGTATCCAGCTCTCTTATGGTTGTGATAAGTGAATCATATCTACCTGCCTGGAGTGACAATTTCAAGGGAATACCCCAGAGGATGAGAGTCTGTCAAGGCAGCGTTACTAAGTACTTTTATATGACATTTTTTTTGTGTGTGTGTGTTCAAGAGAGCGGAAGAGTGAATGCAGGAAAGAAATGTGTGAATGTACAAGTGTGAATAACTGTGCCAGTATTTATGCCTGCATGTTTATTTGCACGTGTGTGTGTATTTGTGTGCTCCTCTGCTTGGAGGTTCGTGTGTGTTTGTGTATGTCTGTTACAAAGCAGCTTTAACTTCTCCAATCCTCCTCAAGTATATAGTGTAACTGTGGCGTTTTGAGCTGCAGAACCCTCCAACGCCATGGGCGGTGGATTGTGTTAACAGTTGCCTCACTAATCCCACACCGATATTTCTTTCTGGCTTGGGCATTCACTTCTTTTCACATTCTCTCCGGACCAACCAGCAACTTCTTACACACATCTTCAGGCTGAGTGTCTGAACACCAGAAATAGACTGGAGGCCATTGTAAAAACAAAAGTACAAGTATGGCTGAGTCTTGAGTTCAGGTGTATGTGTCTAGTAAAACTGTGCATCATGCCCATGCTTTGGTAGATGTAAGTGCTGGCTGCAGTATGTACATGTAATGCATGCATTTTACAAGCATTTTGGCTGCAGGAAACATTGGGTTTTGAATGAAATAAAACAACAACAGTGCCATAAATATTTGACAGAGGATTAACCTGTAGTATCCATTGCATTAAGATTATATTTGTATCCTACAGAAACTGAAAGCAGGATGTTTGTCTTTTCTTGTTCTCTCGGGTTGTAACACATCCCTATGTAGTCAGACCCCAGGTGATACTCTTGCTGCCCAACTACCAGCAAGAGCGCCCCTCCCTTGTTCTTGATACCATCAAATATTTACACACCAAGACCTTGAGAAGAGGATTTTGAGAAATCCAAAAATCTAACTGTTAACTAATTCCAAAGATCCACAGGGCAGAGATAAAATCTGTTGCAAGCACCTGTCAGTTGGATCTCTTGGTGTTCCTTCTCTTTGTTTTTTTATTGCACAGTATTTTGGAGGGGGTGTATATATTGTTTTTGTCTGTTTTCCTCAACAGGGTAATGCATATATTACCTGCATGCCTGGTCCCGTCAGAAGGTGGAATTACCCTGTACCTCTGTGTTTAGGTAATGTATTATTTTATACAGTTTGACATTGCCAGCATACAGTGTTTCAAATGAGGTTCTCACTGTTTTATTTTCCTTTTTCCCCATACCAATACTTTACTCATACACAGCCACACAATAGATCAATGGCCCCGCAGATTACTTTTATTGTATTAGGAAAAGCAACAATTTCATTGTAAGACTGGAGGATGGTTTGGTGTGGGGGGCTTGAGGTGGGGGTTATGAATTTTCTGCTTTCGCCTTCAGTTGAAAATCAATAAGGCTTAGCACCATCTCTGTGTGTTGTTTGATTTCTGATACTTTTATTGTATTAGGAAAAGCAACAATTTCATTGTAAGACTGGAGGATGGTTTGGTGTGGGGGGCTTGAGGTGGAAGGAAGCACTCCACTTTCTCTTTTGACACCTCACTGTGCTGTTGCTCCCAATTACACATATACACAAACACACACGCGTTAGTGTGAACACACCCTTACCTCGCATATAAATGCACAAGCCCGCTTGCTGTGCGCTCTTCATGTAAATGTTCTGTCCCTGTGGTCTTCACAGTTCACTGCAGACATAAATCCCGGCTTTACTGTTGACAGGCCTGTTCCTGGACGCGCGTGGTTGCTTGTTAGCTCAACTCCTCACTCGTTTACAGCAATATCCAGGATCTGTATTCACTTTGTTTCTGATAAACTCACATCAAAGTAGCTGCCTGCTCCAACAGTATAACATCCTCATAAGTGCTTCTCCTACCCTCTTGTATTTCATTTCATACACAAACAGGTCAAGAAGGTTTCCACCACCAGCAGCACAATTAAACCCGAGATAGCTTTTGTCTCATTTTGGCCTTGACTGTTAGTCCCTAAAGAAATTGCAGCAATAACCCTTGTGATTCCAACCATTTGCCACAAACATAAGCCTGCTGAGGTTGGGATGGGGGAAAAAAAGAGCGATGATTTAACTACAAGTTTACATTGATGTCTTTGGTGGCTGTAATTGCACCTGGGTGTTTGTGTCACAGGTGAGGGGGATGAGTGTAACCTTCACAGCAAGCTGAAGTGTTCTCTAATACACAGTCAAAGAAGAGAGGTGGGGTGTAGTAGGGGGAGGGTGAAGTAATCACTGCCACTGCTGAGCAAAACTGATGCTGTGCTGTATTGAATATTGACTGCTTCATTTATTTTAATTTAAAGCACCACCAAACAAGGAATGTGCCTGAGTCTTTTATCTTTCCATAGATGCTTTTGTGGAGCGTAATCCAACAGTCAAGCAGAGATGTACATGCACGAGTCACAGACATGCTCAAACACAGACATAAGCACCCCTCCTCCTACCTCAATCCTAAACTTATAAAGCACACTCATAGCACTTTATTTTCTCTCTCGCCTACAAAACTGTTACTCATTTACATTCTGCATACAAACACATGAGCATATAAAGCACATGCGTATGAGCAGACACAGCAAACGCACACAAACAGCACCGCTACTGTCCGTCCTTTATGTACACGTACACAACAATTACACATGTACTGAAACCCACACATACAAAAAGACACAATGCTCGTTGCCCTCTATCCATATTCACACCCTTAGTCATTGTTTTTCTTTGTTTTCCCATTGAGCCGTTGTGTGGTGAAGTGACATGTTCTTTCTCCTTGGTTGGTCTCCCTCAGCTCAGTGTGGCGGCTCTATGACAGACTTCAGCGGCGTCATCCTCAGCCCAGGCTTCCCAGGGAATTACCAGAGCAGCCTGGACTGCAGCTGGAGAGTTCAACTCCCTATTGGCTTCGGTCTGTCACCCCGCTCTGTCTTCTCTCTCTTTTTTTTTTTTATTTTTTTGGCTAGCTGTGTCTTCTCTGCTGCTCCCCCTCCCCTATGCTAATGTTATTGTTTTAAAAAGAACCTGCTAGTTTCATGCATGCTTTTAACATTATATTTGAAGTAACTTCCTGCTACAGTACTTAAAAGGAGCATACATATTCACTCACTTTGACTTTTTTCATATTGTCTTGAGTTTGTCTCCAAAATAAAACCCTTTCTTCTTTTTAGGGATCCACCTGCAGTTTCTCAACTTCTCCACAGAGCCTGTTCATGACTACCTAGAGGTGCGCAGCGGAAGCCTGGACACAGGAACAGTGATTGATCGGTTCAGTGGCCCCATGGTGCCTAACTCTCTCTTTAGCACCACCCACGAGACCACTCTCTTCTTCCACAGTGACTACTCCCAGAACAAGCCTGGCTTCCACATTGTCTACCAGGGTGAGGATCAAACGATTGGTCCTTATGGTAAAGTTTAAATGGGGTGTTGTCATAGCAGAAGCTGAAAAGGTGGAAGGTGGAATAAGAATAATAATAATAAAAGAACACTTAAAATACCATCAGTCAAGTTAGATACAGACCAGGGACAAAGATTATTTTAGCAAGGCAGACGCTTTCACTGAGGTTGTACGATCACAGAGGGTTAAAGAATAAAAAATGAAAAATAATTAATGCTGACCTCCGCTGAGATATCCAATAGCACATTTCCTTGAATAATAATAGGGTTGGTTATGTCAGTGGGGTATTGTATGTGCTAAAGCCAAAGTGGTAAAAAGGTTTAGTAAGAGAATCAGAATAATATGAACTAAATCTTGTATTTTCAAAATGATAACGTTTCATGAAGAAAGAAAATAAGTAGACTTATATTTTTCAGTTTATCAAGGTTTAGAAAGGGTTTCAGCCACCATAGAAAGTAAGGACATTTCCAACCAATAACAGAGCATATAATAATATAGGCAATCTGATGATTAGATTTTACCACTGATGCAAGATTAGCAGCTCACAAACAGGCTTTAATTATTTGAGGTCATCATAGATATTATAGTGGGACTATAGAGGAGTGTTTTATTATTTGCTTCTTGGAGTCAGTGTCATAAACCTCCTCTGCTGTGTATGGATTTGTTTTCCCCCAGCATATGAGCTACAGAGGTGTCCAGACCCACGGCCGTTTCGTAACGGCATAGTGATCGGTCAGGACTACAGCGTGGGGATGACCATTTCTTTCGAGTGCCTTCCGGGTTACACTCTGCTTGGAGAGCCATCTCTCACATGTCTGCATGGAGTCAGCAGGAACTGGAATCACCCTGTACCTCGCTGCGAAGGTGACTTGCTAGTGCCTCTTATAAAAACAACAGGTGTTTTCCTGCCAGTGCTGTTCATGCTGAAAACATTTGAAAAAACATTACTGAACCACTCTTACTATTACACTATCAAGACCTAAATATTTCTTCCAAATAGTTTGCATTTATAACATCAACAAATTATATTTATCAGTCACGAGATGCCTTTTCTTTGATATTTTTCTGTCGCTGTTTCCTCAAACATAGTGGGAAAGTATTTAAATAAATATGTGGCAAGAAATCCTTGAGAAAGTCATGCATGCTATTTTCTGAGAAGCTGACTAAAGTGAAGACGGAGATGCTTTTCCTTCGCTATTATCCACTAAAAATAAAGTCTTTGAAGTTGTTTTGAATAGAGGGATATAGGTTCTTCAGTCTGCTTGCTTTTCTCTAAAATGCCCTTTTTTTAAAGCCTCTGACTCACTTTTACCACTAATGTAGCACCACTTTCCTGAACTATAAACTGATATACCCCATTATAATGATATATGGAGCATTTGCAAGTCTTTATTACAAAGCTGATTACGCCTGTCTTTGTTATAAATTTAAAGGACACTCCTCAGACATGCAGGTATGACGAATTCTCATCAGTTAAGTGAAGCAATAACATATGTTTCAAGTCCACAACAGAGTTTGGTATTTTTCTGAGAAAGTAGTAAATAGTGTTGTTTTGCTCCATAGACACTGTAGTCCATGTTCAGTCCTTTTTTGATATTCCTTTTTTTTATCCTGAGGGCAGTGCTTTGGCTTTGACTCCCAGTTCAAAGTCAGATTTTAACACATTCCCTCTGAAGGATTATGACGGGGGAGTTGTAGCGTCTGAACTACTCGGTGTCATCAAGTTCACGGCAACCAGTAACCATCCCCTGCAGTTGTGTCTAACAGGTGCATCCTCCCACCCCCCGTATCTCAGTGATAACCCAATAACACACAGTTATGGTTTG
Source organism: Micropterus dolomieu (assembly GCF_021292245.1). Classification (NCBI taxonomy): domain Eukaryota; kingdom Metazoa; phylum Chordata; class Actinopteri; order Centrarchiformes; family Centrarchidae; genus Micropterus; species Micropterus dolomieu. The sequence continues at coordinate 23,909,776 of NC_060152.1, read as the reverse complement.
TTTTATCAACAGTTAGTGGTGATGCAGCTATAAAAGCAAGTTTTATGACTTGAGGTAAACCAAACACTGGCTTTCTATTTTTACCCAGCCTCTCTGACTTTCTTCCCTCCCTCCAGCTCTCTGTGGTGGGAATATAACATCCATGAATGGCACAATTTACTCTCCTGGACACCCAGCAGAGTATCCACACTTCCAGGACTGCATGTGGACTGTCAGAGTACCTCCTGGGTATGGCATCTACATCAATTTCTCTGTCATCAATACAGAGCCAATCTATGACTACATCACTGTGTGGTAAGTTCTTATTTTCCTCTCAGCATGACATTATTGATCAGTCATGGGTTTATGGCACATATCAAGCACACATGGTTCTCTGTATACAGACCTGGATTAAGAGTTCTATTGACAATTATTGGCGGGCAATCTTTCTCAGTTAATAGTAATGTTTCTTGAAGCTGTATAAATCACTCTACCAAATAATACTAAGCAGTGAGCCACTGTTAAAGTTTGTAGTATATGCAATACATTGCTGATCGTGCAACTCCCAATAGGTTTATGACAAGTGAAGTTTTATTTTCTTTACTCAAAACATCTGGAAAGTATATAAGGTTTTCAGAATAAGCTTCTGTATTGGGATGAGCATTTCAAACTCAAAAGCTGCACACAATGGATTTAACAGCTTACAGAATGTTAAGGCAAAAAGACAGTTGGAGAAGTTTTTGTCACTGCTTTTGATGTGACACCTGTGTTAGATGTGCCAACAGCCATCCAAACATGTTGACCTTTGTCTGGACATTTGTGGATTAATTTTCCTTTCCCTGAGAACGCATTTTCTTACAGTCCCATGCTGAAACAAAACAGATTGTGGTATGTGACGGTGTAAAAGCAACTGAGTCACTGTGTGTAACACTTCCCCTAATCACTAAACTTATGGTAGATGTTTAACTCTAGCTCCCCAGTGAAAAGTTATGTGAAAAGAAATGCGTTATGTTCTGGGTACCTTGGATGTTTGTTAGTATGTAGAAACTCTTGACAGATGATTGTACAACAGTAAACTACTTTGTGCCTGTTATCACTTCAGCAGCCGTCTGCCTTTCCTTCTCCCTCTACCTTTCTATAGCCTTTTTGTAGTATAATAAGCCTCAGGCAGTCATGGAGCTGTCCTCATGGGTTATAGAGGAGGGAAATGCCTTCCAGCATCTGGGGCTACCATCCATACTGTAGGAGGAGGGAGCTACTGGCACTACAGTTTTCAAATGAAATGGCGCATAAACAATCAGTCCCCTGATGGTAACATTTCATTTCCCTGCCTGACTGCCATCTCCCATTTTGCTGATCATTCTGAAATGAAACTGCAATAAGGCTTTTTTTAATATATAAGATATTAAATGTACATACACATACAAAAAAGTATTTAGTGTACATCATACAGGTGAATAGGCCTGGAGCTACCTGAAAGTGCCAGTAATGAAATACTTTTCTCTTGTACAGAAATAGCATTTATATATAATAGAAAAGTACTGTCTTCTCGCATTAATCTTTCTTTTTATCCACTGAGAAAAAGTACCATGCGGTTTGTCCTAAACCCAAAAATTGTTATCCAACTTATTTAGGATACTTATTTCATATACAGACATGGCAATATTCTTAGACATTTGCTGCTAATGCTGTCATTAGCAGAGGTGCTGTGTTATGTATAGTAAATGGCTTCACTGCAAATGTCAAGTTCTATTATCACACCACAGCCATCCACCTATCCATGTATTCAACTTGGGGATGGGAGATACGAAGAAATGTTCATGGTAAATGTAGTTTTATGTTGCAAATAAATGTCAAAATAGTAATAATTTCCACAAAAAGTCAATTTAGAAACAATTTATATATACAATATGATTACCAGCTAGGAATGCCCGTTTTTGGTTAGTCAAGTGAATTACATCCCTGACAAATCAAGGTACATCATCACATATAGTGCTGCATCACATAAAGTTTGTGAACCCTTTCAAATATTTTGTATTTCTGCATAATTGTGATATCAAATATCATCAGATCTTTATTTATGAATTTGAAAATACATGTGAAGGACCCAGTTAACGCAAACAAACATTACGCAGAATTATCCAACATTAATTATCTTTGTAGGAAAAACAATGTGAACCGTTGCTTTCAGTAACATTTTTAAAATTTTTTTAAGCAGCAATAACTTCAACCAAACGTTTTCTGTAACTGTTGATCAGTCCCCTACTTCGGCTTGGAGCAATTATGGCCCGTTCCTCCCCACAAAACCGCTTCAACTCAGTGATGTTGGCAAGCTTCATTGCAAGAACTGCTCTCCTCAGGTTTTTCTACAACATTTCTATAGAAATTAATTATTTCTGGACTTTGTCTTGCTTTAACCATTCTTTGGTAGACTGACTTGTGTGTTTAAGGTCATTGTCTGGCTGCATGACCCACCCTTTGTTCAGCTTCAGTTTACAAATGGATACCCTGACATTGCTGAATTTGCTAATACAATCCAGAATCCATAGTTCGTAGTGATTGCAAGCCATCCTTGTCCTGAGGCAGCACAGCAGCCCAATGCAAAGCATTCTTGTACAGGGTTTGTCTGATGGTGGCCTCATGAACATTGACATTAGCCAATACAGGAGAGGCAAATACATTCAATGTTGGATCATTTTTCTAAATGAATAAGAACAAATGTGAAAACAAACGTATTGTTTTTATTTGTTTAACTGGTGCACGAAGATCTGATCAAATTTTAGGTTCACATTTATGAAGAAATACAGAAATTCTGAAGGGTTAACAAACATTCTAGCTGCACTTTAGATACAAAAATTCTACAAATAAAATACTGCCTTAAATTAGTTCTGGTCATTAAATTGCAACATTGTTCTCAATCACACAACAATATACTAATGGGCATAGCTAGTAGGATCGGGAGAGAAAATATCTACAGGTTGCCAAATCATCTCACACAATTTATATTGTGTAGCTCCACAGGAATCCTAAATAGATGTCTGAAATACCGCAACTGGCTTTTTTCAGGAGGAGCAGTAGAGCAGCAGGTCTACTCTGAGCTCCTTCCGAATATTCACCTTCTCCCTCTATGACCCCAACCTGCACAGGCAGCTCATTTCAGCTCTTTGTATCTGTAAATTGAGAACGTCACCTTCAGGCTTAGCTCCATTTTCAGCAGTTCAGTACTATGCCACTCGTCAGTTTCACTCTATATTGTACCCTCATTCAAGAACAAGGCCTATAGATACTTAAACTCTTTCAGAGTAGCCCCAACTGCTAAATGTGGATACTGTCCAAAAGATGCATCAGACACGACAAGCTGACAACATTCTGGGCCGTCAGCTTCTCAGGGTGAATCTCATCCACCATTGGCATCATGCCAGTAACTATTTCACTGACTTTTACTGCCCTAGCCTCTTATCTAAAAATCCTTTTTCTAAGTTATAGGTACCTGAAAGAGTTGGTAGATTTGTTTCCATCACTCGAAACATATCACTATTGTCACATCTTTGCCACATTTTATTGTGCTATGACATTTTGGGTATATCAAGTTTGATTTTTGGGTAGACATGCCATTGAACTGGAGATAAGCTGCCATGTACTTCTAGCTAAAGTAATGTAGATGTGGGTACACACTCCCATGGTCATATCCACCCTTCACAGATAACAGCCTACTCTCCATTAAATGTGAGGATCAAAACTGTCATTACGATTCAATTAAATACTGATTCCCAGGGCCACAGTTCCTTATGCATCATGTTATTCAGTTAAGGGATTTTGTGATAACCTACCATACAATTTCAATTACGTACATACAAAAATATTAACAGTCCCAACTAAATTTAAAGGAATGTTTTGCTAGAGGCCAATTTTATTCCCCATGAATATGTACCATGGCAGGAGGGGGCTAAAGTTTCAGTACTATACTGCCTCATCGGTTAACATATACTTAGCTTCTACTTTGACACTGTTGATGTTGATAATCTGTTGATAATGTGAAACTTTTCTCAGATCGTTAGAATGACTGCGGGGTCCACAAGAATGTTCTAGGATATCTAGACCTGCTCTTTGATCCCAGCAAGTTATTACTGGTGTTTATTCATAAATCATTTACCACCCCCCAACAACCCCCACTCTCTCTCCACCTCTCTGTACCACTGTACCAGGGATGGACCAGACCAGGCCTCACCTCAAATCGGTCAGTTCAGCGGCAATTCCTTTCAGGAGGGGGTGTCCACCACCGCCAATCAGATCCTCATCAAATTCCACAGCGACTTCAGCACCAGCGGCTTCTTTGTGCTGCATTATTACGGTAACCTCCCCTTTGATGCCAGCTAAGTAAAGACCTTGTTCCACACTGCTGTAATGACCCTTCTTCATTTGATCTAAAGCTCTCCACATGGCTGGGAACCTGCCATAGTAATAACGATCACAATAGAACAGAGGGAGATTGTCCTTGTATTTTTATATTGGAACACCTTTAATTTGCCTTTTTTTTTTGACTCGTCATTTGGCCTTTCTCATTTTGCCGCATGGTATTGCTTCCCATTCTGTGTAAGTATAAATGATGAATGCCTCCCTATGCCTATTTTTTGTATGCGCTATTAAAACGCCCCTTTGAAAAGAAGCCGATTAATAATAAAACGTCCCCCATCTCAACTAAATTAGTGATTGGTTTTTGATGATCATGAACAGTGATAGGTGGCAATTTATGGTCTAATCAAGTTTCAGTGTGATGGGAAAGTAAAGAATGTGCTGCAGTTGAATAGAACATAAATACACATGCTCTCTCTCCATCTCCTTCTCTTACTTGAGTGCACACATGCACTGTTGCAGATTTCAGCGTTTGTCCTCTTCCCAACAGCATACCAGCTGAGAACATGTCAGCCACCCCCTCCTGTTGCCAACGCCACTATCCTAACCGATGATGACGAGTTTGAAATAGGTTTGTCTTATTTTATTTTGCTTGTTTACTGGCCAGGGACAATGCGTAATAAAATTAATTTGCGCCAGACATAAGGTAATTTGCTTGGACAGCACTGGACAGAGGGGGGAAAAAATGGAATAGACATCAAATGGTTTTAGCCATTAATTAATTCAGTCATTCTCCTGTGTGTTGAATCCTTTTGTTCACTGAAACTGTTGTTCATATGGTTATATATTTGCTGTTAGTCTTTATTTTCTTAAATTATTATGAATGTTTTAATCTTTCTGTCCATTTCACAATTTGAAACAGCTTTTTCTGTAGTATATATTCATTTAAATATATGCATTTTTCTATAATGCTGCTGCTGGACAGATATTTTTTTGCAACCTTCACCATCTCATTCCACTTGCCATATACTCTTTGTCTCTCTCTTTTTATTTTGTTGGTTTTTGCTCTTCCTTCTTATTTCTTTCCTCCCTTTTGAGTTTTTCCATCTGTCTGTACTTTGTGCAATAGAATGTTAGTTCGAGGGCAGGGCTAATTACCTCTCCATATAAGCTATTTGTATTTTCAGTGTTCAGAAGTCATTCAGACGTGGAAATCATGTGGCTACTGGCTGCCTAACTTTGTGTCTTTGAAACTGAGTGTAATTTTTATTTGATTGTTTGTGTGTGTGTGTGCGCGCGTGCAAGTTTGCAGCTCTGTAATGTAATGAAATGCCTTCAGTACTCCAGCTAGCTAAGGGGATGTCAATCTTCATTAGAAAATGTGTTGTTGATTACTGTTTCAAGTGCCATACTAACATAGCTCTTGGGGATGATTGCGTGTGTGGGGTTTTTTTTTTGTGGTTGGGTGGGTGGATTAATGGATGGATATGTTTTTCATGTCCACTCCCGGCCTGTGTGTGTGTGTGTCTGTTTGATTGTGGGTATAAATGACCTCACAGGGGACATTATTCGGTACTCGTGCCTGCCAGGCTTCACCTTGGTGGGCAGTGAGATTCTGACCTGTCGACTTGGAGAGAGGCTGCAGATGGATGGGCCCCCACCAGTCTGTCAAGGTTGGTTTTATTCAGTGTGTGATTTTGAGTCTATGGGTATGTTTTTATGTAGCTTTATGAATGTTCTTGTGTTTGCATGTGTAAGTATTTCTCTCAATGTGTGTGCAAATATTTCTGTGTGAACATGCACCCGCATTTATGTGTGTGTATGTATATTCATTTTCGATTTTGTGTGTGTGTGTGCTTGACGCCACTCTGCCAAGGTGGTTGTAGTCAATAGCAGCGACTTCTGATACGTCATTTGACAGACTGCCAGCAGGGCCCCTTCTAGCAGGCTCCTGCTGACAAATAGCATCTCTATTGTAATTTATCAAGACTCACAAAGTCAGAATACTACTGACCCAAGATCATAGACCTGCGCTCACCTGGAACCAACACTTGACTTTGAAGGATCAATGTGAAACACATTACAGATCAGCAGGTTACATCGACAAGTGTTTTTTGCAATGTAACAAGGTAGATGGAGGCCAGTCATAGATGTTGTTTTCCATAGAAAGAGATTGGAGCTTATATTTACCCCTTAATCCCTGCTCATGGGTTTGATAGATGTTTGTATCCATGTTTTTTCAGAAGATGGATTTTTTAAACAAGAACCAAAGGAAAAGAAATGTCTGTGTTGTTTTCATCAGAGATTTTAGTTTAGACCAAAAAACAAATGCCATCAGCCTGCCTGTCGTGCCAATACATCTCTGCCGAAGACAACAGAGCGCTCTGAAACCTTCTATTCCCTGTGGATAGGCATCTTTTGAAGTGCCCTGAAGTCCTGTGTCTAAAAGTCTTGAGTTGATGAGCATTTCTGTCTTTTTATTTCTAGAAACTATGAGTAATCGCATTGGACATGTAATCAAGGCATGACAGATACTCAACAAAGCCAGAGCCTGCATTCATAAAGCATATAGAATAGGACCAGTGATTTGGAACCTATTTGCTTATCCCTGGCTGTTATTATTTGATATCTTGGTTCTTCCCCTGTAGCACTTTTGCGGCTGATATCGTTTTGCTCTTAGAAGTGAGAATTTGGCTGATTTAATTTTAGTATATGGAAAGTGCCACAAATAGCAACAAACAGTAATGGCAAAGCGTTAGTCAAGTGACCTGACCACGTGAACTCATATTCTTATTCTTTATTCATAAAGGCTAAATCCAGCACCAGTGAATAGCTTTATTAGTGTATGCACAAAGGTGAAAGAGACCAAAAGCGTGTCAATTTTGTGAAAATAAAATTGATAAGGGTGCCATGTGTGGGAGTCCTGAAAACAACAGGGCCTACCTTTTTCTTACGCTGCATTTGGCCTACCTATTTTTTTTTTAATTAATCATTTATAAAAGCACAAGTGGTATGATGAAATGGGTGCTAATAGTTTTATTGTATACTGCATCATACCTGTCTGGCATACAGATGTACAATCATGTCAAGCCTGCCATTCATGGAATTATAGTAATATGCTTTCCAATGCTTTATGTCATTGTTTGTTTGAAAGCGACCAAATTAGCAGATCTGTAATAATAGGAATAGTTAGAAATAATTGTATCAATTTCTTTTGTGCCAATCGAGGGCAGTCATTCACATTAGAGCAATGGAAGATACTGATACTGGAAGCTCTCTTGTTATGTTGGTGTTGCCAGCTCACCTTTTCATGTGTTACTGACGACACAGAGCTCTGCCAAGACCAAATGGTGCCTATCAGCTAAAACTCGCATACTGTACTTCAAACATGTTTTCACAGGCATAAAGTGACTAAACTGACCTGCCAAATCATGTTGGGACTATTCTGGTAGAACACAACATTGTGGATTTCTTGTGCAAGGGAATCAATTATGTGCATTTGAGATGTTTTAAACTATTTAGACAGCTCAGACAGCTCATAGTAAATTGTGTTGCTGTATATTATTGTATATAAAAACACATGGGTCTTATAACAAAAGACATGAGTCTAATAGAGATTGCACTTTTTTAAAATCCATGCCAAAATTGAGCACATTCTGAGGCAAATACAGTATAATGCACAGTGAAATGAGTACTGTATGTAATGCATATATAAAGTGTGCAACAAAATGTGTCACTTGATTAGGCATCATGGATATCTTGATCAAACTGCTCCTTAAAACCTGCCTTGAGCATTAAATTGGCATTGTTAGGACTATTTTAGGATGTCTGGGTTAGTATTTCGTTGTTTGACATTTTCATGGATCACCTCATTATTGTAGTCAGGAATTCATTACATTTTCTCTTGTTGGGTATGTAATGTTCTTGTGCCACCTCTAGCATGAAACTAATTGCTCTCCTTGGGACATGTAAAGTTGAACTTAATTTGAGTTGACCTGCTATTCACATCCAAGAGACTGCTACAGTAAGCTTGTAAAAGGGGCCATTTCCTATCAGCAGCTTGCTGATAGGGCAGGAAAAGGAGTTCTCCTGTGTTCCCACACTTCCGCTTTTGTTTGCGGTCAACCCCTCTGTTAATTGTCATTTTACGCTTATAAGATAACACAGAAATGTCCTTGCATAGCAGTGCAATTTTACCCTCAAATACCCCTGGTTTTTAAGATATTTTCCCAGGCTCTGTCTTTATGAAAGCCTATGAGGGAGGTTTTGCAGTAGGTTTGATCAAGGATAGAATCACAATTGAGTTGACTGCTGTGTGTGCTTCATAAACCATCTGCCATAGTGAGGTTGAGTCTAACCCATTAAATGTTGTCATATTGATCTTCACATTCACAATGATTTTCATGTGTCAGAAAATCTAATGAAAAACAATTTCTACTCTTACTTCATCTTTACTATACTTACGTAAGCTTCATTGTATGAAGTCTCTGGAGCCGACAATACGCATAGGTGTCATTTACACTGGGGACGCTGGGGACATGTCCCCACCACTTTTTGAAATGGCTGACTTTGTCCCCACCACTTTTTTAAAGCATAAATTGTTAAAGAAACATTCTGAAATATAGCTTTCAGTTAAATAATAAATGAAAATGCCTTTAGAAAGGTTTTTTTGCATATTAAGAAAACATGCAATGCAATTAAAATATAGACTAAGCAAATGTGCACTGTCCAAAAAAAGTAACTTAAGCTAAAAAACAAACAAAAAACAAGCTACTGATTTTAAAATGACCCAAAAACTTGCAGCACCAGTCACTAACTTTAACAAGTTCTTGAGTATAGTATAGAGTAGAGCATAGTTTATTTTTGGCCAAGTTTTCCATTCTTTAACTGTTAATATGACAAAAGAGGAGGGAAGTCTAAATCATGCCTACATATGTGTCGCCTCAGCAGGGACAATATAACATGAGAAAAGTTGATCTACAGGAGAAACAGATCTGAAAGCAACACAGAATACCTGAGACCTGCATTGACTTATCTTCTGTTAGATCTATATATTTTGAAATGTCATATGCTACCTGAATGTTGTGTTTCCTTTTACATACATAAAAAACATTTCCTGCATAAATTGGTGCATAAACTTTTGGCAAAATTTCCTGGGGGAATTCCCCCCAGACCACCCACTTATATATCTCGGCATTGAGGATATCTTTAAAACACTCATCTCGTTCTTGTGACGCTAATATCGCATATTGTGATGTCTCTTGAGCGAAAAGTCTCTTCCCACCCCTAATCTGAGCCCCTATGTCCCCACCACTTTTCATCACAAAGTAACTCCCTTTACAATACGTAACGTGTTGTTATGATATATTTATATATAACTGATTGTCATCAGATGTGGTTGACACGTGGTTGACAAGGAATTACCAAGACACAGCAACAGCTAATATTATAAGTACGGATCTGTGTATAATATCATGTAATATATTATATTGTATAGTTCAAATAGTTACCTGGATGTATCTCACTGGCTAAAGATGGATAAAATAACAATATTTAATTTTGATTCCCTTGGGATGAGATGCTTATTCAATGTACAAGCTAAAATGAAATTAGAAATACTGAAGACTATATTTTGTCATGTTTACTGGAATTAGTTTTTAAACAATTGTATTTGAAATGTTTTTTTTTATTGATGATCTATATTTATCTGCTGTTAACTTTGACTATAATATTATAATTATGGTAATAACTGTACTTTGGCTACCTTTCATTTTTGTTATATTAAGGTGTATATATATTAAGGTTACAGAGGTCTACATTTGTTCTATAGCCGAAATACAATATTATTACATTGTAAGCTTTAGTCTGCTGACTAGTTTCCTATGCTCAACATGGTCCTCTAAAAAACTATCATAAAAAGTTGCACTATTAAGGTGTCTGAAACAGTTTTAAGCCTCTTATGATTCTTTTTTTTAAGTTTGTGGCAAAGCAGTTTAAGCCACACATGTACTTAGTGGATAGACTTGTGTTTGTTGCCTGGCAACGTTAGCTATTATATAGTATTGGAGGCTAAATTTCTTCAATAACAAACTCTTACCAATGGATGTACAGTGCATTAGATCTTGTCAAGTGAGTTAATTCATGTATATCTTAAGTGCTGAAGGGAATCGGAATCTGTACAGTGTAGAAATGTATATTGGGTTGATAGTCGCAGTGTAATGACTAAGAAAATGATGTAGAATTTAAATTAACTCGTTAGTAATTACAAAGTCCACACGTTTCCTTTAAGTTGAATTTGTACTGGCTCTATGACATGTATTCCCACCGGCAACAATAGAGGCAGACGCTCTTGCTGACGATGGACCTGAGGAATTAATGTAAGCCCACCATCTGAAAACCCCAGTCCTGAACTCCATCATATTGCCAGTGAGGGTCATAACTCTCTTGTTAAAATTGAGCACTATAGAACTAGTTTTTCATCTCAAATGCAAAATCAAGTCTTTCGACAGTGTCAAAGTACTCAGACTCCCTATTTCTTTTGGGGAAGTGGGGACTTCAAAGCAAAGTTTTACAATAACTAACCATTTGTAAATCTGTAAAAAAAAAATAAATAAATAAATCTGACTACTGACCTGACTCACTACTGTGCAGTATGCCCTTCTGACATCAGTGTTCGCCATGGGAAAAAAAACTGTTTGTAGACGGCATGGCTCAAATCTCCTACTTTTTCCGTGTGTGTGTGTGTGTGTTCCTTTGTGTGGCCTGTAAACATATAAATATGTATTGTTATCATTTCCATGGAAAGTGTAAATTCAGCTTGCTCATTGCTCGTTAACTTGAGCACTGAGTCATTTACAGTAGTTAGCAGGTCAGCTCTTAAAACATTTTTTATAGATAATGCCCGTTACAGAGCACATAATAAGAGAGCCCAGTGAAATAAATAAAATAAAAAAATCATATCAGGAATTTCTTTATACAAGTATGCGTAGACAACTATTGATCATGTTTCTCACAAACTGTCATGCAATGCTAATGCTAATTTATTTTCTGAATAGATCAAGTTGAGATTTGTTGCCTCTCTAATGACTACCTTGCAGTGTTTCTATAAACATTGATTCTGCCATGTACAAATCCTGTCACGCTTTTGTTGTATCATTTATGTATTTGTATTTGATTTAAGTATTTTCTTTGTTGTTGAGATAACATAATGAGACCTCTTGACATTGTTGCCTACAGAGGGCATTCAGCATATTGTGATTTAGGAAATGCATTGTTATTTAGAACATCACTGATTTCGGCCTGTTGTCTTTGAGCCAAAGGCTGTTCTAGTTGAAACCTCTGCAGTGACTTGCCAGTGGGAATATTCATGCTGCATTGTGATCTTTCTTCCAGCCTTTTTTTTTTGATATATGTCCAATTGTTTCAAGTGACCTTTTTATCTGAAACAGTTTGCATTAACTTTTTTTTTTATGCGTCATGTTTCTTCACTAGTGGCCGAGAAGAGAAACTTGTTTTACCAGAAGAAAAGGAAAAGAAAGAAACAGGGCCGTCATTATTTCAGACCAGTCAGCCTGCAGAAAATGTCGGGATTGCTCTGAGCAGACACACATGAACTCAGTCTCTCAAACACACACAAACACGTGCGCACACATGATTTTTCCATATAAAGTTACTGTCTCACCTACTGAGTATTATTATTTGATAGATTGATATGAGAGGAGCCTGGTGACAGCAGCAGACTCACCAGCTCAGCCCTTAGCTGCAATATCAGTCTAGGTGAAATGTAATTGTTTCAGGACTAGTTATTTTTGCAATGTAATTTCTACTGTCACAGTGGAGCATTCCTGTCTTCCCTTCCCTCACCTTATCTTGCCTCCTCTCTCCTTCTCTCTTTCTCTGTTGTTTCTCCTCTGTCTGTTGCCCTGTTTCTCTACTCCCAGTCCAATGTCCTGCCCATGAGGTGCGTTTTGACTCCATGGGGGTGATCTTGAGTCCAGGGTACCCTGACAACTACCCCAACCTCCAGATGTGCTCCTGGCTGATCAATGTGGAGAAGGGTTACAACATCACTTTGCACTTTGAAATCTTCCAGACAGAAAAGGAGTTTGACATCTTGGAAATATTTGATGGTGGGTTCTGCTGGAATTTTGTGGTGTTTGTGAAAAAATGTAGTAATTAAGATACCAAAAAAATACTTGTAATTACTGATGTGATCCTCTTGTGTAGTGTATGTAGAACTTTAGTGCTTCTCAGCAAAACATTCATGCTTTCTTACTCTTTTGTTGAACACCACTATGTTCATGTTCTGAATGTGGTCTCTTAGAGCTCAAAGTCTGATTTTGGATTCCAGTCATGTGTTCAGTAAAATAAATCTTACTGTATGTTTGATGCCATGACTTGATGTCATCTAGAAATGTTACTGACATGTAGTCTGTTGTTCTCACTAGCATATCTGAAATAAATGCTATTTATTCCAAAGATGCATGTCCATATCTGTCTATTTGATCTTTTTTTTTTCTGGGAAACTGTTTGTGTGTTTCTCTGTGTTCAGGTCCCAACATCTACAGCCAGAGCCTAGCATCACTCAGTGGTGACATTGAAACACCCTTCAGCCTGACCACCACGGGCCACCAGCTGCTGCTGCGCTGGTCCTCTGACCACGGCACCAACCGACGTGGTTTCCACATTAGATACGTGGGTGAGTATCAAAGTATGTATCCAGCTTAAAATCATATTCTCTTTATAATAATAGTGCTATTTGAACATATTTTGTCTCTAAACTAGAGAAAAGTGATAAAAGTCATGGGTTTACAATTCAGACATATATTTTAGGCACCGTGTAGAGACACTTCAATTTCTACAAGTGATAACACATCATAAGGGCATGATTAAACCTTCTGTGCTGCAGCTACTGTATGTTACTGTGGACACAATGTGACCCCATGATTTTTATCACAGTGTGCTGGGAGGTTTTAATATCAGTTAATTTACAAAAAAATACTTCCAACAGAAATGATAATGGCTCACAACAGGAGATGTTTTCACACACAAAAACAGGGGCAGGAGGAAAGTCACTGAAAGGCTTCCATGCTGTTTTGCACTCCTTAATTTAAAAGGGTTTTAAATTCTTAATTGGCTCTTTAATAAAGCAAGTGGTACTAAGCAAGAGCAGCGTAGGGAATATTCCTACATTTGAAATGCATAATAAAAATGAATAAAGCACAATAGACATTAATTTTTCATGTTGTGCCTCTCCATTATATTTAATACACGAGTGTTACTGTGAAAGCAAGTCGGTGTGATGAATTTTGTAAAAAAAAACTCGTCCTTGACTTGATTGACTTGAACAGGAGCTGACTTAAACTCTAGTGCGTGTCTGTTCGTCTTAAACCTGCAGTGCGGAACTTTTGTCTCCTCTTCTGGCAGTGAGATTAATTGCACAAACACTGATGCATGCTCATGATGTATGTCTACAGGGGAGTTTGATCCAAGCTCATGCTCTGAAATAGTTACAAAATTTCCACAGTTTCAAGATAATAGAATAATCCATTATTTAGGTAGAGTAAATGGAATAGCTACATACCCTACTTCAAATAGTTTACAAATACCAAGAGCAGGTTCTGTGTTCCAACATTCATGTCTGCTCTAAGATATTTTTCATCTCTTAGCGCTTCCGATTGAGGAAAAAGTTATCTGTGTTTGTCCTCGCCGTCAGTCGCTTTATTTTTTACTTTATTTACTGTAATCCTTCCTCACTGAGTAGAAAGTTGAGTTTCAATTACAATTACAAATGGCTGTATTGGCATGACTGCATACAATACAATGTTGTCAAAGCATATTAACAGACTATACAACACACTATACAATCATAATAAACATAAATGAACTAAGAAAGCAAACAATTCCCAATAATAAACATTCTGGTGGTTCGTGGAGCACTGTACATAGCTCTGGGTTGCCCTAATGGAAAACCAATTATTGCTGGTTGGCGTTAAATGCATCACTACTTGTGCTCCAGCACGGGAATGTCACCATGTCGTTAAAACCTCCGAAAGACAGACGGAGATCTACCTGGCGGTGATGGGCCTAATCAGCATTGTGTGAACTCATGTAATAAGAGCTTGAATGTAATGGACGTTCATTTATATGAAAAGTCCCGCACTCCAGCTTTAAATCCTTGCCATCTCCCAGTCATGCTGATTTAAAGTAATAGTTGACAGCGTTAAAGCAGACGCCCCTCCCTCTTATTTTCTGTCCCATCGGCTATTCAGTGCTCATACTGGAAATCAAATTTACCTTTTTAGTGTTCGATGGGCTGTAAGATGAGAGAAGGGAAGGCTATGGAACAGCTAACTGGGGGATGCACACCAGTATTGCATGTGTTAAAGCAAATTGAATATGTGCATGCCTATAGGCCAGAAAGGAATAGCAGTGATGTGATTTTGAGGACTTCCTTTGCTGTGTGGCACACAGCCCAAGTGCTAAAGAGATGTGACACTCCTCAGGCATTTTCCCTCATTATCTTTCTGCATTTAAAATTGAGCCCTACTAAATGTTCACCTGAGTCTTTCTCTAAAGGCGCTTTGGTAATGCCTCTCGTCCTTTTCTCTGCTTTATTTCTCTTTTTCCCTGTTGATATCTGCTGTTCTCTATTCCCTTTCCTTGACTTTATTCTCACCTCCTCTCCTATTTCTGTCTCCTTTCCCTCGCATTGCCATTCATCTCTCCTCCTCATCTCTGTACCTCAATCTATTGTAGCAATGTACTGCAGTACCCCAGACTCCCCACAACATGGCTTTGTAGTGAGCCAGACCGGGGGTCATCTTAACAGCATGGTGCGCTGGGCCTGCGACAGGGGGTACAAGCTGATCGGAAAGGGCACAGCTGTGTGCAAGAAGAACACCTACGGCTACCACGCCTGGGACGTGCCAGTTCCCGCATGTCAAGGTGAGCAAATTTGCCCTGGCAGCCTGTTATTTCCAACCTCAGCCTGTTTCTTTTCCTGCTCTTCTGGGGCCTCATGTATAAACGCCGCCTATGCACAAAAAGTTACGTACGCTATCCAACGAGGGTTAAAATGAAGGGCAACTGGACTTGGTTGAAGATACTGGTTAGTGACTAATGAACCAGCGGTATCGATGACCCGGGATAACGACCCCACTGAGGTTAAATAGCTGAGTTTCCCTGCCAGTCAGTCAGAACTGAAGAAGTCCTTTGGATGAGGGACGAAACGTCTTCCAGTATCTTCAACCAAGTCCAGTTGCCCTTCATTTTAACCCTCGTTGGATAACTATGACCTGGATGACTGAGAATCTTCATAGACATCTTACGTACGCTAGTTTTCACGCGCACGTGTGATGTATAAAAATGAATGTGACGTGAGAATGTGAGGGCCGTTACGATCTCCCAGGGTGGGGGATACCACTGAAGCGATCATTTTGGCAAGGTCTGAAGCCTAATCTGTATGACAGATGTAAACATATAAATACTGCATGACACTCGTGCGTAATGCTGCATGGCTGCGCAATGGCACTGCAGCCATGCAGCAGAGCGAGTGGAAGAATTAGAGACTGTCCATGAAGATTTCCTGGCCCATAATTATGACTAGCTAATACATCGATTTAGATTCCTTAGAGTCGTACTCTTGGATCTGTGTGCTGAACTGGGTCCAGCATGAGACAGACCAACCTGGTGTAACCGTGCCATCCCGGTACAAATACAAGTAGGCTATAACTGCCGTTTATGGCAGTCGGCTGTTGGCAGTCGGGCTGCAACTAACAACTATTTTGAGTCGATTAATCTATCTATTATTGAAACGAATAATCGAATATTCGGATTATGACACAATGTCTCTCATTTAGCTATTAGCCATTAAATTAAACCTGAGGTTGTTTTAGGCCTGTGCTAATTAACAGTCAAGACAATAAAATAAATACTGCTTTCAAAAGTGCATCTTTTAATGAACATATTTCTGCTGTAGCAACAGAAAGTTACACTGAAATCACGTCCTGAGAAGCAGCTCTGCTGTTTAGTGACGGAGCAGTACTGCAAAACACCGGGACAATAACGTCATGCACTACATTTGCCGAATTTGCATGAGGGGATCAATAATAACGATTTTGTAGTAGACAGCGTTTCACAACATTTATATAGTCCCCTAACTCAACAACTCACAAAACCACGTGATGTTTTTAAGGGAGTTTGGGGCGCCGCCTCAGCACAGACCGCACTCTTCTTTAGAAAGTATTAAATTGTCCAGTGTTGTCTAATCTTGCACACTTGGCAGCAGCACGTTCTCCAGCTGGGAACGTCACCATGAGCGATGCATCGTTTATGATTGTAAAGTCAGGGCACATCTGGAATGTTAACGCAGCTGTTGTGTATCATAATTATGTGCTACTCACATCACCATTACTGTAACAATCAATCAAATTGACCAAATGTATAGAAAACGTTTCAGCTCATAACGTGAAGTAACGGGTTTTACGTGAAGCTAGCTCACTAACTAGCTTACCGAGATGAGTCGTCATCATCCAGATGCTCCAGTGTTTCCAGGAGAGCTCAGCTTTGCTGCAGTTCACATCCTTTCTGGCTGAGTGAAGAGTGAAATGCTGCCATACTCTGGAGGTTTTAGGTTGTGAAGGTGTTACTGCAGCTCTGATGTTGTTTTAGTAACTTTACTGTTCACATCACTTTACCCTGTTAAGCTGACTGTGTTGCTACGGCCCAATGACGTCATGAACGAATCGATTATTAAATTCGTTGTCAACGAATTTGATAGTCGATTTTTGTCGACTACGTCAATTAGTTGTTGCACCCCTAGTTGGCAGCGGGAGCAGAAAGGTGTGTGTCTTATGTGATCAACAATATATAGTGTTTACCTTTCTACCTAAAGCCTTTGTTTAGAATAATATAATTATATTAAACTCTCTGAGTTTTCTTTTGTTTGTGATCAAGCTGCATCAAGCAATATGCTTTCTAACTTCCATCAGAAAAACTCTTTCCTTATCTTTTTTTGACATGTCAGACCATGCTTTCTTTATTTCAGCTATTATGAGTCTCTGAGCCAGCTGCATTGAGTGCCATTGTGCCACTCTGCCACTCCGTTGTTTTGCACATGCTGCTGATTCAAGAGTTCAAATCATCAAATTAAATATTTCTTCTCTCCTCCACTGATAAGCACCTCGATCTTGCACTTGGTTAAGTTTCTCTTTTTCACATGTTGTACAGCAGGATTGGTAGTTATTATTTGGAACTTAGGTGGTAATTTTGTGTAGTCATTTATGGGAGGAGCGAAGGCGTGGTATGTGGCTCGTGCATGTGCACTAAATTTCACGTTGATTGGGATGTATAACGGAAAGGTGACACAGTACCTGGTGTACACCGGTTATTTCTGTGCGTACATACTTCTCAAATTCTGTGAGTACGCCATCTTTCAGTGTGAGAGCTGCGCAGTCTTTTAAACACGAGGCCCCTGGTCACTGCCTCTGAACCCAGCAGGCAAACAGGCAGGTTCTTAGGGCACCTGAGTGTCTCAGCCCAAGCTCTTCTCTTGTATTGTTAACAGCTGAACTGAATCCAGCCTGATTGAGAGCCAGCACCCTGTCAGGTGGAAAGGAAACAGAAATCAATCCTCCCTTCTGTCAATTTCCACTCCTTCAAATTACTTTGGCTAACTCGCCATTAGCATGCAGTGTCTGCTGCTGTTGTGCCTTACTCAACTAATTGGGTTCTTTGATGAGCACATGTGAAATGTGTGTGCATGATAGCATGCACAAGCATAGACATACTCACATAGCAGCAAACAGCAACAGATGGGGTGCTCAATTGCATTTTATCATGATGCAGCGAAATCAAAATATGTATTTCATGTACTTGAAAATGATTTAAAAACACTTCACACCTGTGATTAATTCTGTCAGTTTAGTAATTGCGCACAGCTTTTCCAAAACACATATACTCAAGCGTGGCTGCAAATTAACTAATATATTCATACAGATGCTGTCCATATGATCCGCTAGATGGTGGAAAATACATTACACTATGTTCGATCCTTCATTCTTTCCCATCCATGTTGCATGATATGCTGAGAATGTACAGTATATCAATCCATCAGTGGTGCTTATGCATGCTCATGCAGAGAAAAAACAATTTCCCTCTTCCACTGAAACTGTCCATCTGCAGTATAGAAGTGTTGAGTGCTTGTGATTAGTGTCTGTTAGATTGTGACTTAGCAATACTCACAAATGAATGTTGATTGATTCTCTCATGGGGTGCTGAGGGGCAATGCAGTGGCTCTAGGCCATGTTGGCAGATCGCTACCTTTGATGTTTCACAGTATGCAGCTACCATTGCTGCTCCATTTTATGATGTGTGTGTTTGCGTAACTGTTCCCATTTTGTGTGGCCCTGCAGATGTTGGTTTCCCCGTTCTATTCACTCCCTCTGATGATAAACACCTTGAAACCTCCTAGCTTAAGCTCTTTGTCTGGTTTAAGCTCTGAGGCCATAGTAACCCAGATTCCCTCTGTGTAGGGGCAAGGACACAGCATGGTTTGAGAGTTTTTGTATGTGTTAGTGCTTCAGACCTCTATATGTTAGGAAAGGTTACTGTTGTACTAGTCACTATAATGAGTAGTCTTCATTAAAAGAAATAATAAAACACAATCCCTACAATGTATAGGTTTCATTGACTTGGCTGAATTGCTACTTATACAGTCAGCCGGGTAACTTTCTTTACATGAAAACATACAAAAACCTTTTGTAAGATTTAAGGACTTCCATTTAGATAACAAACCTCTGTGTGGTGTGTTAGACTTTTTACACTCTGAGGTGGCTGGATACGTTTCCTGTATATAATACTTTAATGCAGTTCTCTGGAGTCAGTGGCCTAAAATGTATATAAGTAAATGACTTGGTTAAATGTGGACACGATACAAGCATTCCCACATCATTATTATAAATATATCAGCTGGGTGTAAATACTGCTAAAATGTTGACTGTGGTGGTAATTTAGGAAATGTTGCACCTTTACAGTGCCCCTGTATCAGACCTTTTGACTTGTCACAGTGGGAAATGCACAGGTGCAACTCATTTCGTTAATCATGGTTCAGTTGCATTAAGTGCTCCAATAAGCTATTCCAGTCAGCTAAGAGAATACCAGGGCTCTGGCGTTGGCTTAAGAAAATTGGATGCAGTTGTCACTAATGTTAATTTCACCTGTGCTTTGCCTGTTGTGACATGTCAGAGCTTCTGCCATGTATAAGGTCTGTTGAATGCTAAAGGTTCATTCATTGTCAATGTTGAGCAATTATCTCTTTTTGGGGTTTTAATCATTAACCATAACTATTTGAAAGGAAACTAATAAATAAGAAATGGCTGCTTGTGTAAATTGACATTGCTTGCATAAAGGGGTTGTACTCGCAACACTGGTAGAAGTACATACATGTGTATTTGGCTCTAACAAAAACATGACTATAAGTGAATATGTCGCTGCCATGCCTGTGTTTATCAGGCGTTTCTCAACGAATCTCTAGAATGCATAAACATGTATGCCTACAATTGTCCTCTTGCTGCCTGCAGCTGTGTCATGTGGTGTGCCCAGTGCACCAGTGAACGGAGGTGTGCTCGCTGCTGATTACTCTGTCAGCACACGGGTGACCTACTTCTGCAACAGCGGCTACCGGCTCTCCTCCAAAGAACTGACGACCACAGTCTGCCAGCCAGACGGCACCTGGAGCAACCACAACAAGATACCCCGATGCATCGGTGAGTAGAGAATGTTGGGGGAGGAGGCAGGGGGATGTAGAGGTGGAGGGAGAGTGATTTAGAAACACAGGGTAACCGCAAGAACCCGTAGCACGATTTAGCTGTGGGAAGGAGAAGTTGAGAGATGAGGATAGGGATGAGTTATGGAGAAGACACTGATTTTGGAATTTTGACCGCTGTGTCTTGTTATAGTTTGAAAGACCCTCTGGAGAAGTTGTGGAATATAAAACAACATCAGTAGTATAGGGTTTTGTTTTTTTAACAAAACACTATACTACTCTAATGGAAAGTGTCATGAAATATGGACTGCAGTCCCAACAGAACCACGAGCTGTGGTTTCATTACAAAAACACTTACTTGTTGGGTAGTGATGATAAGACGGGTGGATGAAAGGGAGAATAATGGTTGAGAGGAATTCTGTAGCTGGCGCTGGGTGAGTGTTTTACACACCAGTGCAACTCGTCCAAGTTTGAAAGCCAGTGTAATGAGTGATTGACAACAATGTTTGCTATTGAGACCAATGTTTATTCCCTGCTGTATATGTGTCTCACAGCAAAAAGGGAAACAGTTTGTTGTGAAACTAATTTGGTTTTCAGAGAATGACAATTCATAAACAACTTTGTTGTGAAAGAACATTTGTATACAGTAACTGCAGAAAAGTTGCTATTTACATTTTACATGGGTTGTTTTATTCTGGCGATTCCCATTGCAACTATTTGTATTTCCTCTACACTGGTGGGTTGTTACACATGTTTACGGGTTTTTACTTAGCAGTGTGTGTACAAGAGATAAGACAAGAAATTGAAACAGAAGTAAATCCATTTGAATAATCTAAAACTAACAATGCCCACTCCCCACCAAATCCCCTCTTTTTTGGGACACAGTCATTATGTGCCCTAGTCTCAGCTCCTTCTCTCTGGACCATGGGAAATGGAGGATCGTCAACGGTTCGCACTATGAGTATGGAACTAAAATAATCTTCACCTGTAACCCTGGATACTACCGCGTTGGCCCAGCCCACATCCAGTGCCTGGCCAATGGAGTGTGGAGCTGGAGAAACGAGAGACCTCGGTGTAGAAGTGAGTGCCTCTTTCTGCAGCAGCACATAAAATCAATACTTGTAGATCACAAAAATTAATAAAGCAGATCTATGAAAAATTTTACTTAACAAAAAGTGTTCCAAGAAATTAAATCTTCTTTAACTCCATTTTGTAATTGCATTATCATGAAAAATAAAATATCTGGATGGACACATGTAGCATGTAGCCCCATCTCACAAACACGCTGTTTATGTTAGTATCATAGAAAATATAATAGCTGACAAATCTATACTGTGCCTCGCCTCAGGAACACTAGATTCATAGATTGTACCATTACAAGAGCTTATTCACAGCTCATTTAGTCAGCAGCACATTCACATTTCTACTATTCAACTATTCCTGTATCAGCCTAGGTTAGATATTGTTTATTGTAGGAATTGGAAATAAAAGCTTTTCTATGCTGCCATGGGAACTACTTTTAAGAAGCAAAGGAGCTGAATAGCCTTTATAATGGCAAAAGGAGATGCCAGCCAGCATGATGAAAGATGTTGGGACAAAGGAAAACACCATCATTATCATCCCCATGAAATAGTACAGGTCACTCCTTTTATTGCATTAAGGTCGGTAAGATGGGTGTAAGTGACTGTGCTCTCCATCAACTCTGAAGATGTAAGCCAACTTCTGCCTCCTCTTTCTTTCTCTCTCACTCTGCTGGTGTCTTGTTCTTTCCCTCTGCCTCCTCCATCTCCTTCCTCCTCTTTTCACTATCCTCTTCATCTTCTTGCAGTCATTTCCTGTAGTGATCTGCCAACTCCTCCAAATGGGAAGAAAATTGGGACCCAAACTACCTTTGGAGCATCAGCCATTTTCAGCTGTAACCTTGGCTATGTTTTAACTGGATCTACAGTTAGAGAGTGTCTCCTGTCCGGCCTTTGGAGTGGGACGGAGACTCACTGCCTGGGTAAGCAGCGTCTACATGTTCTCTTTAGCTTTATAAAGGACAGCCTTGACCTGGGTCAAACACTGCTGGCGATCTGCTCAGACAGCATATGAGCTTTTTTGGTTGGATTCAACATGGCCAGAATAGAAGGGAGAAGGTTCAATTGGCACTGTTGCCAAGTGTGTAAACATTTAGAAAGGGAGGGGTGTGTGTCGGTTTATTTTTTTCGTCTGGTTCTGACGACATGCTGGTATTCAGCGCTGCCATGTTATATTTTCCTTTGGGCTGGCGCACATCAGACGGTTTCTGACATCATAGAGATCATCAGGTTAAAATTGTTCTGTGCTGATGGCACAGAACAATGCTGATGGCACAGAACAATGACGCATGCTTTTGGTGGTAGAGACCCGGGTTCAACTCCCCACTGTGACATATCCGCCAATGTCTCACTGAGCAAGACACTAGAACCCCTAGTTGCTCCAGAGGCGTACGACCTCTGACATAAAAAGCAATTGTAAGTCGCTTTGGATAAAAGTGTCAGCAAAATGAATAAATGTAATGCAAATGTGCAATCACTCTTGGCCGCTACCTTTAGGCTTTACTGTTGTTGCTGTACAGTAAAGCCTCCTTCAGTGTGATTTGGCGTTTCTCGCGAGCTAGCAGCTGTAGATCCAAAGCTGGCCTTGCCAAGCTGTACCAGCACATTTTGAGCTGTTGTTAAGATATATAAGCAAGAAAATATGCTACAGCTTAGCTTACTACAGCTCTGTACTGTGGAAGAAAATGAGACATACGTAATGACTTGAGCCGCATTTAAACCCACACAGCAGCAGAATTTGACGGTTTCTTTGGCAGCTGCATTAGTCCGTTCATCAATCCTGTGGCACCAGCACTCCAAGCTCCACTCATGATTGTTTCAGTTCATTAAAAGAAGGGCACCTCTCTTGTTTAGTAAAATGACTGTCAGGGTTAACATAGCCAGGGACCTCTCGTTGTAGTCTCGTACTTCAGCACCATCTTCATAGAATCTGGCTGCTCTCAACTGGAGTGTGATAATAAAATGCTCGGCTGAGTTTCTGGGTGCAGGAGTGAATTAGGGAAATCAGACTCACAGTCGGTGGCAATTTCCCAGGTTTTAAGTGGCAGTGGAAATCTCAGCTAGATTCCTCCTCTCTGAAAGGGATTTATTGTAGCTGAAAGTAATACGATTACGTGCATGAACGTATTTTGAGGCGTTTCACACGCGTGTCTCTGTCTACTGTAGATGAGAGAAGCTGAGTTATCACCACAAATGAAGCTGAAGCCAATATGAATTTAAAAATAATAATTCAGAGATAATGAGCTGAAAAATGCTTTCCAAATCCAATATGTTTCATGAATACACTAACTAATTTTGTTTGCCAGCATTATAATTCCAAGACCTTTTAAATCACCAGTTTCCTCATTTCATTTTATAATACAGTTGTCAGAATGCAAAGTTATTCAAACGTGATAACACAATCAAAATTGTGTTTCTACCCTGCAACTACTGTCATTAGTTCAGTGGGCGCCACTGCAGGCTTTTCTTCTCAAACAGTAGAAAGTTGAACTAAAGTATTTTACCACATAAATGACTCCCTGAGATAATTAATTGTGATTTGTAATGCAAAGTGCATTTCATCTTGCTCAGAAATTTGACCTCCACATTGGCTACAAATGAATATTATGTCTGACAGTAGTCTGTGTGTTATAAATGTCATGCACTTCAAGCGTTACAGGATGCTGTCTTTGTCATGGTCAGGTTTCTGTTATTAACTCACATCTTGTTGAGAAAGAGAAATATTAAGCAAAAGGAAATAGTAAAATATGTTTGCATGATTTTCCCCCTACCATTCTACAGCCGGTCACTGTGGCGTTCCAGAGCAGATTGTAAATGGGCAGGTGATCGGGGAAAACTTTGGTTATAGAGACACAGTGGTTTACCAGTGCAACCCCGGATTCAGGCTCATTGGCTCCTCTGTACGGATCTGCCAGCAGGACCACAACTGGTCTGGACAGCTTCCAGTTTGTATCTGTAAGTACCAATTCCCATTATCTGGTTGACTGCAAAACACACATGCGCAATACATGTGTGTTTAAGTTTGAAGGTGCATTTATGTGACAAAGAAGACCCACTTGGTTATTTTAGAATTTCTCGCCATCCACACACTGTTCAGATGGCACAGAGCTGATGGAGACAGTTTTGGATTGAAATTTGATAAAAAAATGTTTTAGCATACTTTATATTTATCACTGATAATCTTCCTGCACTTCCTAAAACTTCCTGCTTCTTTAGTTTGACAAGTGCTGAAGTCAGTAGTCAATACATATCCTCATAATATGATTCTCAATCTCCTATTCACCTATTGATGCACTGCAATGTGCTGTTTACCCTTTCCCCACCGAGGTCATGTCATAATTCCTAATTCCTCTGTTATCCTCTTTTATCTTGGTTAATCATATGATAATGGTATTCCTATGATATGTGTCACTGTATGTCACCTATTGATCATTGTTATTGAATTTTCTCTCTCTCCCTTATTCTCTCTCTTCCCACACACACACTATCTTTCTCGCCTTCCTCCCCTTTACCTTTTTTTTGTATCCCTTCTTCTTCCATTCATCTTCCATCCTCCTCTGCCGTTCTGTCACATCCCATGGTGATGTGTGTCAACTTCAGCTGTCACATGTGGCCACCCCGGTAGCCCTATCTATGGCCGCACCACAGGCGATGGCTTCAACTACAATGACGTGGTGCGCTTCTCCTGCAACAAAGGCTACACCCTGGAAGGACCCTCCACAGCTCAGTGCCAGGCAAACCGCCAGTGGAGCCAGCAGCCACCGACATGCAGAGGTATAGTCCAGCTGCAGAGCTCCTGCAAAATGGATAAATGATTGGCAGCTGGACTGACTTAAAGTATCAGAAGGATGCAGATGCATCTTGACAGTTGAACTAAAAAACTGCTTGTCTCTGCCAGAATGTTTAACTAAGCTTCAGACCACAGACATTGCCTCAGGAGGCAAGACAGACAGGGATGAAAGGCAAGAATTTCTACAAGAATTTGGAACCAGCAGATAAATCTTATTCACATGAATCTCATCAAACATCTGCAGTGATTCAGAAATGAATCATTGCAGATGTATTTAGTAGAAGTGATACCTCTTAGTGTATCATTTCTACTAAAGGTGTTTTAATGTTTGATAACAGAAGCCACTTCTATCTAATTCTGCTCCTGTGAATCAGGCTAGCCAACAGTGGAGCAGGTAGCTGCCAGCGAGCAGAAGTAGGGTCCAGCCAAAATGTTGGAACAGAATTAAATGAGTTTTGCAGGTGCTTTGTGATGGTTCAAGAATCAGAAGCTAGGGTGACCACAAGAATCAAGTAGCCAGCAGATGTATCATGATCATTCAGGAATCAGCAGCCAGTGACCGCCAGCATGCACAGCCATAGACACACAGGCAGGGTGGATAGAGGTCGTGTTCACACATCTATTGGTTTGAATGAGACGAGTCACTATCTGTTCTACTTCTCTGAGTAGAGCATTAGGCAACAACATCTGGAGCCCTGGCCTCAGAGCAAAAGCAGGGAAATGGCAATAACGAGCTTGCAGCAGAATGTATGGAAAGGGGAGACTAAATGTGGAATTGTTTCTACAATTTTACCAAGAAGCTTGCTGCAGGGAGAGATTACTTTGAAGGCAAGATAGTGCAGAGTACATTTAGTGGAACCCATCTTATTGAGAGTGTCAGATGGTGGCTGTGTTATAGTTGTGTCCAATTTTAGTTTGCCTAGGTTAGGCTCATTAGTGGTGCGTTAACAATCAGCAGCAATCCAGACATTTTAGTGTGTTACCACACCAGAGACACGTTTACTTGTTTTCCCAAAATAATGTTGACAGTATGACAATTCTTTCTGGAAATAATTTCCTTTATTTACATATACCCAAATAAAATGGAAACGGACAATGGCTGTATTGTGCAGTGTGATGGAAGCTCTTTATTTTAATGTTTTCATATTTGCTTCTGGAAATGCTTCTAGCTTTAGACAGATATTTATTGCAGTGTGAAGGTGTGGTAAATGTTGGTAAATATGATCTTAACTAGCTTTAAAATGCTATAAAACAAGGTAACAGATCAGGAAGCAACCATTAAAACATTCAATTAAAGACATGAGTTTGACCGATATCCAGCGAGGATTTAATTGGTCTGCTACCTCTGGATACAGTTGGCCCAAGCTAGATTTGCCAGACTTTGCCCATTTAGTTTTGAGTTTTTGTTGGCAGTCAGATGGGAAGAAACACCGTTTTCACTACTGTGAACAGACAGAGACAGACCTGGTGAAATATCAAAAGAGTAAGTCATATTAAACTGTCATTACTCCTTTTGTCACAATATGTCTTTGTTCCCTTTAAGCTAGCATTTTCAGACATTTGCATTATTGATTTCATTTGATGTTGCTCTGAACTTAATTTCACTCTCATTTACTTTCAGCTGTCTAAACCACCTTGTCAGTGGTGTGTTCTTGGACACTTTAACTGATTCTAAAATATATGCTTGTAAATTTGTGAAAATAGATGTGCCTTCAAGCATTAGATGTTATTATTATCAACAAAGCTTAAATATAGCCTAGTTTCACTTGTCTCCCTGTTTGTAGAATAAACAGAAAAGGCCACTGATCAGGTCATATCAACAGTTCTATTATTAACTCACAAGTGAACATGCTGACATTTAAGCAAATGACGCTCCGACCAATGATGAAACTACACAGCTTTCAGGAAAGAAAAATCACATCCCCAGCGATGATACTGGGGGGGAGTTAATTCAGCAGATTGTCACATGCCTGTTGAGGTAATTATTCATGACAGAATATAATTTGGCCGGATACTGTCAACTTGATATATGCAGTAGATATAACTGAGGCAAAGGTAATTATAGACATCAGATATACCCATCAAACATTAAAAAAAAATTAAATAAATATTATAACAAAACCTTTACAGTGCAGTAATTATACAGGATACTTGGTATCATAGTTTAGTTAAGAATCACTCGGTATTTCATCTCCTGCTATGCAGTGGTGTGACATGCACTATGAACATCTAGTGCCATAGCAACCTTATGGACAGAGATGGTGGGACCTTATGCCATCTTATGAATACATGCAGTATTCATAAGATGGGTTTGGAAACGCTGTCAAGAAGGGAGTATTCACTCTGGTTCAAGCAAACTACAATAAATTGATGTGTATGAAAAGTTACCAGGAACAATTCTGCTAATTAAAACAACATCACAGCATGCCTATGATAAAGATAATATAGATTAAATAGTGAATCTTGCACTCATTGGAACAGAAATTCTGGGACAGGGTAAAAGGCCTTTTTTAACCTTTAGTTCAGCTAGTAATCATGTGACTATGCAGTAATAATTATAATAATAATAATAATGCCTGAAATTAGATTGAAAACATCTGTCTTGCCTGAACTATCCACACAACAATAAAAATTACTACTCCCTGCTGTCAGTATTCTGCTTTCAGAATTCTTCCATTACAATTAAACTAACTGAATAATTCATGATGGCCTAAATCGAGCATAGCGTTTGTTCAGGTAGGCAACAAAGTCAAGCTCAACACATCAGCTGACAGCAGCCGATATCAGAGCCAGCACACATCAGCTGATGGCTCAGATGATTCTCTTCTTAGCACCCATTGGCAAATTCCGTACAAGGTGCCTTAATTGAGCTGCTTTAGCTGCCTTCCCTTGCTTGTGCTTTGCAAGCACCCCACATGAGAACGACTGGACTGTCTGTGTACACACTTCAACTTACCCTGCTGCTTGTCATGTCGAGTTCCAATGGCCAGTACCCAGCCTCCAGGAAGCCTTATTCCAAAACAGTATTACGGCATCATTCAGAGCTTCTCACGAAGAGAATTTGCGCTGTTCGAGGAAAATTAAAAACTGCTCCTGCAACTCCGCTGCAGTCCCAGGTCTGGTCTCTGCTCCGTCGCCCAAAAGAGCTTGAGGCCCAGCCCCAGCAGCCAACTCCGCAGACCTGCAGGATAACCCATCTTGACAGCTTTGTCCAGCATCCAGTCACCACTCACCGGCATCCGGAATCCAAGTCCTGGAGTCCGGTTCGGCACCCTCAACAAGTGAAGTTTTTCCTGGCACAACTGGACCACTTTCCTCCTGGACCTTAGGGTCAGCGCATAGATGGCCTGCATTTGCGACATTGAACAATGACGTCACTCCGGCGGGCATCAATGGCATCACCATCACTGGGAAGTTCACTCCCAGACTCCACCGGGGGTTCCATTTTTTTTTTTTCTTTTTTTTCCTCCTGCTGCTGCAATCTCCCCTGGAAAAGCATCCTAACTGCTGTTTTGTCAATCATTTGCCATTAATATTTGATTGCAGGACCTGATCAGGGGTTCATAGCTGGCTTGACTTGTTTGCCAAAAGTGTCATTTGTTTGCAGTAATTTGCAGTCTGCATTGAAGGAGCCTGAGGTAGTCGATGCATAAAGACGGATTTGTGATTGGTCCATTTGATAAATCGCCTTTCCGACGACTTGCAATAATCCTATAGGTATAACAACTCGTAAATATTCTGGAAAGAAGCGCTAATCATTGATTTATCTGCTCCTCATAATGACAAAGCTCAAAGTATGAATAGTCTCATTCCTTTGGCTCAATTCTCCCTGTTTTATGCTTCTGTCGACGATGCCATTAAGTTTATTAAGGAAGCATGTAGAGGTGTGTGGCTTGCCAAAGCAGACATCACAAACTCTTTCAAAGCTATGCCTTTTCAATCTTCGTAATGGCATCTATCTGGTGTTAAATGGAGAGAAAAAATTTATAAATTAAAGTGGCCTCACTGCATGTTATTTAGTCTAATCGGCTTTCTACTGAGTGCTCAGCTAGTTGCTGGCACTGCCATGTAAGTGCATGAAAGGCCAGGGAGGTTTGACGGGTGTGGTCATTTCGGGGATCTTCGCTACTGCTCTCTGCCTAGGGCTTCCCATGCAGGCACGTGGAATGGCTGAGAGGTGTGCTCACCCAGGGAGGTCCCAGAACAGAGCCATACCGCCAAACATAACTAGGTGGGGAGCAAATCAGTTTCTTTGATGAAAGTTGTCCTAAATTGTATTTTCTTTTTCTTTTTTTCATCCAGTCGTAAACTGCACAGATCCCGGTATCCCTGCCAATTCTATCCGGGAGAGTAAGATTGAGCACGGTAACTTCACATTCGGCAGCGTGGTCTTCTATGACTGTAACCCAGGATATTACCTGTTCGGCTCATCAGTGCTCACCTGCCAGCCTGTGGGTCACTGGGACAAACCTCTACCAGAATGCATCGGTACAGTGGTCACTTTTAATATTACCTTGGCGATCAATTGGCAAATCATTCAATTATTCATGTTATTATTAAAGGTGTTTATCTCTGTCTCCTGTTCAGTGTATTAGCATATCCACCTTTAAATGTAATTAGTGCATTTTATGCAAAAGTTAATGAATTAATACACTTAACAAGAGATGCAAGTAAAGAACTGAGAGAAAAGTTTCACTCTCGACCGAGTGTTCACAACCTTGTTTTAGGGCTGCACGATTAATCTAATCGCAATCGAGATGTCGTCATGTGCTATTACAAAACCGCAAAAAGTGTGCAATTTAATAAAACAGAAAAAGTGTGCGTGACACTCTCTTTGTGAGTGTCTGCTCATTATCTCGCATGTGCCCCCAAAACAGACGAGCCTACATGCAATGTGAAAAATTAGCATTGTGCGAGTAACTTTTAAGACAACAACCTACACGCTAATTGTTCAAAACATAGTTGGACTCCTCACCGGAGCAATGCCTGTGGGGCCGGTCGCTCTGTGACAGACAGAGAGACGTCGTCGACCGCTAAAGCGGTGAGACAGTAGAAAACTGGGAGAATATAAAGACGGTTTGGGTTTGGCTCGCTGGTCATTTAACATTAGCTGTATCGGTGCCTTTTGTTATTCAACATGTTCAACTTTTCATAAAGCCAACATGCTTGTCAGTAACTTTTTGTCAACTGACAAATCACAGCCTGGGTGGGACATGAAAAATGTTTGACGTGCTAGTACAGCAAATGATTAAATGTTGAACAATATGATTATTGACAAGTTAGTACTTGGCATTAATAAATTAGAGACCGATGTTGAGCCTGGATTTAATATTCAACTAGTGGCAAAAGTATACTATTATATGAAATTATAATGCATGTAGCATTTAA
Source organism: Micropterus dolomieu (assembly GCF_021292245.1). Taxonomy (NCBI): domain Eukaryota; kingdom Metazoa; phylum Chordata; class Actinopteri; order Centrarchiformes; family Centrarchidae; genus Micropterus; species Micropterus dolomieu. The sequence continues at coordinate 23,879,421 of NC_060152.1, read as the reverse complement.
TATTGTTATACTAACAGTATAACAATATAATATATAACAATAATGTACAGTTCTTCCTCCAGGTTGTGGATAGAGACTCTGCATTAGACAGATGTACATTGAGCCAGAGCCAGGGTGGCAGTGTGCCAGTATTTGCTGCTACTAACCACCTCCTCCATAGAGAAACACACTCCCCTTGTTCTGTTTTACATCTGTTTTACTAGTTATTGTTGTAAATATTTATCGTTTAACTTTGTTCAAGTTGAAGTATACATTTCAAAATGTCTGTATTTTGTTTTGTTTGGATAATTAAGCAAGTAGATTCATAACACCATTTGTTCTATTATAATCAAATCAAAATTGCAATATTGTCCACAATAATCGCAATATGACTTTTTCTCCAAATCGTGCAGCCCTACCTTGTTTTTGACTTAATTTGCTTCTAGAGTTGATATGGTACAAGTTGCTAAATGCTGCTGACTGAGAGCATCTGTGTAATGTTCAATGCCGCAGTGACTTATGGTTATGTTGCAATGTGCCTAATTGAGAAATGGGGAAACTGTCATAGGACCAGTTGTTCAGGCTATAGCTATTCTCTTAAAACCAAACACTTAAATTTTAACAACCATCTATGAACTCTAGAGGTTATCTGCGGTTGGTCTCAAACACCTGCCTCATCGTACACTCTATTTTTGTATTAGGCTACTAACAGTAATGCCCTATTTCTAGTGAAATTATCCAAAGTAAACCCCTACATTTTGCACACCAGTTCAGGAAGCACTTCATTTCATGGTAGAGAGGTGACTCATAGCATTTATTTTATCAAACTGAAGAGTAATTAAAGAGATACATAGGAGTGTCAAACTCAAATGTTTATTCACAGCTTCAGGCGTCACCAACTCTGTTAAGAAATTAGCTTTGTGAAATTACAGAAACTTGCTTGCATTATGAGACTAAACTGATTAAATGACAGCTCCCACAAAAATACGTAGAGCTCAAATGAATACTAAAGCAGCAAAGAAAGTGATGTACCAATTTAGATTTTAGTTCTGAAATCAATCCAGTGAGTATTTTAGTAAGTGAATATACAGTACATATAATTACATATAATTGCCTTTTTAAGGGAAAAACGATTATTACAATGAAATAGTTCTGGGCAAGCAAACTGATTTTCTGTTAAATGTATAAAGCCAAAGTAATCTCAGGCTCTTTCTTTACAACACAAACTTCTTTGAACTACTTAGCTCAACATGCGACTGGACTGGTTGTTGGTTTTGACTGGGTGGATTAAACACAATGCATTCTAAATATTGGTTAGCCAATATTTCATTTCATAGTTTTGAGTAGAGAGGGGCAGAAAAGAGTGGTGGGGTATGATGTGACAGTTGCCACAGGGCAGATTCCAGCCAAGCATTTAACACCGATACAATCTGTGTGCCATAACCAACTGAACATTATATGAAGAGAAAAGATGCAAAAGTTAAATGACTGCTTACTTATAATCAAGATAAATGAAATGATACTCTTTCATCAAGCCATTTATTAACAGTGAGTGGTAATTTTATCAAGTGTGTTGAGGCATACAACAGTAATCCATCTATCCATTCACTCATCTATCCTCACTCTATGTCATGCAGAGGTGGACTGTGGCCACCCAGGTACTCCTCCTCACGGAGTGATGAGCGGGGAGAAGTTTACATTTGGCTCCACTGTGCGCTATTCCTGCTCTGGAGACCGCCAGCTCATAGGAGAGTCATCACTCACCTGTCAACTGAATGGACATTGGAGTGCTCCACTGCCCCACTGTTCAGGTACACCAACACATGCAGATATAGTCACGCATTAATGACACTGATATCAGTATCACTGGTAGTTGTTTGATTTTGTCTTCTCATTTTAACTCAGCCTGTGCTTCCTACACAGATGTTTGCTGAATGAATGGAAAGAGTTGTTTAAAGGTTCGGTTTACCCATACAAAACATATTTTCTTTACCTCTGGTGGTATCAAGCTACACAAATTGTTTTAGTTTTATTTGTCCAAGCTTAGAAAAATATGTGTCTTAGATTACTGCTAGTAAGCACCACAAACAAAACTAATTTCCACTCCATTGTTTTAGAGTGCCAAAAATACAAAAGAATACTGTATATCTCAAAACCTGGGCAAATTAAACCAAAACAATCTACATGGCAAGATACACACCACAGTAGTGTGGTACTTGGGAATACTGGCAGTAATGGAATATTTGATTAGAGCCTGTGTGAAGTTCAAAGAAAACACTGCACAGGATAGTTCAGCTAACTGAGCCACTTTGCAAATTACAGCCATGTGGAACTCTTACAGGATTTTTCAAACAGTACCTAAGTGCCAAAATATTTGACCATTATTGTGGTCAAGTTGCTAATCATTTCATATTTTTTAGAAATCTGACATATCTGTATTTGGTTGGTGAATGTTTGAAAAAGTACATTGGTGGTAGACCACTACCAAATAATCCAATCAATACCCCTTACCCTTAATCATTCCTCTTTGATTCAGTGGTAGGGAGTTATGACTTCAGCCAAAATATGTGTAGAAACAAATGTTGCTTTCTGCATAAAACAATCAAGTGAGTGAGAGATATCACCCCTGACATAACCTAAATGCAGACTCTGGCGAAAGTTTTTTAACAGCACTTTTTGTGTACGGTGTTCAGTACATTTAGTTGCAGACTCTCTTTCTCTCTTTCTGAAAACCTGTAAAAAATTGTCTCTCTTATAGTGTATGTCTGCCCAACTACAAACTTCCCCCTTAATCCCCTCTGTGCTCTTACCTCCCATCACACTTAAGCATTCCTGACCATTTAAGTGGATTCTCTTTACTGAATGTTCACTTGGTTTGTTCAACTCACTGACCCAGAAGTAATGTTTGTAAGCAGACTTGTATGACAGTATTTTTTTTTTTTTCTTCTTTAAATGGGAGTACGAACTCTCTACTCACCTTCAGTATTTTCTATTTACTCGGTCAGTTGGAAACCAGCGAGGCAATAGTGAAGTTCGGCTCATAGGATAGTAAGGATATGTGGTGGAGTATTTCTCTTTGTTTGCGCCTGCATAATTATCTGCAGTGTACAGCCTAATAGCTGTTTTTAGGCCTGAAATTATAGCTTTAGATCCTAATAAAGTGTGTAATTTTAATACGTATGGTCAGAAAAATGAGTATTGCAAGGTATTTTATCCTTCTTTAGCACATAGTCTTTAAAATCAATTTGGCAACCATTATTGAGATGATTTGATCAGCACCCTGCTGTTATGACAAACAAGCCTCTTAGAAAGTGATGATTAGCAATTTTGTATTATATTTCATTTCATTTCATTACTCACTCTGAGCTGTGTATCACCAACATGAGCTCTACTGCCTCTTGTTTGTCTGAAGAAACCCAGCTAATAAACTCTGTTTTAAAACATTTAATACCCAGCCAGATTCAGTGCATTTAATTCACCTTGTCCAAAACCTAATCAGCATCAACTCATCACTTGAAAAGTGAGATAAGTAAAGCCAACATGAATCTATTCCCAAGTATTTAAATTGCCAAAGAGCAATTGCTGTTTAGAGAGTAAACCCCTGTGGTGAGATTTGTGCAGCAGAATAAGAGTCCTGGGTCAGTGACCAGAGGATTTAAAAATAATGAATGACTCTGTGACTTACCAAGCTAAAGAAAAAGGATTTGCTGAGGTGAGCTAAAACAGATATTATAAATTGTGATTACACATAATCAGATTACAAAAAAATGCAACTTGAGTTTGTTGAGATACAACAGCACCCTTTATATAACAGATGCTGCGAGAAATATATCTGGCATTGGATTTTTTTTAAACACTAAAAGGTGATTAGGGAGAGATCTCATTTTGACGAGATGATGTTGATTTTGGTGATAGATTATGGTAGTGTGAATGCATTGTCCTCATGTTGTCACATATGATTGTTCTGCACCAGTACTTCTAATTAACTATGAAATCAGCAATGTATAATGGAAAGAAGAGACTTTTTTTGTAGATCACCTTTTCATCACTAATGGGCTTGATGAATACAGACCTGTGGCACTAAACATATGTCACGGCTGTAGCAGAAATTAGAACTACAACACAGCTGGAACTGCTTAAAGGATCTAAAGTTTGGATGTAGCAAATGCCTGGAGAGTTTAAAATTGGTGAGTGCACATTTTAGCGCCTAGTTTTCACAGGCACATTAGCAAAAACTTAAGTGATGAAATTAGCACTGCAATGTTAGCAAGATAAATGAGCTATCTGAAAAGTGTTAATGGTGTTTAAATGTTTTTGTCCCTATATCATGTAACCATCACTTAGTCTAAGCTTCTCTTTGATGCTGCTGCAATGATTTAAATGTTTATTTGCAGAAATTGCTGCATAGTCTGTAGGCAGCTTTATCTGCAGGACTAGAAGTTATTAAAATGGCACATTTGAATTATTGTGTTTATCACCAATAGCAACAAAATAATTCCTTAGATTTTGAGACCAACGTCAGCCACAGTTCTCATCAATGCATCCGTCCATGCATCTATCCTTCCTCTCATCTATCTGTCCCTCTTTCTTAATTAGTAAGAGGGGGCTTAAAACTGCTTGCAAAGCCATTCCCCTTTTGTCCTTGTGCGTTGCATGGCTGAGTTGAAGGCCTTATTATTTCTTCACAAAGGGAGCACAGTGAACGGACATTAACTCAGATTCAAACCAAATCCACCACCATCCCAATTAGTGAGATTATAGCTGTCACAGTGCATGCCAGCCGGGCTGCCTCACCTAACCGAAGGAGTCTAATGAAGTACCGACAGCTGCTGTGAGACATGCACACAGACACATACACACACACACACACACAAGTGGACATGCACACAGACTGGCAACAAATAATTATGCACACTGAACATGCACTTGGAAATACAAGTGTATGTAATGTTGTAATAAGGGTTTAAATGGCATCTATATTTATATTAAATATTGTAGTAATTATTATTATTACTATTATTTAATGATAATAGAATTTAACAAGTTAAATTCATCTTGGGTCACACTCTTGAAGAAGATAAAACTGATAGCCAATTACCTAATTTAGTCTCATAAGATACACTAAACTATCAATTTGGAACTCTGATTAATAATTAAATGAATAATTATAACCAAAATTACCAAAGGATTTGGAGTTCTACAAGTATGTATGTATGTATGTATGTATGTATGTATGTTACAAACACTCCAGATGAATCCTAACTAAGATGTACTAAACTGAGACGTGTGTGATAAGGGGAGCGTGTGTGTGTTGCAGAACAAAGATAGCACAATGGAGCGGGAGCTTTAAGTTTTCTCTGTGTGTGTGGTTGTGTTGAGGCCAAATCAGAGGTGCATGTGTGTGATCTGTGTCGGATAACAGTGTCAAGTTAAAAGGAGTTAGTTAGTATGCAAAGACTCTGTCTTACCACTAAGGTTAAACTGTAATGTCACCTTAACCATGAACGATCACAACAGTACCTCAAAACACATCAGTACATGGTACATTTACTAAAACTAACAGTCCTGTGCTTAGCCAAGTACAATGTCAAACTATGTTATGCCCAGTTACATTACCAGGAAGGTAATGGAAAGGAAAGTTTCTTTGGCATGCTAGTTGTTAGATGGCAGGTTCATTATAGATTTAGACAGGAGATGAAGATTTGTGGTCCTGTTGCAGACTTTTACTATGCTGTGTTCCAATCGCAGATCGCGCCCTCTGTTCATCTCAAGCTGGAGACACACTGGATCCCTTGATAGATGTAAAATCTGCAATCCTATTAATTTTCTATGGAGAGCAGGATATCCGGCCACGAGGTCCATGATGGATACGCCGCGGCGAGTTGACTGACCATTCGTCGTATCTGAATTTGCATAGCATGACTCGTTGTCAACTTTATGCAAATGAGCCTGTCCAACACAATGCACCAGCATCAACAAACTCTCAGCAAACTGTAAAACTAGGCAGTCCTGATTAAAGATGAATCAAGTTTATGTTTCTGGATTGCCTGTTTCTCGCCTCAAATGTTTTTAGAAACATATTTTAGTTTACTGTTTAGCTCTTATATAAGAACGTTTCTCACCCAACCGCCATTTTGAAAACGGACAGTCCACTGCTAAGCACTGCCCCACTCGCAGTTTTATCATCCACTAGACAGAGCGTTCATTGGGATATTTTGTCCTGATGGGTCCTTGCCGGACTGTATGTCTCAAACCTCAAGCCATTCGGCGCTAAGCTACTTTGTTGCTTCTGTTAGTATGTGAAGACTTTGTATCGTAGCCGCTGGCTAACTGAGCTGGTTTGCAGGGGCACTTGCGTTGCTGCCATATGATGCCATATGCTCCGTCCATGCTGGGAGACAACTTTGGCTGTCTGCAACTTCAGTGGTCCAGAGAAAGAGAGTGCAGAAGTTGCGCTGGGGGTTTTATTGATCAGGTGACGGCATGTGTCACTGACTAATAGTTACTGAAAGCTGGATTCACACCTGGGTGTGAATTCCCTGAAGATTGTGGGAAATAGAGTTCAATGGCTCAGTTTCATAACAAATGTTCAGTTAATATCACACTTTCAATCACACAAATGAACAAATTCATCTGTGGAGTTCCCTTGGTCCTATGGCATGGAGACACAAACGCATGCATCAAGAGCACTCTCTTGGAGTCACACAAATACGCATGCGAAGGCATGCAACAGTACACACATATATGCACACACACTCATTGCTATCCATAGCCACACACACAAACTAATCATCTCCAGCTGTGAGCCTTTGACCTGACAAATCCATTTGTGCACATGTCGGCAGTAGGATGTGTGTAGAAGGTATGAGCTTTGTATTTGTGCTGTAAGGCTTTGTCAACAAGTCCAGTATTACTGCAGCTGTTTGCTTCTCAGAGAGCACCAGACAGCACACAGAGAATGATGCAGAGGGTGTGTGCACAGCTCAAGGAACAGGTTCTCAAAGCCAATAAAGCACAGAAATGTTGTCTCACAAAGAGACAACATGTACTGAACTGTACAGACAACCACAGTGCCAGATAATGCACACATAGACTGATTGATGGATGGATAGGGTACTATCAATCAGTCCGCATATCTGTGTTTCTGCTTTGTTTGCTTATCTATATCTCTCTTTCTGTCTGCATCATGTCTTCGGATGCCAAACGTTTGGCTCTTTTCTATCCTCCAGTGGTTTCATTTCAGTCAGAGAATGGAAGCAGCAGCAGTGGAAGTGGTGGTTGGTGTTTTTTCCTTTGCTCTGATGTCCCTAGTAATACAAAACCAAAAGGCACCCCACCATCTAGACTCCATCCTGACTCCCACACCCCACCACTCAGCTTTGCTTGATGTTCATCATGACATGAAATGTTCAGTGGTCATGTCAGCGCCCTGACTCCATACCTCATCTCTTTCATTTCTTATGGCTTAGACAGACAACATGTCCTATTTATTTTTTTTTTATTTTTTTTTTTTTTACCCAACAGAGAAAGCCCCGTTGGGGACATGAAAAGAGAAATAAAGAGAGACACAGCATCTTTTTATTTGAAGTGCTTCATAGGTGTAACAGGCGATTCAAGACACTAGAGGAACTGTGTGTTCCTCCACAGAACAAAAGACAGGAGAGATAATTCAGGATGATGAAAACGCATATAGCTTCAGAGGTCAAACTGTATTCATGATTTCTCATAACCACAGCTGGTTGCCTTTTAATAGTGGCCTTGCTGTTTTTATGGACAGAAAACTCCTGGTGTCAAAGCAGGGAACGGTATTGGTCCTCCAGGATTTTGGCATGGTGACAACTGCTCATTGGTGCATTTTGTATTTTATAGCTGCTTCCTGTATGACTCGAAAGATGTACTGTTTCAGTTTATGTCCTTTCTGGATTGTACCTCTGCTTGACAGACAGGAGTACTGTCTTGTAATTCACTGCCATACCATCTTAAAAGGGCCCATCTGTGACACACACACACACACACACACACACACACACACACACACACACACACACACACACACACACAGTTAAAGTGGAAGGCATCTTCAGTTTCTTGTTTTCATTGTTCCTTGTCTGGTTATCACCCATTGCAGGCGACTCTGCAGACACGTGTGGGGATCCTGGCACACCAGCTCATGCCAACAGGGAAGCAGGGAACTTCAAGGTGCGCAGCAAGGTGCGCTTCACCTGTGCAGTTGGACATACACTGTATGGCTCGGCGGAGAGGATCTGCTTCCCTAATGGGACCTGGTCAGGCAGACAGCCGTTCTGCAAACGTAAGGGAATTTTTTAAAATGTCTCTGTAATGAATTGTGTGAAACAAGAAGAGAATGGTGCATAGGAGGCATACAGAGAGGTAACTGACTCATACTACTTCACAAACAAAATGCATTCAGTTAACCAAAGTAATAATGTTTTCTCTAGGGCAGGGTATTGGACCTCAGTACTTTTTTGTACTGACTCAAAAGTGCCCATAACACCCAAATATATTAAATACAAAAGCTGGCATTAAAGAAACAGTTCATGTATTAAATCACATCAAATTACAGATTGGGTTCAGTTTACTCATCACAGAGTGCACTAACCAGCCTATGAAATACAAAGTTATATAATCTCCTTTGTGGCTCTGGATGGAGCTTTCTAAAGTCTGGCTTGGGCTTGGAGACTACACAATTTTAGGAGAAAGCCTGTATTACAAACTGAAGGCATGTAAGACATTGACATTTATCAGGCAGGAAACAAGGAACAAAGGATGCTATCGAGTTGCATTATGGGAAGTTTAATATCCACTATTTCAGGGGCTTAACCTAAACTTGAGACTTAAAGACCAGGCATCTCATCCAGTTTTTAGGTTTCTCTTTAAAATCTCTCTCCTGTGATTCAGTGGTTCTCAAAGGGGGGTCTGGGGACCCCCAGGGTTCCTTGAGGGGGTTCCAGGGGGTCCCCAGCAAAAAGGGGATTTTTTAAATCACTATAATTTCATTCATAAGTAACACAATGACAGAATGTAGTTTGACTATTCTGGTCATGGGATTCATACACTTTCTGTAAAAAGAATGTCTAAAAGCTAAAATCCTATCAGATCGGTGATTCTGGGACAAAAGCTTATCAAGTACTATACCAAATTTCTGATGAAAAATTATGAATTTGATAAGTTAGCTAAATATAGTTATGTTACATTTGTTTTGTATATTCTCCAAAATACATTGACAACAAAAGGACTGTTTTGGGACGATATCCGAAGAATTAATACAGTAACCAGCCCTAGTGAACACACAAACATTGTATGCACCACATGGGCTGCAGGAAAGCATGTAGGTGCATAAAGTGTCCAGATAGGTGCTCATGTGCATCCACACCTACACACACAAATGGTTGCAAAAGCTCACAAATACAGTACTGCACCAGATGGATAAGTATCTCTCTGCTGCAGTCTGGTATTTTCTGCGAGCACATGGTGCTGTGACTAGCTTCCAGATTGCAACCAAAAAATTCATTAATTCTAGACACCTAAAGCCAAGTTCTTTTTGGATTGGGATAAATGAATCATTGTGGATTTTGAAGATATTAGTTCACAGAACGCCAGTTCTACATCTTGCATAAATTACCCCGAGGGGTCAACCGGATATTGAGGCAAATGTTTGACTCCTTCTGCTCTCCTCTACGTACTGTCCGCAAGCTTGGCACAATGCCAGTTTCATTTTTAATATGATAGGCCAGTGCATAGGCCCTCTGAACTACTCTCTGTATATCTGCCTTTCATTCCATCTCTCGTTTCTTTTTTCTTTGTCTCTCTCTCTCTATCCTTCATTTCCCCTGATGTCAGCCCTTTTCTCTTGCTTCTCCCCTGATTTCTCTGTCTTAATCTTGTTGTCTGGCTGTCTCTCCATCTATGTCCAGTGCTCCATCTGTCCCTTCCCCCTCTCTCACTCTTTCTCTGTCTCGCTCAGCCTTGCCCTCCTTCCTCTGCTTTTACCCCACATCTCTCTTCCACTACTTCTTTATCTCTCAATCTCCCCGCTGAACTCCTGATTTAAAGATTGTTTTAGCCATCCCTCCACCTCAGGAGGGAGGGGGCAGGAATTCACTGGAGCCAGAATGAGTTTCAGTGCTGTCTGTCTGTGATCTAAAGCCCCGTCTACTGTTAAAGCCCATCCATCCGTTATCCACAACATTTTACAGTCTCTGGAAAACGGTCACCACTGTGGATATTCAGCTTAATATCCATCTCACAATACCATCAAGGTCTGTTTTATACGCCTGTCATTATGTCTCTCTTGAATTAGTAAGAGAGAAAGCCAAAGAGGCAACCATTCTTTATTTTTGGCATGCGTGCGCACATGCTCGTGTGTGTGCATTTACAGTACAGTTATGTGAGCATGCTGGCACCTGGTGTGTTTGGATATGTGCCCGAGTTTTGCATTTGCACCTCGCTCTGTGTGTGTGTGTGTGTGTGTGTGTGTGTGTGTGTGTGTGAACATGTGGTAATTGAGAAATCACCACTGCACCTACTGTCTGTCTCCTACAAGAATCACTATTTCGGATTTTCCAGGCAATTAGGTGATTGAGAGAGCAAATCAGTTTCGTAATTAGACATGATTTGGACCAGAAGAAAAAACACATGAAACAAACATTGTCATTTCCCCTCTTCAGGGATGCATTTTGGTTGGCGTATTGTTGAAGTGCTATAAAGGATGCCTTAGTGTAAAAAGCCCAGCCCTTCAGTCCACTACAGATAGTATGTTTTTTTTTTTTTTTCCTCCCCGGGATTGTACATCTAAAGTAACACTTGAGTTGACCCTCCTGTCTGAGTTCAGGTTTTGCTTTAAAATAAAAGTAGTGATATTTCATCATATGGCCTGGAAAGTCATTCCAAATTGTAAAATAGCTCTACATCTATTCATTATTTAATATAATGTATTAACTCAAAGTTCTGTTGTTGTTCTTTAAAACCCTGAGTCCTTTGACCACAGCTGCACATTACTCCCACAGTTCTGTTTTAGACAGCACTAAATGTCAGTACAATGGATGTACTATGGGACTTGACAATACACAGCCTGCACTTTATTTACTGATGACTCGTCAATAGTGTGATGGGGATTTGTGTACCACTGCATCAGCTTTGCTCATTAGCCTCTCTTAATAAAGTTTAAAATAAAACAATGCTTCCTTGCTTCCCCTGATGTGAGCCACACAGGCATAATGGGGAACTCTGACACAAGCCAACGATTTCTATCCACCCTTTTAAGACTGTTCCACCTGAGTGCTAATCAGACTGAGTCAAGAAACTACAATTATTCGTCTGGGCAAAAGCAAAACTGCCATTATTTCACAAATAAATTTTCAATTAAACTTTTGACAAAATATGGAAGGAGTATAAGCCCTTTAATCCTCTTGAGACCTTCAGAAGTCATCATGCAGCCACCTTGGGGGCTCCCAACCCTCAGATTGTGAATCACTGATATGGAAAATAGAAAATCCATTACTATTTTACACCCCTGACCTTCACCTCCTCTCTTCTCTCCCTCTATTGCAGCGGTACAGTGTGGGAACCCAGCTACACCTGTTCATGGCCGTATTTCCCGTGTGGATGGCACATCATTCTCCCACTCCATTGTATATTCTTGTATTGAAGGCTATTTCCTCACTGGCTCACCAACACGCCAGTGTCTGGCAAATGGCACGTGGTCCGGCACGGCTCCAAATTGCACAAGTGAGTTTTATATGCACAGAAACATGAAGGGATATTGGAGTCATGTTGTATGGTCTTGTGGAGTACACTTAAGAGGCCACTCTGCTGCACAGCTTTCATGTTGTGAAATGGAAAAAGAGTAATTCATTGTCTACTCATTGTCTAAGAAAAGTGTGAAATATCAGTGTCTGACTAATGATATATGGTCAGGCATAGTCCCAATTATACCAGTACTTTGAACAGAAAAGAAAAGACAAGAAAAGCAACAGAGCCCCATTCAATGTTTCTTAGATGATCACATTTAGCTCAGTCACACTTGCACCTTCATTGTCATTTACAGAATTTATCGTTGCTTTGAGAAATAGTACAGAAAAATAAGTAGAAACACGACGAGGGAGATTGAGCACTCCTGTGGGTGTCATGGATAGAGCCAAAATGAACCTAGTGTTATCCTAGAGTGAGCCACTGCTGACCGATTACACATGGTAAGGCACACAATATCATAATAAATGTTGTACTGTTAGTACTGTAGACTGAATCAGCCACTGTTCTGTTGTGTTCTGTGTGATGCTGTATGAACAAATTAAACATATGATTTATATTGTAAAGCAGATAAACCCCTCTGGTAAGAATTAAAACGGACAGGAGTGAAGATGATTTCTTTCCCAATCTCTGTCAAAAGGAGGCGCTCTGATTGATCATTAGTGGTGCTAAAATAGGTTATAAGATTTCAAATGGCACATAAATCTCTTTGTGCCTTCTCTTCAGGGGTGTTTTTTTTTTTATTGTCTGGATCTCTGCAAATGAGCCTTGCAGTAATTAAGAAGTATGCCAATCTATATTCAATTTGCACCAGGATGACTATCAAACAAAATTACACATTGTTCTTCTTTCTGAAAATCACCGTATTCTCTCTTCCTCATTCTTTTTGCGTGTTATTGAATCGCAAGAAAAGATAAATGGTATGGGCATAATTTTCAATTTTGGAATGAAATGAGTCTCTGGAGAGAGATATACAGGAAGGGAGGGAGGTGGAGACACAGATGGAAAATTGGATTGAATAATAATGATCAAACATGCAGAAAGTCAGAGAAGCTTTCTTGCCTCTTTCCCCCAATTTCAAGCCTGCTCATCACCAAGCGTATTATTGTTATCCTCCTGTTTACTATCACTTTAAATTTTAGTGGTCAGTTCAGGGACATCAACACTTAAGATGCCAAGATTGGCTCACTGTGCCTTCATTAAGGTGGCAATCATTTTCACGGTTCATGGCTAATCGATCATGTAAGTTACCAGATCAAAGTCACAAAACATTCTCAAGGGGAGAGAGAAAAGATCTTCTTTTATTTTTTTCGTAACGCTTTTGATGGTTGATAAATGAAATTTATAGAGCATGCTGAGGAATTAGCGAATTAGCAGAAGTGCATTAGGAAAGAGACTTGCTCAATGAACTGTGAAGTAAAACCATAAAGCACTTTATAAAATCAACAGTAAACACTGATTATTCAGGAAGACTATTTCCCCTGTAACAAAGTGGTGTGGGATTCTCCTGTAGATGTGGGGTTATGGGCATGTGGGTTTGGATAGGGTTAAATGAAGACATCAAAGCATAACGCTTAAAAGCAACCAGGTTGCAGTCAGATTTCTGCAGTAAGTATCTGCATACAAAATAACCAAATTCAAAGTCTGAGGGAAACTGAAATCAGTCAAAGTGTGTTTCCACACTACAGATCATGTCCTCTGGCTGAGCTGTAAGTGTGCTAGTGCTATGAAAAAAAACAAAAAACTCTCCATGATGCAGCATTATGTCACTAACACATCTTAGATATGTCAGCATGGTTCAAATATATGATACAGTAAGGGATTAAAAATAGATGTGATTACTGACCAACAGCATTTAAATGTGAGTTTTACTGGGAGCAGGTTATTGCAGTATAGGTGCAATTCCTCTGATGTCCTGCGTTAACCTGATTTCTTTGGAGCATCTGAATGTACTGAATAAAAAAGATAAGTTGAGTTTGTTGAAGTCAACAGCCTGCAGCTTTTCTGCATTGCGCTGACCAGCTGGGTTTTTTAACTCCTACAGATAGACAGGCACATGTAAATATTTACATTTATGTACCCACACAGTTTTTCTGTCCTTCTTTCTTTCTCCTAGTAAGACCACGTTTCCACTTTCTCACAAGATGTTTCTAGTTGATACCAATTGAAATTTTTATCAGCTGTCTTTTATTTATGCCAGCTGCTTCCGACTTATGTTTAGAGAGACATATCATGCTTAATTCAGGATAATGTGTTTGACATTCTTTTTAGTGGCTCAAAATGAACTGAAGCAGCAAACACAAAATCTCATGTACACTCACCCAAAACTACTCTTACATATATATTACAGCATTAGGGTCTGCTGCTGTTTACCATCAGCACTCAAATTAAAGATACCCTAATTCTAATACCAAAAAACATATCAGTGGTTCTACTGACCTCCTGGGTTTTGGTTCCTGGGCTCGCCATGAATTATTAGTTTGTTGTTAATGCAGATTTTGCCATTCCCTTTTTGATAACACCTTCATGAGGCATTGGTAAAATATGTATATGCCCAATACAGTGTTCAAAATCAGTTTAACTCAGGATTGTATTTGAATAAGGGAATGTTTTTTCTTTCTTTGAATACTTCAGAGATCTTTCCCAATTTTTTTATTTTTTTTTAGTCATTTGCAGTATTTTAGTCCACAGCAGCAGACTATACCCACTATACCCATTCATGGTGCCCAGAGCATCAATCTTACTGACTTTGGCGATCACCTGACTTTTCCTCATAATATATTGTGTAAAATATCTCAATGTATATCTGCTTGTACAATTGCCAAAACTTTGTACTGACATTTGTAGTTCCCAGATGATAACTTTAGTGATCCCCTGATTCAACACCATCTTGAGGTTGACTTTGTAATGTCTCAAAACTGTTTGATGGATTGCCATGAAATTCTGTTCACACTTTCATGTTTCCTTCAAGATTAACTGTAATCACTTTATTGACTCCTTAACTTTTCATCTAGCGCCATCGTCAGGTCAAAATTTAAATGTGTCGAATACTTTGTTTTATGAGCGAGTACTTGCAAAACTAATGACATTCAATCAACCTCAGTTGTACTTACTACTTGTAAATTTTTAACTAACCCTCTAAAGGTGAACATGATAGTTAAACCTGCTGAAAATCAGCATGTTGGCATGCTGACATAGCTCTAAGCATTGCTGTGCCTAAGTATAGCCTCACAGAGCTACTAGCATGGCTGGAGACTCTTGGTCTTGTGAAATTGTTTAGAAATAAAAGGAAGGATTATTCTTCTACTTTACCACCTGTTTTTCTTTGGAAATATATTCTAAACCAATTTTGGTGAATAGATTTGACCAGTTGACGTACTGAACAGCTGTATGCAAACACAACATTACTGGTCATGTGTTTATACAGTTAACATGTTCTATATTAACATTCATTAGCAAAGAAGGAAATCATCTTATGTTTTCATATAGCTACTTATAGTCTTAGGTGAGAGCTGAGCATCGAATGATGGGTTTGCAAGTCGTCTGAAAACCGGGACTATACCAAGTAAAAAGGACATTGTTTCTTAATACAGAGAGTGCTGTTGGGATTTTCAGCAAATCACTATCTGTATGGATAGATATCCCTTTAGGTGAGAGTGGGAAGATAAGTTCTTGTATGATTTGGATAAACTGGCCCAAACTGAACTGACCCAAAAAAGGATTTCACTACCCACAGTGTCTGTAAAGTCGAATGAATTGGATGAGTCTGACAGATTAGTTCATTTATCAAACAAACAATTTCCATAAAAGGCAAGCAGCAGTGCATATAGGAAGGTGAAAACAAAAATCATAGGGTCCTACATGACCGTCCCAACTGCAGTGCATTTCAATCATCTGACTTAGATTACGGAATACCGGGTGCAGGAACTTCTGAGGAGGAGGATGTAGTATGGAATCTACAGATAACACACAGAGCAAATAGGCATATAACCTGTGTCATCCACCAGACAAACACCAAGCCTTTCATTTCGCCGAATGTTCTGTATGGTAATGTCTTGTGTTGTAGTTTTGTGCACATTTTGAAAATATACATCTTGGATTAGATTCCTTAGGGAAAAGCTATCATGCTGCCATCACCTCAAAACCTCAGCTGGCTGCAAAGTGAAGACCTCACTACTTCTCTTTGCTGACAATAGGTGCTCTCAGATGTGTCCTGTTAGGATACAAAGTTAAACTCACCCTGCTATGATATATGAACTATGTCCAAGTGTTGAAGTCCTTGGCAGCAACTGAAAATAAACAAACAGAAATTAATTGAAGGGAGGAGGCGTTAGCAGGGACAGCCATATGCATCAAACTGGCTGCTTACATTAAGGTGAACAAGTCAGGAAAGATTTCTGTAATAAGGAGGCACAAATTAGGGCTTAAGATGAAACAAGGGCTATGAAAAAGCAATCAAGTAGAGGCTGGCAACTTACAATTTCATCAGCGATAGCACTAGGTTAAGACCTGACAATGTAGTGGGCCAGCACACAGCCATCTGTTTACTTTGGAGAGATTGTGCCATGAGAAGAAGCCAGGAATAAGCTAGGAAAAAAGCAACTGAACAAAAATTACTGGGTGGAAGAATCTCTACATTATCATTATTTTCACAGTGTTCTCCCCTTCATTTAGAAAAAAATGAACCATATCTCAATGATATACCACAGTGCAGATAGCAGTTGTTGTTGTTGTTGTTGTTATTATTATTGGGATTACTATAACAATACAGGCGTCCCTCACACTTCAGTCAGTAGCACAGCACAACAGATGCTATGTGATGAGGCTTTGAGTGCTCTGTCTAATATGGCGATACCATCAACTTCTGTCTATTTCTTATCTTCGCAAAACTCAACATCATGATAGAAGCCTTGAAAATCATTGTTTAGTCATTTTTACTTTCTTGTAGCTTTAATTTCACGCTGCTGTACAATGTGCATCTGATCAGCAATTCTTCACTGTAATAAGTATGAACTCCCAGTGAAGGATTGTGGAAACCACCCACTGTTTCTTTAATGCTCTATTTTATAAGCCATTTTCATCATGCACTGTATTTGGCAGAGCTGTTTAGAACTTTTGAACAAAATATGTGGCTTAGAGGATAATTATTAATCATCACCCACCCGTTTGGCCTATAGCATGTGAAAAATAAGAAGTGTACATTTATGGCCCAATGGCGCAAGTGAACAAAGCAAGATTAGGAAACCACTAAAAACTCAACAAGAGAGAGCTAAAAATAAAATATCGGGGGGGGGGGCGCCCTGGGGTGATTTCTGATACCAGTTCCTTGTGTTTGACCACCTGTGACAGTGATCACCTGTGGCGACCCTGGCATTCCAGCGAATGGACTTAGATTCGGTGACGACATTGCTGTGGGCCAGAATGTGACGTTCATGTGCCAGCCTGGGTATGTGATGACGGGAGGGGACGACACTGTCACAAGGACCTGTACCAACAATGGCACCTGGAGTGGCACCATGCCAGCATGCCAAGGTAAGCACAAATTGACACTCTCATACACTGTATGGTACATGTACTGCAGTAGACAGTCCACCTTGATAAACTTCCTTGTACTTTATATTTACAATATAAAGTACATGCTTACACCCTTAGATCTAATGAGATTAGTAAGCAAGGTGACACAGAACCTTATATGTGGTCAGATAATGTGACATTGTTCACTTCAGTGTGCTGATAACGGGAGTGCCAACGATACTGCACAGACACCAACACACCCACATATGAATATGCAGGCGCATACATTTGCATTTTTTTCCCTAAATGAGGTCTAATGCATTTCTACATTGTAAAATTAGTAATATATTAAATACATCCTCAGATAAGAGACAGCATCGCTCAGCTGGCTTTCAGAGGGAAAAAAAGAAACAAATATAGAACACATTTTTAGAGCCCTTGATCTAGGACAGTGATTTCACCCACACCTGCATCTACAGTTGCACCTGTGGTGGCACAGAGCCATGGCTAAAAGTTCCTCTGACACTTGATGATGGATGAAGAACAAGTCCTCTTCATCACAACAAGGATTGTACTCTAACAGTTAATCATTGGCTTCCTGTCTCTAAAACTTTGTGCGCACTCTGTGGGCTTGATTACCATCAAAGTTAGAAAATCCAGCAAGAAGACTTAGTTGTTGTACGCCCATCAGCACTACATCACTCTGTGATTTATGACGCTTGAGTAGAGGCACAGATTAGCATGTCTGCCATCAACACCCAAAACTAAGTATTGCAGGGAAGATTAACTTGTGCAGCTTACAGTTCAAAAGTACACCAGGAAAGGAAAGAGCCCACTAGGCAAATGGTGGCTCATTGTTGCTAAGGAACTGTTCTCAGGCTGCTGTCTCAGTTACAGAGAAGCAAGCTGCCATTTGCCTCTTGAGAAATGGGAAAGGACAAATGAAATGTTAGAGAAAAATTAGTGTGAGAGACTGACAGCCATGCACACAGATAAACATCAGGTAGGAGAAATAGACACCGATAAGTTAGAGAAATGCAAAGAGTTATAGAAAATCAATCACAGACAAATTCTTTGAAAGGGGTTGTGTATCAGGGAATGAAAAAACATGAAACCTGTTGATTTTTTTCTTATCTAACAGTTGTTTTTGTTTCTAGAAATGCTGTTATTGACTCAGAAGTAGTTGTGCCATGCCATCGCTTTTCTTTAGCTCAGCTCGTAGGAAACTGGTTTTAAGCCACACACCTCTTACCTTCCTCAGGTTCCCTGTAGGACCTTGGCAAGAAGTTTACATCCAAACTGACAGCTCATTTGTAATATTTCATGGGTGTGTTTTATTATTAACGCACTGCGTCCTATGGCTTGTTGAAGGTGTTGATGACTGATGAATCGATGGTCGCACAACTATTACCAAAGGCACTTTAAATGGAGAGAGACAGAGAGCGCGGGGTGTATGTGTGCATGCATGTGTGTGAAGCTCCTAACCTCGAGGCAGGTAATCCTTGACAGCTACTGCAACAGCTCATACACTCTGCCCCGATGGTGCTATGCTAGGAGGGGGGTGGTGTGGAGAGGAGTCAACCCTAGAGCTTAGCGTTCCTCATCACACACTCACACACCACCATGCATGCATACAATCACATGGGGGCATTTAATTACACTACTGTCTCTCTCATGCATACATAGACACAGATGCTTGAACACCTTCACGTCTGCCGCCTGAGTGCTGTCAGCTCGTACTGACCTGTATGCGTTATTCAGTAAGCGACAGGGTCCCTCCTGCCTCCTCACTCGCTGCTGCTCTCACTTTTCCAATGCTTCTCCCATGGGCATAATGAATAAAAGAAAGGCGAGAGAGGAGTTTGATTATTAAGTGGGTGCTCTATATTAATTTTGTAATTCCTCAGTGTGGAAGGAATACAGATGTTTCATGCTTTATTTTCCCCTCTTCTTTGGTCTCTTTCTAAGACAAGCAATAGAAAAGCTTGCTGGTAAGCACAGCTTTATCATCTCTCTCACTGACGCAGCAATCGGTCTTAGAAAAGGCCCGAGAAATATCTATTTTCTTGCTTCTGAAATTGAAAACAATGCCTATTCCAATAAGATTGGTTGCCTTTTTCTTCCGCATGATTGGGTTCAAGTTGAAGGTACAGCGGTTCAGGCGGGGTGAGCTTGTCATGATGCAGGGCATCTGTCATCTTGTCATAGATTTGGATGATGTGCCACAGGGATATGAGCTAGGGAGGGAGGGATAAAGAGAGAGTAGGAAGCAAGAGAAGGGGAGAGAGAGGGGGGGGGGGGGGGATAGAATTTGAGACTAAAAGAGACAAAGAGGTTAAGCATAATTTTGCACTTAATGTGTGCGTGTCAGTGCTAGCCTTGCCGTTTGTGTGGGGTGTGTATACACACACTGCAGATGACACATCTTAAGCCTCGCCCGGCAAGGATTCAGTCTGAATCCCAGGTTTGGTGTTTTCAGCTAAGAGGCACTAATGCTGCTTAGAACTACTTAGGAAAATGGGGACACTCTCCGCTTCCCATTCAGTTCTGCCTGCCACCCGTGCCCTTTTTTTTCATTTATTTAAAGTAATTTCTGATGCAGTGCTTATGGGATTAGTAGGCCTACTCCTCTAATCAGCATAATTTGCCTACAAGTACACGTGCGCTCATACACTCTCCATCCGTATTTTTTTCTCCCTCTCTTTCTTTCTCTCACACAGACATACTGTAGGGAGACACACATACACACCCAAACTTACTTTCTACTTTACAGCATCCAGCTGGGCATTTTAGTGGGGTATTTCTGAATGAAGTGCCTTTTTTTTTTTTTTTTTTTTTTTTCTTGGGCTCTAGAGCAACAACATGGAAATCCCAATTGAAGGCACTTTTTACCATTTCATTAACATCAAAGCGAAACAATTTCAAGTGAACTTGTTTCTCCTTGAGAACTTGAGAAACTAAATTACATTAACAAACAAAACATTAAGAAACAGATTGCAGCATCAGTATGGTTTTTCCTTTAACTTTTTAAACACTGTTCATCATGGCCTAAATAGCTTTCCAAATATAGCATACGTCTAAAGCATATATACTATATACTGCTGCAACATGTCCATATGGAAATCTTTTTGCATCTGCTGCCAACCAAGAACAAAAGATGGTTCCACCTTAGAGAGAATGTGTGAATATTCCTCAGTGGCTTGCTCCACATTTACTGTAACTTGTTGTGTAGAGAAGTCAGACATTCTAACAAAGCTAAACTTTACGAGGCATGAAAGTTGTCCATCAATTCAGTTGAATTTAAGTGGCTTTATTGGCAAGCTGCATAGAATACAACGTTGCCAAAGCATACTACCACAAACGGTATACAATCATAATAAGCATACATAAACAAACAATACAAAAAAGCATGGAGAACAAGAGGGGCAATGGAAGGTAGGTAAGAGTAATTTAAGATATAAACATAAAACGAATGAGTTATTTATTAATAAACATGCATTGTTAGCCAAATGGGACAGGGGGCTCAGAGTCACTTAGATAATGGAACTCTGTTGATTTTTATTTTTTATTTTCACAGTAAGAACACAACCTCTCCTCTGTGCCAGCCTACCTATGCTGCCAGGTTTTGCTCAGACACTGTAGTCAAGTATATTGCCACAGTTCACTGTCTGTTAAAGGGCTACATATGTTTCCATTTTGTTCTGGGATTTTGTTTGTCTGTCTAGCAATGTCTGTGTTAAGCTTTTTCTTTCATCATAATTTGGTTGGGTCTAATTAGTGCTTGTGACCTTAAACTGAGGTGGTCGTGGTGTTATGACCTAAGTGATAGATGGTTCGCCCAGCCTGAGGACAAGTGGGCAGAGGGCGCACCTGTGGGTTCAGCTCCTGGCAGCATAGGGCTTTGTGGGAAAAGGAGAGTGGGTCGGTTGTTTTAATATAATTCCAGAGACTAAGGGCTTGTTTTTGAATATTAGTCATCCTGTGCCTACCTTATAACAACAGTATTGTAATCATAATTGAAAGCTACTCAAATTTTAACCCTGATGTAGTGTAAAAAATAGTTCTCAACAGCCGGACAGAAGGCTTTCTGAATTGTATAAATTAAATAAATATAATTTTAATCTGCTTTGTAAGAAAGGAAGCTACTATGCAGCAATGTATCAGTGTTATGTAATGGTGTTTTTAGTTTAGTAACTTTGTATAATTATATATTCAAATGCAACAAAGCTATTTGGTTTGGATTGAATTTTTGGATTATACAAGCTTTGACATTTTACCACTAAATGACATGCTGTATGAATCAAATAACATTCCACCCCAGAGACTGACTAAAGATACAGTAAAACATATGGTCACTTAAAACTACACAGTGCTATTCAGTGTTTTATTATACACTAATGTTCTATCCAACCAAAGACAACAGCAGGTGATTTAATTGACTTCTCCTACAGGTACTAATAAATGATATCGCCGACTGTAGTCTTTGTTCAGCATTAAAATCAGTCTGGCACACAGTATGCCAAGTAGCACTGACTAGATGTAGTGAGTTACTGTGCTCCTAGTATGTACAGGAAGAACACTGCTGGTTTGTGGGTGGGGAGTGGCGCTCTGGAAATGAAAAGGTAATAGGCCTGAAGCAGACTGAGGCAGGTGGGAAGAAGGCAGCCCTGAAGGTGTCCATTGGTCAGGTAATATCAAATATGTGCCCCAGGTGGCAGCCAGCCCTACCTGCCTTAGCTAAGTCTTTGTCTTTCTAGTGATGCCCACAAATGTAGGGCATCACACCAGTGTGTGCATGTGTCTCTATTCTTAGGTCTGCCCAGAGCAAAGATGTCCGTAGTCTGCCTTCACATGACTGCATCAGTATATTTTTGTCATGTATTTGGAAAGCGAAAATGACTATGTTGTTGTACTGCCAAAACACTAAACCTTAACTTGAGAGCCATGGTGTTAACATGCCAGTTTAAGTAACTGGATTTGTAAACTAAACATCTGATCTTGGCAGACAGTTGCGAGCCTTAGATGTAGCCTGTCTTCAAGTGTTTTGGCATGCCTGAGTATGTCTAAAAGAAAGAGAGACTTGGGGAAATGATGGGTGTTGAGGGAGGATAGTAATGGTATAAAACAACTGCCATAATTTATTCACATCCCTAAAACCCATATCCCATCTGCGTCCCCACGGGTTCATCTCCAAGTGTGTCAGAACAAACTCCTAGCTTTATTATGCATTCATTTAATACATTTGTTGAGCAGAAAGTTTGTGGCACAAGATGTCCCCTTATTTCTCACAGAAATTATTCAGTATACTCTGAACAGAAACAGCAGAATAATCCAACACAGTCTTAGTCTGAAAACTAGGTCTTTAGCCCAGAGAAATAGTCTGTGTTTAGTCAGTTATAATCCTCCTTATGTAAAAGGGTGTCACCTCTATTGTCTCTTGATAATGATAAAATAACACTATATTTTGCATTGTAATAATAGATTTGACAAAACATGTTCATGTTTAAAATGAAAAAACTAACTTCAATCCTGTTGTGTCTGTAGTGCTTAGGCACTCTGGGACATTGAAGTTTTAATCATTCTGGATATAAATGGGAAGATAAAACCAGGAAAAAGTGGGTTTATTACTATGTTTAATACACTTTAATACCACTAATCCCTCCTTCAATCACCACCACCTCCATTTATCAAAAATTTGATTAGAAAAGATCCAGGATATAGTCATATCCCTTTAAATCTACATAGATCATAGCAATTATCTCCTAGCTTTAACACTGTCTGTTACCTTGAGTTACATCCAGTAGCTGTTTTGGTACAGTTGTTTCAAGATGAAACAAAGCAACGGTGTTTTCGTAAGGATCTTTTATGATCCTTCATGCTTGTGTCCAGGGCTGTACAACCAAAAACCACTGAACTGATCTCATGAAGTGTTCTTGCTTTTGTCGATATTTTGACTGAGACATGCCTTGATTCTTAAGTGACCCCATTATATATATATTTTGCTATACTGTCTATGTAAAATACCCCAAAACTATCAAGGATTTCTGTCTGGAACCTGGTCTTCATTCAAACTTGACCGGACCTGTTTTGTGTATTAATCGTACTTCTATAAGCTTGTCTTGGCCGTGACTGTGTCCTCACTCTTCCTGCAGTTGTGACATGCCGTACACCCCCACCCATACCCAACGGCCTCCTGGAGGGCTCGGTCCTGGAGTGGGGTACCAGCGTTAGCTACAGCTGTCTACCTGGCTATGAGCTGTCCTTCCCTGCTGTGCTCACCTGCACAGGGAATGGGACATGGAGCGGAGACCTGCCTCAGTGCTTGCGTGAGTCCCCATTTTGTACTTTTATGATAATTATAATGATAATTATAGAGGAAGTATCCTTATGTGTAGGTGTTGGTAACATTCTTTCTGAAACATAGTTATTTGCACAGTGAGCTAAATTGGGTTATTTCTCTTGATGCCCCTTTTTAAACATTATCAGCATGCGAAATGTTATGGACTTTTCTTCTTACTCATCTATTAATCATGAATTCATATTAAATTATTTGGAAGTATATAATAAAATAATCTACCTTGCCTCATGTATTTGACTGTGGAATTACTGCGGTACCCACTGTGCATGAAATTTGTTATAACATTGTTCAAATCTATTTGGGGAAGTCATGAAATAACAGATACTTTCTCAAATAGGTCTCTTAACAGAGATTAATCTGTATGTTATTTTAGAACTTGTCTCACACAAGTTGAAAGTTTTTCTCCAAGGCAAGACCCATCTATGCTTGCCACTTTAGAGCTTACCTCAACTTAATGAAATATAATTAAAGTCATGAATAAGTCATCAAATTTAAAATCGGGGCCTTGGTGTTAAAGCTGAATTACAATACAAATGGAGTAAGAAAGTTTTGCAGAGATGCAGAAAAGGGATTATTAGTGGCGTACATAGTTTCAACATTAAGGTTCCACCTCCTGTGGCCACAAAGGGATTTTTCCCCCAAAAATCATATACTGAAAAATGCCAAGCCATTGCCAATCATTTGTACATGAAATGGAACTGACCTCTAGCACTACAGTCAAAGCTACAGTCTTGACAATGAATAGGATGATTTGAGTGGAGCCACAAGTGGGGTGTCTGATGCTCTTTACTACATTAAGACCTTCTCAAAATCATCTGTGGAGGCATAATAACAACCTTTGTGATGCATGACAGCTCAAGAGTGTCACACTGTCATCAGACTCATTCTTGCAATCAATCAGTCAGATTGAAATGAAATATCAATATGGGTAAATTACTTACATGTGTTTGTTTCTCCCCGAATGCTAGTCAGCACTAAGTGGAATGAGATCAAATGCCACTAAAAATATTCATGCAAATCACTCAAGTGCTGTAAGATGTGTTGTTTTTGTTCTAAAAAGCATGCACTAAAAGCATCTCCACTTAAACTGGTGAATGAAGGCAGTTCTTTCATTTAATTGTTGAACTGCAGCAGTTTTCATCTTATTGATTCATTATTGCAGCCTTCTTTTGCAGGCAATCTGTTATCAGAGGCTGTATGCATTCATTATGCATTTAGTAACTACACTGTAATCTACACTACAATCTTAATTTCTCTCCAATTCATACTCATATGAATTGGAGAGAAATTAAGATTGTTTGTAGTCTTTTAGTAACTAATGTTGGATTAGTGCTGCAATTAACGATTAATTTCATTCTTGATTAATCTGTTGATCATTTTCACGATTAATCGATTATTTGTTTGGTCCATAAAGTGTCAGAAAATGGTGAAAAATGTAGATCAATGTTTCCCACAGCCCAAGCTGTTGTCCTCAAATGTATTTTGTCCACAACCCAAATATATACAGTGTACTGTCAGAGGAGTATAGAACCCATGATATTCACATTTGAGAAGCTGAAATCTGAGATTTTTTTTTCATGATTAATTCAATGATTAATTGATCATGAAATTCAAGTTTACAATTAATCCATTAATCGACTAATTGTTGCAGCTCTATGTTGGATCTTGACAAAAAACTGTCTGAGACCCCCATTCCTATTTGAAAAGAACTACATTCACTTGTGTGTTGTTCTATAATAGATGCTAATGACTGAATTTGGTGCTTGTGGCCATTTTCAGTCAGGCGAACACTGTCCGATTTGGGTATTTAGCATCTGACATCCAGCTGACAGACTGCTTGTGTTTTTGACCATGCAACTTGAAGCACAGTTCCTCGTGCAGCCATTTGCTCTTCTAAATGGCCAAATTGCATTTTTCTACAGTAATTTATATCCTGTTCAACTGTAAATGATTGTATCTGTCTGTTGTGACCAGATATGTGCTTTAGCTGTTCCAAGTGACCAACTGCCTGTTTTATTGAGGTGCACTGGTATATCTGTGTCCTGATCCTGAGTTGTTATGATGGTTGTTCATCTAGACATAAAATGGATAAGGTTCTACTTGGTGAATGTACCATGTCTACTCTCTGTCTACTGCAATTATGATGAGCAGTGTCATCCCTCAACACACTAGAATCATTTTTACACATCAGCAGCACCCCCAAAACAAGTTTCTGCAGATATGTGAGCCTGTAACCTTTTTGTTCCATGATGTAAAGTTAGTGTTTAATGTGTCTCAGCATGTCTCAGAGAATTGTTTTTGATGTAGTAATTACATTTAATAGCACAGTTACTTGCAACTTAGAATGCGGGTTCCAATGAAAGTGCAAAATATACACTATAAATATCAATCATTGTGATCAATAACCAACTTCTATAAAGAATCTGGCTCTCCTGGAAATGTTGTTATAGCTAGCCTCTTGCTAAAGTACTTGAAGTGGAAGCAAGTCTGTGATAAATCACCAAGGTTTACTAAGGCAAATAAATGAGTCTAGAAAATGGGAACAACAGGGAAGAAAGTGCTGATCATATTTGGTGTAGAAAAGGCTATTATCTATGCATTAAAATGTCAGCACAGCACTATCTACAGCAGTCTTGGGTGCTGGTTCCTATAAATCGTGAAACCATTATTAAGAGGTAAATCTATGTACATGATGCAACTGTAAAAATAGTCTAAGCATTGGTCAAAACATTACATCACCTTGTAGACTGAGCTGAGATTTACCAACATCATTATGAGCTGAGTAGGAGGCTCTATCGTACACATCTGCTGCAAATTTAACCTGATGAGTTTATTAATTTTAGTTTGGTGCATGATCATTCAAGCCAGAGTCTCGCTGTGTCTTAGACATATATTAGGCTTGTACTACTGTGCACTTTAGAAATACAGTATGATTGCAGTACATACTCAGCAGTTTTAGTTGAAATACAGCTTAGCAATACTTCAGGAGATGCCATGCACCTACAAATCCATATGGGTATTTCTTAAAATCTGCACTTTTGTAAGCATTTTGTAGCCAAACAGGGTTAAGGTGTCTAGTCATGTTCCCCATCACAACACATGGCAAACAGAGAGCAAGCAACAAGTTTCTGAAAATGCTAGTTCATGCGTCTGCAGCATTGATACTGTGATCCCAATTTTTAATCTGGCCTCTGCATACTGATTACTTCAAAGCATTGATAATTCATCAAGGAAGAAGAGAGGCAAAGAGAGTGAGAGAGAGAGAGAAAGTTTGACTGCTCTCTGTCACTCTGAGCCTCACTCATCCACCTACATATATACTTATGGCCCAGGGCCATTTCTCTTATATGTCCATAAAACAGTACATTATTTCCCTGCGGGTTAAAACTTACGACTGATGTGCACGTCACCTGCTTGGCCTGTATTGTAAACCCTCCAAAAAATGCCTGAATACTAAGTCTTCATTTGAAAAGTGACAAGTATCGTTTACAGATCCAGCAAGACATTTGCATCTTTATTTGTTGTCATATCAAAAACTGTCAAACTGTTTGTGCTAGGGGGTTGAAACTCACAATGCAATGCGCTTTCAGACGGGACCTACAGTATAGGCAAACATATTTTCTAGGAGAACATATGTTTCTGAATACAAAGATTTGTTTCTGAGATAGGTTTTTGCAGTAATTGCTTTATTTAGCCATTCCTGCATGGACTGGATTCTAATCTCCTCTCTTACTAGATATCGGTTATGTCAGGAATTGGCTGTTGGAAGCCCCTGTTGGTTCCTGACTTCTAGGAAGAGAGCAGGCGAGAACTTATCTCTGTCTCCAGACCTCCACGCAGCAGCACATCTGGAGGTCTGGAGAAGCCTGCCTTATTGTTGGCTTGATCCCACAGTGCTCGAGCTGCACAACTGACTGCTGTGACTATCGTACTCTACTCTCACACACACTGCGCATTTCTGAACCTCCCACAGCTAGCAAGTAACTTTTACTGATCATTGTAGGTATATTGGATTGATGGATGTGTGTATATACAGTAAAGATGGATAGAAAGATATTTGGGCAATATGTAAAATGGCTCACTTCTCTCCCCATCAAACCCACTCAGACTAAATTATTCCAGGCAATTTCATTAGACGACTATAAGCGATAAATTGAAGGAGACGCAGTGATAATCCAACAGGCTTCATCTGCTGAGACTGTAGCTGGAGTCCCATTAAAAAGCCGATATCATACAAAAGGTTTGAAGAGCAACAGCGGTAGCAGATGGCTCCAGTTGTGTTAACCTCAAGCCCTGTCAGAGAAATTCATATGTCACTTACTAATTATTTTGATCTAAAATTGAGTGCCATGACCTCCCTCACTCCCTCTTTGCTGCCAAAATGAATACTCACATATCTACCCTTACCACTCACCAGCAAAGGTTGATTGTTGGATATAGAAAGAATCTTTAGACAGAGCTATTCATTGTGAGACAAGGATGTCAATGCATCTGCCCACATACAATAAAAAATGGCCAAAGGAATTTGTGCCACAAGCATAATGTCAGTGCAATTTCAGTAATTTAGTCCATGAAGACTTTCCAAATCATATAGAAAGACAATCATTTTTACAGTTAAGTACTCAAATAAATTTGATATAAAAAGCCCATTGAAAACAGCAGCTCACAGAAGCAGTTGAAACCACTGTGGACAGTCATCATCATGGGCTGATGTTGCATGTGTACAGCAGCAGCCCACACAGCTTATTATTTCTGAATCAAATGCAGGATACTCTACTCAATACTACATTCAATTGACCAGTTGCTGCATTATTCCCTATTTTTTTTAAGGGGGTTAAAAAGAGATGAATGTTTGAATTGTAAAAATAGTGCGGAGAATAGGGCATAAACATTGATATGAACTGGAGGAACGGTTTAAGAGTGAACTGTGGTACACTGTTGCATAAATACTTGCTGTAAAATGCATAACATCTGTGTTGGATTTGTTGGCCCTCAGTGTATCTCATCAGCAATATTCCACATTTCTGCCTCTGCAGCCAAGTTCTGTGGAGACCCCAGTACGCCTGCCAAAGGACGGAGGGAAGGACGCAGTTTCATCTTCAAGTCTGAGGTGACATTTAGCTGTAATGCCCCCTATGTGCTGGTGGGATCAACAACACGCATGTGCCAGGAGGACGGCACCTGGAGTGGCTCTCAGCCTCGATGTATAGGTACTGAATATAAGTCTGTATGTTAATTCTGCTTATCCAAAAAAAATAATTGGCTTTTAGACCAGAGTGTAATTCTTGTGTTCAATTATTATGTGATTTGCCACACTTGATAACTAAATACTAGTATCCTATCCCAGGATTTAACTTTTCTACATGCAAGAGATGAGCGTTTTAATTTGTAGAGTAAAATAACAAAGGTAGTGAAATTAAATATACATGATGTCTGCCAAGTACCATAACAAATTAAACAAAAATACAGAGCACTTGATTTTATTAGTCTTCCAAATAATCATTATCTATTGATTCTCCACTGATTCTCTAGAAGCAGCTAACATAAGTAACACAACATAGTTGAAGGTGAACTTGAATCATTGTGTTGCCATCTGGCACTGATATTAAACTAAATCACAATAATGAAATTATTTTTTTTTTTTATTAGATTATTAATATTGCCCCGCGGCCCTGTACACAGGATAAGCGGTTGACGTTGGATGGATGGATTATTAATATTGTTACCTCAGCTGCGATGTTTTATATTTGCAGCCTGATGTTGCTGGAAAAGTGCTGAAGAAACATTTTACCTAAGTCTCAGTCGTACCTATTCATGAGACTTTTAAAAGCCAAGGAATTCATAGTCAAAGTTTAAAGATGGCAGGGCTATTCTCCTCATGTTACCATGCCACTTCAGTAATTGTCTTCTGGTACATGGAACACCAGAGAGAAATTGCTTCATCATTATCAATGATTGCCCCTGTCATATTTTCATTTTTGCTCTCCTGCAATTTCCTGCAATGACTTGTTATTCCAGAGCCCACGAGAACCACGTGTGAAAATCCAGGGATGCCTGAGCATGGCTTCATGAATTACACAACAGGCTTTAAGGTAAAATCAGCAGAACCTGCAATGGATACATTTTATATGCAGATGTTATGTTCTTTAACTCAAATGTATTCAAATGTATTTGAAACAGATCCAGAAACGTTATAAACGGTTGCAGGAAAAAGTATGCGAACCCTTTGGAATTACCTGGATTTCTGCATAAATGTGATATTATCTTAATCTAAGTCACAAAATAGTCACACACAGTCTGCTTAAACTAATACTACACAAACAATTATATGTTTTATTGAACACCGCGTAAAGATTCACAGTACAGGGTGGGAAAAGTGTGTGAACCCTTGGATTTAATTACTGGATGACCCTCCTTTGGTAGCAATAACCTCAACCAAACATTTCCTGTAGTTGCAGATCAGACCTATACAACAGTCAGGAGGAATTTTGGACCATTCCTCTTCACAAAACTGTTTCAGTTGAGCAATATTCTTAAGATGTCTTGTATGACTTGCTATCTTGAGGTCATGCCTCATCATCTCAATCAGGCTGAGGTCACGACTCTAACTGGGCCACTCCAGAAGGCGTATTTTCTTCTGCTGAAGCCATTCTGTTGTTGATTTACTTCTGTGTTTTGGGTCATTGCCCTGTTGCATCCTCTTCTGTTGAGCTTCAATTGGCGGACAAATGGCCTTACATTCTCCTGCAAAATGTCTTGATAAACTGAAATTAATTTTTCCGTTGATGCTGGCAATCCTTTCAGGCCCTGAGGCAGCGAAGCAGCCAAACCATGGTTCCCCCTCCACCATACTTCACAGCTGGGATAAGGTTTTGATGTTGGTGTGCTGTGCCTTTGTCTCCACACATAGGATTGTGTGTTCCTTCCAAACAACTCAACTTTCGTTTCATCTGTCCACAGAATATTTTGCCAGTAGTGCTGTGGAACATCCAGGTGCTTATTTACAAACTTCAGATGTGCAGCAAAGTTTTTTTTATGGAAAACATTGGCTTCCTCCGTGGTGTCCTCCCATGAATTCATTCTTGTTTAGTGTTTTACATATCGTAGAGTTGTCAAGAGATGTTAGCATGTTCCAGATATATCTGTAAGTCTTCAGCTGACAGTCTAGGATGCTTTATAACCTCATTGAGCATTCTTTGCTGTGCTCGTGCAGTCATCTTTCTGGAACGGCCATTCCTAGGGAGAGTAGCAACAGTGCTGAACTTTCCCCATTTAAAAACAATATGTCATACCACAGACTGATGAACATCAAGGCTTTTAAAGATACTTTTGTAACCCTTTCTAGCGCCATACATGTCAACAATTCTAATCTTAGGTCGTCTGAGAGCTCTTATGTTTTAGGCATGGTTCACATCAGGCAATGCTTCATGAGAATAGCAAAATTAAAAAATTTTATAAGGCAGTGCAGCTCTAACCAACACCTCCAATCTCATCTCATTGATTGGACTCCAGGTTGGCTGACTCTTGACTACAATTAGCTTTTGGAGAAGTCATTAGCCTAGGGGTTCACATACCTTTTCCACCCTGCCCTGTGACTGTTTACTCTGTGTGTTGAATAAAAACAACAAAAATATATAATTGTTCATGTGGTATTAGTTTAAGCAGACTGTGTTTGTCTATTGTTGTGATTTGGATGATCAGATCATGTAATTCCAAAGGGTTCACAAAGTACCATTCAAAGCTTGCAGCTCATCTGTGTAAACTGTACTTAGTCCTCTTTCAAATCAGCAATTTCCAATGGATGTTCCAGGTAGAATCATTATTTATAAGCTTAGATGATTTTATGTGCAAGGATGAAGCACTGATGCATATATGTATCCATCCCAGGTGGTTGCACAGACAAAAACCAACTGGATTTCTCTACCACTGTGAATTTGTAAAGACATGGTGCATGTCTAGATGTATAATAATGTGCACTCTATGCAGTTTAAGCTTGTGTGCAAAATGAGCAGTGCTAAAATGCATCATGGTCAAAGAAATTGATATCAAGACCATTGGTGTGTTCTCAGTAGCTCCCTTGAGATGCTTTCAACGAGTGTATTTCATTTTATTTCCTCCCTGTTGCTTTTACAGTGTCACTTACAAGTTAAGTGCAAACAATTTCTCTGTAACATTCTGCAGAATATCTGATATGAAATTTGTCCCAAATGAAAGCAGAAGCAGCTTATTATTTGGATCACTGCTTGTAATGACTGTAGTCTTGTGTTTTTCTGCATTACTGAACAACTTTACCAATATCTTGACACCACCAAATGAGAAACTTCTGTCAATGCCATTTTTAAACACTTGACGGGGATGGTGGCTGAAAATAAGAGTAATTTATTTAGATAACAGAAAATGGTTTGGCTCTATATTTTTATGAGAAAGTCAGCCTCACTCACTTTCTAATGTCTGTGCATCAGTTGAGAACACAAACATGGGCCATCGCCTCTAGGAATAGTCACCATCTGCCTCCACACACTACAGATAATCATTAAAAAAGGAAAAAAACTTAAAGTGTGCAGCATTTTTTCCAAGCTCTTTAGATTTGATGCTGGGAGCCTATTGGCATTTGCATCAGTGTATTGACTTTCTCCACTTTGTGTGCTGTCTGTTTGTGGCCAGGTGGGCAGCAGAGTAGACTTCCAGTGCCAACAGGGACACCTACTGCAGGGCTCCACCACACGGCTCTGTTTGCCAGATCTCACCTGGACCGGCATCCAGCCTATCTGTATCCGTGAGTGCTTGTTCCTCATGCTCCCTCGCTATATTTTTATATCACTCTCCCTATTTTTGTGTTTCACTTCCCCTTCTGGCATTTTTGTCACCGTTAATCTCGATTGCTGGTTACTCA
This sequence comes from Micropterus dolomieu, assembly GCF_021292245.1. NCBI lineage: Eukaryota > Metazoa > Chordata > Actinopteri > Centrarchiformes > Centrarchidae > Micropterus > Micropterus dolomieu. The sequence continues at coordinate 23,846,908 of NC_060152.1, read as the reverse complement.
GACACACACTTTTCTTTTCCTTCACCCCCCCCTTTCTCCCCCCTTCTTTCAATGCCTTCTTTCAGTACAACTTTTCTCATTTGTTCAGTCCAACCATAACCTTTGACCTCCCAGAGAACTGCAGCTTGCACCTCCAATCAACTTGCCATCCCAGTCATTCTGAGAGTGAGGTGTTGACTGTGATTACTGTCATTGTGTTTGAACTACATGAACTTTCCACCAGTACCAAACTAGGGCTGTGCAATTTAGCCCAGCCGCTTTGCCACACCAAGTGCTTTTCAATGGTGTGATGTAATCCAGTATTTCAGCAGAATCCCTTTCAGCTACAGCATTTTTCATGGAAATATTCCAAATTTTAAACTTACTATAGTCTGTATTTTACTATGCAGTTACAGTGTCAACACTTGAGCTGTGTGATAAGGGGATTTAAATTCTGTTTTGTAATCTTGATTTCATAAGTACCACAAGATGTAACACCCACTTGAATTTCCCATTTCCCAGAAATTTGTGCTGAGGGAGCAGAAACATACCTACATTTTATTCAATACCTGATCTACTCTGTGTGCATGTTTTAGTGGTAGGAGATGTTTTAAAGGGATTGTGAATACTTGAATATATGCATGCTGTCTTTTTATTGTGCAATACGCTCAATTGCTAGGTACACCTAGCTTAAAATGTTGTTAAATTTGTATTATTACAGTTTTAGAAATGTGTTGATTTGACTTGATGGCCATTTTGGAGGCTGTTGTTGGTGGCACTGCTAAATAGAGAGGTGTTTTTTAGTGTTTAGTCTCTCTTCATTGAAAGAAATGGGGTGCAAGCCCATTTTTAATAAACACATTTATTCCAAAATCTTGTTAAAAAAATCTTGTTAATCCAACAAGTACTCCTGCCTAGACTTCTGTCACCCGACAGCTCCTCAGCCGTTCTTGCTCCACCTCTATCTTTTAAAAGGATTGACCCCATCATCCCATTCACTAAGGAATGATTCAGGAGGTTGTGCAATCACCTTGCTCCTTAATGGCATTTATTGCCAGCACAGTGACAGGTCCCTTAAAATAAAAGAACAGTTAGAGTAAGTTTAAATAAACAAAATTTATAGTTTAGAGCTTCAGCAAACTCCTCAATCTTGCACTAATCAGAGAATTGACATTCTCTCTCTGGAAAAGTTTAGACAGCTGTGTCAGATGAGGAGGAATATCTGTATGCAGACAAATGACTGACACAAAGTGGATCATACACAGTCTCCCCCTCACAAGAACTGCATGCACTGTCAAAATCACTGAGATGGCATGGTCCTGTGAGAGATACACTTTGTCTTACAGCTTCTAAGGAAACAGGAAAATACAAATACACATCATAATTTAACAGAAATAAAAAAATAACCACTAAACTAGTCGATAAACTCCTGGGCTTTAAAATTAAATTTTCTTATAGTCACTTTCTAGTTGTCTACAACCAGTTGATTAGATTCTCCTCTGAATTATAATGTAACTTTCATTATTATGGAAATACATGTGAATATTTTACCATTGCTGTCTGGAAGCTCTTAATATAAGGCACTTTGTCAGCAGCATTTTAGTATGCTACTGCTGAGCAATGCACAGACACAAGCTGAGGTCAGGAGTCAGTTGCTTGGCAGTTTCATTCTGTACTCCTGACTGACAATGGTTGATATTAAACTTGCTACATGGTTAAATATGGTAATTAGAGTTGGGGTTAATTGATGCCACATTGTCCATGAACAGAACTGATAAAAAAGGATGCATGTTAACATAAAATTAACATGAACACAAACATCAAGCAACTTTGGGAAAACGGTATTGGATTAATCTACACATAACACCCCAACATCTAGTTGATTATTTTTCAGAACAAACTATGTCAACCACCTTTTACATTTATAACTGAAGAAGTGCACTAAATCAAACTGCAACCTATGTTTAGGGCTAACATTTGAGATGCCAGTACATACTTTACATTTGATTTCTTTTGGTTACTGTTGGTGTCCTCCTTATACTGTAAGCAGTATATTGAAAACCGGTGAATGGCCTCTGGTAGGTTTTTCTCTTCAGCCTTGTTGGATTTGTGTACAAAACATCCCAGGAGCCTGACAACCAGTCCGTATTTCCTTCAGAGGCATTACGTTTTGAGGCTTGTAACTTTCCTGACTCGTTGTGTTCAGCAGGTGCAGTTTCTTAGCCAGGTTTGTCTGTCTCTGCTGAGGTTGCAGCATTTCAGGAAGTGCTCTGTGGCACCGGTCCATTGCTTGTGGTGGCTTTAAAAAATGTATTTATTTTCCTCTCCTCCATGCTGTCATTGTAACTGTAGCTGGAGTTAAAATTGAAAAATGTATCTGACAGTCACCAGATTCTACCAACCTATACTTTTATGAATAGCTTCTCAAATGTATCAAATGAGTGAATGAGATAAACATATACCTTAAAGTTACATAACATTGGCATAGTTAAACTAACATTTCATTTTTCATAATACAGATATCCTTTAAATTAAGTTAACTTGCCTTGTAACTTTGCAGCACCTAAGCTCTTAAACAGACAAGTGGTCGAAACATCTAATAGATGTTCTATATTCATATTGTAGTGTAGGCTCTATGTTCAGAATTTTGTCATTAAAAGACCATGCTCACTTTAAACTGTATGATTATATCATTATTTGTGCAAAGAAGAAACCATTCGTATTTTACAGGTCTGCACATAAATTATGCAACATTATGTTACTCTGGCATTAGGCATTGGCAGCATAACTGTTACATTTGTGAAGTTTCACCATAACAATATAACTTTCTTTGGTTACTATGAATTAAGTAGAGAGACTGGTACATTTGAGTATAGTTATTACATCAAACATGAACCAAAACACTGTGCATTTCTGCTTTAAAACAAGACAATGAATTCATTTTCAGTCTGTTGATGGATAATATTATTTTTATTCACTTTTCACTTGCACAGCCCTGAAGGTGGACATACAGAGCCAGATGGCTGTCTGGTCCATGATACATTGGGGGAAAAACTGTGATTATGTATTTGAGTATGAGTGCTTTTGCATGGGTCCGACACTCTGTGTTGACCCTCGGTCAAAGCAGTCATAAATCCTCTAAAATACCTTTCTCTATGATTAAATGGTCTTCTGTTACTGTGAAGCCACTTAAATGGATTTAAAAGTGAAGCCAATCAATCTTGTATGTATCTGCCAGCGAAAGTTAAAACTTTGAGGGATTAGCAACACAATAGATGAAACTGATGCAATGGACACGTCAGATTTTAATATCACTTGATCTTAATGACTTTACTTTTCTATCAGATTAATATGTTTGCTTATAGTTGCACAGCTCAAATATCTTTCCAGCTCAATATGATGTTTTGAAACTCAACAATGTGTAGTATTGAACTCCAAAGCATCAACAGTGACACATTGAGATTTGAGGGTACCAATGAGCGTCATTACACATACAGGAAGTATACCATTAATGCAAACCAGAAATAATTTACTTAGCAGACAAACAAGATGCATTCCAGCCTCTGACCAGCGACTGTGAATGTTTAAGAATTTGTAATTAAGTCTGTCTCTGTCTCTGTCTGTGTGTGTCCCTAACTAATGCACTCTGTCTCTACCAGAAATTGCAACTTTGAACTAAGAACATTACATGCTGTTGTGTTATTAGAAAAACAACAGAAAACTTGAAAGTGTCCTTTGAGGCATCCTGTAATCTCTGGAGTAATGCCCGCATGGTCTTTCCAACAGAAGTTGATGTGGGACATGACTATATGTCTTTGATACAACAATTCACCTGTCTTGTAAGTGTCTTCAGTATTCATGGTCTTCTAACTCTACAACCACTCTGGACATGTGCTGACATTTTGTCATTTAAATGGGTTACATTTAAATGCAACAGACTTGTGCTCAGGAAGCGAGAAGGGAGTCTCTCTCTCTCGCGCTCTCGCTCTCTCGCTCTCTCGCTCTCGCTCTCTCGCTCTCTCTCTCTCTTCTTTTTTTTTTTTTTTTTAATATTACAGTTACAACTTACATGAGGAGGTAGTTTATTTTGTTTCTTACAGTGTAAATAGACACCACCAGAATTTCTCAAGGCAACTCAACTCCTTGAAAAATCTCTGGGTGGCACATACAGGACAATACAGTTGTCCTTGCCTTTATGTATAGCAAATTGTTATAGCCACTGTGTGAGTATACGATGAATATTAGTAGCATCCTGCAGGACTTCAGCACACAACATTTACCTTGATGCACCGTTTTACTTTCTAGAGCATTAAGAAATGTATGCCTTCAGACATGGATACACACACAGAATATTACCGTATCAAACACGAGCAAAAGTAATATCCAACAAGAGGAATTTCCTACAATCTCCTCGTCTTTCATAAAGCCCAGAAACTAGGTTTCATCCTGGCATCCCTTCCACACCCAATTGCCACTAATGTCATTAAGACGCCATGAAGGACCGATTTGGTACTGTGACTCACTTGCAGCTGTCTCCCATTTGACAGCTGGCAACGTATTATTTCGCTCACAAGCTGCAAAATTATTTCGCTATTTTCACATTATTGTTGACGCCTCAGAGCCTGAATGTTCAACCCCTCAGTGTTTTGGTGGTACAGGGTGATTTGCATAAATTTTTGTTTTGTAGAGTTTGTTGATGTGAAAAATTAAACTAAGTATACTCAACCCACTCATGAGAGAATGAAAATGTTTAATATGGTCTATAAAGAGGCCTGTGTTTTGGCAACACAGCAATAAAAGCTTCTGTCCCTAGTTTCTGATTCAGCAAAAGCTTGTAAAGTAAGCTTTTCAGCGCTATCCTCAATAAGCATGTGACTAGCTTCCTGTTTTTTGAGGCAGAATAATTTAATAAGCTAAGAAAGTCGAAGTCAAGAAAGTCAAAACTGAATCAGTCTTAAAAAAAATCTATACTTGTATTTCCAGTGAGTTCACGCTCTTTTCAGGTTACCGTGGTCTGGCTTCCAGAACATGGGCTGCACTTATAAGCCTCCTGTTGGCCAATTATTTCAGTCGGCATCCTGCTTCCTTCCAGTGTCCATAAATGCTTGTGACCTTGCAACCTATATGTGCATCCTAATGATGGAAAACACCCGCAATATTCGCAACAATATTCACTTCAGCACTCTGCATTAGTCTTCCATCTACGTCCTCAGACACTGCCCCATACACCAACTAGAAGGGCGCTCGGGGAACGCAGACCCCTGCCAAGGCCCGTGCTACGCCACTGAGTTTTGTGAAAATTGGGCCTGTAGTTTTTCCATAATCCTGTTGACAGACAAACAAACAGCGTGCCTCCTTGGCATAGGTAATAACATCCTGGTCAAAACCACTATCCCACAGAGAGGGGGCAATCCCTCTCTGCAGGAATGCAGGACCTCTTTATAGACTGACTTTTTGCATCTATTCAAAAATTGTGTACTAAATTTCTCACTCCACTCGCACACTTTTTCTGATACAGCAGGTGCTTGATTTTGCTGGGAAACAGTACGCTCAGTTTCCAGGAATTTCCGGATCTTCCGGACTCACGATTAGCACCTGTTCAGTCATTTAAAATCATAATATCTAACCTGTATAATGCTAATGCTATATGATACTAAAACTCCTCCCTACAGACAGAACTTGGGATGCTGTATTAAAAGGAGTCTACACTTGCTGTATTTGTGCAAAACATGAGCTACTACAGTGTAAAATACTAAATCAGGCACATTGGGCTAGAGAGATTCCCAAACATGGATTCAGCTTGTAACTGTTGTACGATGATCCCATCTTCACATCTACATACATTTTGGAACTGCTCCAAGCTAGCAATTTATTGGACGTTGGCCTATTACAGCCCTTTCTGAGTACCCTCTGATGTCTACTCTTTGAACTTGAAGTTGCAGTGTGACTTCTTGGCATTCTGTACTGCATTGCTGCTTGCTAGTCATCTAATCCATACTGAAATGGAAAGATGCAGTTCCTCCATCTCATACGCAGTGGATCAGGATCCACTCCGTGGATATCTCATATTATATGGGGTTAGAAAGAATTAAGCACACAGTGTGAAGTTCATCTGGCAAATTCTTTAGGATTTGGGGACCCTTTCTGAGAGATGTAGAAGAGGGAGCTACATGTGAATCCTTAGTGCAAATGTGATTATAGGATAACAGTATTGGTTCAATATCCTGCTCTGATAGACCCTGAGAATTGGGATAGTCTCTTCTGAAGTTAATCTCCTTTTTTTTTCCTCTCTGTATTTTATGTTTTGATCTCCAATTCTATCATTTCAGTGTTATTGATCCCGTTGTTACCAGCAATTTTTATTTTATTGTATTTACTGATTGTATCTTTATTTTATTTTGACGGGGGTGGGGTGGTAGTGATCTAAAGATTTTTTTTGGTATGTTTCACACTTAAATAAGGAAGCATAAAGGGGACTAAATTGAAATTATCATGCAAACTTGAAAATGTAATCCCACAATAACATTATAATTTTCCACATATTTATGTGTTATTTAGGTAAAAATTTAAATGAAAATGGATTCATTTTCACATACTTGTGTGAGAATTCTAGGACCATATTAAAATGAAAATGGAAACAGCATTTGACATTTCATTTTCAAAGACTTAGTCTGCTCTATAGTGGAATATATTCAAATGCAATGAGTGAAACAGTGCCCACTTTTACCACAAGAGAGAGTATACTGTTTAGTGAGTCATTTTAGGAGCAGTCGCAACACTGTAAGGTTAGTACTTTGCTGTAATGTGAGTCTGAACAGACCATGTGCTGGTAACAATCTGCTGATCTGCTTGCGTATGTTGCAGGTAAGCAGACATGATACATGTAAGAAATGGTGTCTGCAATGCCTCTGCCGTTGTTGCTGTAGCGGTCTGTGTGACGGCGGGAGCAGAGGGCTCTGTGAGCGGGCGGCTGGCCGGCCTCACACTCTCTTCCTGCGGGTTGGCACAGGCTTCCCCCGCAGCCACTCGCGGAGCTCCTCAACTCTGAAAATTTTCAAGCACGTTTTTGTTCCGCCATCACTTCTCATAAAACTGTCAATATTCGAAATCTACACAGCTGATTTCTCACCTCAGAACTTCTCAGAAGTGGATTTCGTGATGAAATTCCATATGAAAACTTGAAAATTTTTCTGTTGCTGGCCTCTGTCTGGCGCACGCAATGATGATGCAGTGAATAGTGACGATTCTCTCTGACCAATCAGCAGTCTGTCATGTTTTCACGTTACATTTTAGTATCCCTCAGCTCGCTTGGAACCTCGACAGAGGTGAGGTGAAAAAAAAAAAGTACCTGGAAGCAGGTACAGGTACAACATTTCTACAATGGAAAACCAAACAAAGGCGAGTGGAGCCAAAGGGCCTCTGCTCAGACTAGCTTGGTTTGAGGGTGTGCCTCACCCTGCTAGCTGCTCACAAGTCATAAGTAAAGGAAGTGAAGGGCTGGACTACAAACGAGCTGTTTTCAAGCGGTTCAGAGCAGAGCTTTCTGTGGGAGATGGGAACTCCCTTTGGCTTTTTCACTTTGCAAACCTGTCACATGCACAAAAAAGATATATAACTCAATAAAGGAGGGGGGAAAAGCCAAAAACCATAATACCACCTCTTTAAAAATGTTCAAATGCAGAATCAGTTTGAGATAATTTGATATAATTTATATTGTGAGCTGTCAAAACTATAACGTTTTTGAAATAAGAAAATGTCTTGTCTTGCTTACAGACTCATTCACTACTATTAGTAAAAGTTTTTCATAAACACTTTTTGATAACATGATATCTTGTAATACCACAGGTCCCGTAATAGTACATTTAAAAAAGACCAAAACCTCTAAAATAAAGCACTTTATTCGTGGCCAATGAAATGAAAATTAAAATTGGGTATTTAAAATGCACAAAGTAGCAAAGCCATAACATTTGCAGATGTTCAGATCATGTCCCATCCGGGACACAGTGGTCGTCATGACGCGTCTTCCTGGGGATGCTTAGCCTGTTCTGATGCTGCTGGCCGCTGTGTTGTCTTCAGGACTTTGCTTGACTGAAGCATGACAGAGTCCAGAGTCCAGCAGGTGAGTCTGGTGGGTCCGGAAACATCTCAGACATGAGTTTCTTCAGGTCACTCAGATGATCTGTAAAACATGAAAGAGTCACTGTTACTTTCAAACCAACCTCCTGAGTGGAAGAGGCCCAGGCAATCCTGAATGACAGCCAGTGCGCTGCAGCAGCACCAACCGGAGTGCTATTTCTATTGTTTCTATTTAAACTCAAACTTAGTATTTCTCGTTTGCTTGCTGGAATTCAGAAGAGGATGTTTTAGTTAAGAAATGGACTACCTGCAACATACGCAAGCAGATCGGTAGATTGTTACCAGCACATGGTCTGTTCAGACTCACATTACAGCAAAGTACTAACCTTACAGTGTTGCGACTACTCCTAAAATGACTCACTAAACAGTATACTCCCTCTTGTGGTAAAAGTGGGAAATAACGTCTACTTTATGTTACAGAAAAATACACAAGGAAACAAACATTGTTAATAGCTGTAGAACTCATGTTAATACTGCTAAGTACAAACCTGTACTTGAGGAGGAGGGAGGAGTCCTCTGTTGTCTTCTGTCAGCCTGGCAGGAAACGCCTCTGCTGGCCTGTCCGCAGGAAACACTTACAGTTTAACCTTAGTCCAATATCATCTCAAGTGTGTAGTTATAACGGTTTTGCACTGTTCATAGTTGTAACTATTACAGCTATGTAGTTGATATGACAGACAGACTGACTGTTCCTATAACATTAACTTTGACTGAGCTGCGGTATTGTCACTAATACTAGTACTGCAGTAATGTGAAGTATATCTGTGAATGAGAATGGGTTTGTATTAGCCTGGGTTTGACACTGCCCAGCAGGACACTGATACTCTCGAGTTAATGTTTTTTACACGTGCCATGCATCGACCAGGTAAACTTACATAGGCTACTGCAGCAACAGACACACATACAGGCGACGGCGTGTGGGCTTAATGTCACAATACACAACAGAAACAGCTTGACGTTACAGTTAGCTACATTAGCTGCAGAATATGCTAACCCCAAATTCAACAGGCAAGTGTCTTTGAAAATGAAATGTCAAATACTGTTTCCATTTTCTTTTTAATATGGTCCTAGAAAGCTCACACAAGTATGTGAAAATGATTGCATTTTCATTTAAATTTTTACCTAAACACATACATATGTGGAAAATGATAATGTTATTGTGGGATTACACTTTCATTTTCAAGTTTGCATGATAATTTTAATTTAGTCCCCTTTATGCTTCCATACTAAAAAAAGTAATAAAAAAAGGAAAAAAAGATTCAATTCAGCAGCAAGGACACTGGTGAGCTTAGTCTTTTGGTCCTGCCTTGAAGTTTTTGAATAGTTCAAGAAATACAAAAACTCTGAATGCTTTTTCCAAATATTGCTGAATGGTAATGAGTTTAGACGTTTCTGTTGCACTGGCAAAGCATTTTAACATGACCCACCTCAGGTTTTGCAATGCAAATCTATGGGTAAATGACTTGTAACGGTTCACACAGTAATTGTTTTGGACTTAATTTAGGCTCTATTCATTCTGCTGGCTACTTCAATCTCCCATGTCCATGTTTATATCAGAAAAGAAAGTCAACATATTAAAGCATCAGTATGCTCCCTAATAGCTCCCTGGACTCAGTTAAATTCTTAAATGTGTGCACTTCCTTTTTTGTTCTTCTTTTCTGATCCTCCACTCTCTCTCTCTCTCCCCCCAGTGAGTGCTTAATTATCTTCGTGTGCGTGCGTGCGCGGATGTACATCTTGCTCCATTTGCGTGTGGATGTACATCTGTGTGTACTAATGCCTGCCCTCTCCTTGATCTCCAGCTCACTCCTGCAAGCAGCCGCGGAGCCCGGCCAACGCTGACGTTGTGGGTCTAGACCTGCCCTCCTACGGTTACACCCTGGTGTACACCTGTCAGCCAGGTTATTTCCTCTCCGGGGGTTCAGAGCACCGTGTCTGCCGCTCTGACAGCAGCTGGACTGGGAAGGTGCCTGTCTGCAGAGGTACGTGGGTTGGCGGCGGTCTACAAGGGCACATATTGGAGAAGAAGGGAGGATTGTGCATATAGATAGCGTAGGGGGGTTTAGAAGTGTCAATGCTTAGCATTTCAGAATCTGTCCTATGAGACATTTGCACTACTCCTCACTGATAGTTGTGTCAAATAAAATGCTAAGCAAATCTAATGAGACATTGTGGTTTCTCTGATGTTTTCTGTCAACTAATTGCAATATCCCTTTTAAGATTCTTTTTTTAAACTTGTTTTAGCAGCGTGTTGGTTTGTAAATGTTTGTTAGAACTCAGCCGCCAGAGATCTTACCAAAGTGAGGAGAAGTGAAATGCAGGCAGCATGTTACAGTTGAGCAGTGTTTATTTGTCGACCATCCTCCAGCTGTTAAGCCTTGCTGTGTTTCACTACGTCTTTGTGACATACATATTTATGTTCTTTTGCAGTCGGCTCCAAATCACATGAGAAAACTGTCAAACCTGTGCCAGGGACACCAAGCCCTAAAATAAATGGTGAGTTTTGAATTGCACATGCTGTTCAACTGGTAGCCACAGAAGTCAACAATCGTGCATCTGTCTTGTGACAGAATTAGCATCAGCTATAGGAAATTTTCTTTGAGTAGCACAAATTCTGTATGTCATTGCACACACTCTGCTCAGCTCTGTACCTGTACAGTAGGTTTAGTGTATTTTGTTATACATTGGTTAAATCTGTGTATATCTTTGTAAAAATCATAATATCACTGTCTTCATACACACTTTAGTCTTAGTACTATACCTCAAAGTCAGCATTTCTGAGGATTGTATTATGCTCATATGTTCTGTTACCTCTCTTTTGCAGTTATGCATGAGGTACTTTCTAAATAATTAAGAGTGAATAATTGGTACAAAAAGATAACAAAATGTAATTAGTACCAGGGAACATTAACCGGTTATAATAGGTGCAATATTTATTAGTCTGTAATTAGAAAATAATGGTGCACCAATGTAATTATGTGCAGGTTATACCATAATGCATGCATGTAACTGGTTCATGGCATGGTTCAAGGCTCTTAATCTGCCTTGACTGTCAATGAGTATTGCAATGCAATAAAGAAATACTGAAAACATGTCAAATTAAGATTATTATTAGATTAAGATTATAGAATAGAAGGTAACAAATAATTTGTTAGAATTGTATGGCTTGTGTATGACTGTCTACAAACCTTTAGGGGCAGATTCCATCTTGCCATTAATACCGACATGTACCGTTTTTAGCCACACGATTGACAACAGTGTTGGTCTGTCAGTTGGTCAGTCCCCTTCAGGATGAATTGTTATCATTTTGGTGATCCTCTGACTTTTCATAACATCCTATCAGGTCAAATTTTAAAATTTTCCAATACCATTATCTTTCACTTTAGTTTATGACCAAATAACTGCAAAATGAATTACATTCCCATCATCCTCAGCTATACTTTGTGTTTGGTTCTAATTAGCAAATGTTAGAATGTTTACTAAGATAAGAAAAATACTAAACATCACGTCCTGAACGTCAACATTTTAGCATTGTTGTTGTGGTTAGCATGCTGACATTAGTATTTAGCTCCAAAGAACAGCCTCACAGAGCCGCTAGCATGGCTGTAGACTTAATTTTGCTTAATACTGAGTATTAGGCTATTAGCAATGTCAGTCAATTGCAAAATAATGTTACATGACATCTAAGTCCCATTTCCACCTCTTAAACCTTCACTACTTGTTGTTGTTGTCAACTATTACTGAAAATGATCGAGTAAATACTAGGTAATTATCCTGACTATTAGACTGACTTCCTGGTGCTAACTACATGCAGTCACCTTTTTAGGATAATTGACTCATAATTTCCTAGTAAATAATTACCAGTACATAATGACTGTGCTGTGGAAGTGCTACAAAAAGTTTTATCAGTGTAAAATCTGCTGAGTTGACAGAGTGAGTTAGTTATCTCTCAGAATGGGTTTAATTATCATTAATTGAGATTGTCCAAGGATATAAGGAACATGATATTATTCAAATTGAATGAAAAGACTGTTATCAGCTGTTTATGTTGATTCCATTGCATATCTAATTACCATTTTGCTGTGTGGGTGCAAGTATTCAACTTGAATTAACAACATCATATTGATTTGATGTGTCTTTAAAAATATACATTTTAGGCACTGCTGATTAATAGGAATGATAACTTTCATATTGTTATACCTATGCATTTCTTCAGTTCCTTTATGAAATTTTAATGGCATTTTTTAACGAGTTGTCTTTCTTTTTTTTTCCTGAAGTCCCTGACAACGTCTTTGCCTCCGATTTCATCTGGAAGGGTTCATATGATTACAGAGGCCAGAAACAGCCAATGACTTTGACAGTCACAAGCTTTAATGCCACAACGGGAAAAGTCAATGTAACTTTAACCGACAGTAGCATGGAGTTTCTGCTCTCTGGTGAGTCATCTATAAATCATCTGTCGTCCACTTCCTCCCCTACGCCTCCCCTCTCCTCCTCTCACTATTTCTGCGTGTCACTTCCATTTATTTTGAGGGGGCCTCATGTCAATCAGTCAATCACCAAATGATCTCATGCATGAGAGTGGAAATTAACTATTGGCTGTAAAGACGGATGTATTAGTCTGCCCTGACTGACTAACTGCCCACTCAAAAGTCACTCGTCTCCTCCCTCAGCTGTTTTTTGCATCCGTTCTCATCTTTTCTTACTGCGTCTCTACTCTTCTTCTGGTCTTTTCTTTATTCTCTCTCCTTACTTCTCTCCTCTTCTTTTTTTAGTTTTCTTCTTTTATCATCTCCCCACACACATATTGCCTCATCTCTTTATTGACATAATTTCTCGTATTGCCTCTTGTCTTCTACCTTGTAGGAGTGTACAAGCGCCAGGAGGCCCGGTTAATGCTCTTGCTGTACCAGATGAGAGCACTGGCCCACAGCTCCTTGAGCAGGATTACTGATGAGACTTGGGCAATGGACGGATTTGTGAGTATACACAGGAATTTGAAGCAGCTGGCCAGTGATCTTTTGAAAATAACCAAGAGCTGTGACTGTCTTTTAATTTTTTATTTTGTTATTTATTTATTTTTGTTCAGTCTGACAGACAAGTAGAGTAATATAGGAAATGGGGCTGTAACTACTTGGAAGCCAAATATAAGCCTTCCTTGGACCGCATCAAGCCAATTTTTGCTCATTATTTGTTTTTCCTCATCCTACTTGCCTCGCCAACAAAAGGGGAAAAAATCACAATACATGAGAAGAAACTGTGACAACAAGCAGGATAGTCATTTCCTGGCTTACTGTCTGTTTTTGTTTACATATATTTACATTGGCTGAACATCAAATGCACCAGGTGCTCTATATGAATCATTTCAGCATTCCCATATTGACAATTTACTGAATAAGCTCAGAGACACATCTGAGATCTAAGGGACCTGGAACGACTGCAGAACAATTTTTGTTGGTGGAATTGAAGTTCCTCATCTAAAATAAACTTCAAGGTCCACTTAATAACAATGTGTGACAGGTGACTGCACACCGCTGAGCTATTGATAGCATACTGCACAGCTTTTAGAGCAGGGTTGCAAAAAAACAAAGATGTAGTTTTTTTATGTAGCATGACAGAATGTGTTGACTGTCGTACTAAATGCAGTATACAATATCTCGTTTTTGATGTGGTGTGTAATGGGTGCGCCACTCTCTTAGGTACCAAGAAAAGTCTGATTTTATTCATTCGTTGAAACAATAGCACTGTTTCTCGAGCTTTGTGTTACTGTTTTTTCTACCAGGTTTCAGCTGAGCCTGAGGGTGGCAGCTACGTGTTCCAAGGCTTCATACAGGGTAAAGACTACGGACAGTTTGGACTACAGAGAGTTGGTATGTGTCTATTTCAATTGCTCACTCCTCCTAATCTTTGATTTTCATAAAAGTAAAGAAAGAGATGCTATTCAAACCTCTCTCTCCAATCAAAAATGTGTAATGCTTATTGGGAATGAATGATGCATGAGCAGAGTTTGACATTAGAAGGCTATTTTCACATTCATCTGCTGAAGGAGGAAAGTTTCTCTGCGTTCACCTCAAATAGTAGTCATGATTTGTGATCACAGCTAGCCTGGAAGCCAAATGTGGTACAGTGTGCAGAGTGATGATGAAACTTGAAACATCAAGCACACATACTGTGAGAATAGACTTTTCAGTAGACAACTTGTGTCCATAAGTGGTCAACAGTCTTTTTCAGTGAGGGTGATGACATTTTGTTTTGTGGAAAGAATAGAACTTGCATGTGTCTGCCATCATAGCAAATCCAGATTATATTCAGATTATTTTACAAAATGCTGCAAATGTGGAAATATGATCAGATTTTGTTGAAAACTTATTTACCATAACTTAAATACCATTTTCTCTTTCAGTGTAAATAGATTTGTCGTCGTAAGATCCAATACACTCCCTCCACATGAAGACATGGTGCATTTTATAAGAACACAGAAAATGTTTTAAAATACAATCTTAGACCCAAATTGGTTCTTATGTTTCTTTCTAGTAATGCCTATTTGTTCTGTATTGACAGCATAGATATATTTATAGTGTGGACTCCCTGCTATCAACCACCTATAGCCACAGTCATATAACACAGAGTAGATTATGCCCTTCCACATCATTGTCCTTCGTTTCACTGTGCTCAACCTTCCTGTTGTCATTATCTCATGATTGTCTTCAACAAGATTATCACAGTCATAGTGATCATTATCAGTATGATCATTATGGCTGTCGTCTTTATCAACTGGCTGCCTCGTCTCCAACTTGTCATCATTGTGATCATCTTCCTCTTCATTATCATCATAGTCGTCGTCAACAGCAGATGATATGTATCTTTCTATTTTTCCATTTTGTTTCTCCAGTGTTTGTGATTTTGTTCATTTGAATATTTTAAATGCTCTTCATTCACATATTCAGTGTATTGACTATTTCTGTATGTTGACTGTTTTCCATATTCATTTGCTAAATATAATGTTTTTCTTCCAGGTTTGAGTGTGAGAGAGAATGTTACACTCACTGACCCTGAAACCAACGGCTCCACCAACAGCAGTTCTGTTGCTGTCGCTATCCTCGTGCCTTTCTTTGCCCTCATCTTTGCAGGCCTGGGTTTTTATCTTTACAAACAGCGGTATGTAGTGTTTCCTGGTGTGCTATAGTCTGTTTGGTTCCCAGAAAGAAAGTGGTCTGTTTTCATGAGTCTGTGTCCCATGTTGAGTTTTAAAGTTATTTACCACAGATCTGATGTTGAAAAAGTTTTAGAAACCCAGATTTATGGAGATGTTTGTACAGTTGCAGCCAAAGGAAATGCACATCAATGTAAGGTAGATAGTACACTGTGGCCCACTTCCACAGCCTGCCATATTGCAGGAAGGTTAATCAATGGATACAGTAGCTTACATGTGAGAGGCTTCAAAGCATAATGCGATATTAGTCAACGTGTTACCAAACCACATTACACACCAGCACACGTCAGTCATTTCTAATGAGAACTTTACTAAAATATCTAATGTTCTATGTATGAATGTTTGTGTATTGTGTGTGGATTTTGTATTAATTTAAACAGATTACCTCTCAGAATAGAACATACACAGAGAGCCTCTGATTATGTTAGTTACCAGTGAACTGGCATAGGGCTCCTCTGACTGATCTTTTCAACAGAAATTACCATTCAGCCTTATTTACATACAACAGCTGCCCACAACAAGATAATGGAATCGTGTTTATTGGTTTTAAAGGAGGGGAGATTCTGTCTCGCAACTAATATGCAACCTCATTTTTTCCCCCCAGGAAAACGGATAAAGCGCAGTACACAGGATGCTCCGTCCACGAGAACAACAATGGACAGGCCACTTTTGAGAATCCCATGTACAACACAAACACAAAAGCTGCTGAGGGGAAAGTTGTCCGCTTTGACCCCAATCTCAACACCATCTGCACCATGGTTTGATGTCTGCTGAATATGAGAGAAACATAGAGGGAGAATACAACTTCGCCTTGTTTGCTTAACATGAATATATATAGACATTTATATTTTCCCAGTTTCTGATAAAATACAACAGAGACACAGAATTGCTCAGAAACATAAAGCACACTTTCAGAAACACTTAACTGCTGATCGTATACAGAATCTCAAAGATTAATGAGTGGGGTGGGGGTGTAACACATGTTTCTAGATCTTCCCGTAGTTCGGTGAAGAGAAGTGGTTCTTTACACTCTGTGAGTGTTATCTTTATGAATTAAAGAGCCTCTGACATATAGATAAAATAGAGTATTGTATGCTCTGTAGTATAAATGGAGGGGTAACTTCACAATGCCAAATGATTTTTCTTTTCCTTTTTTAGAAAACAACCCAAATCTAGAACCTTTTTTAATTTTGTTTTTTGTTTGTCTCAGTTTTGCGTTCACCCTGATGAGTTATTTTCTGTTACGGAGGAGAGGAGCCTCTCAACTGTGGGTTGGTCAATGTAATTTTTAGAGGCTATTTCGCAAGCAGTGGGGTGTGTGAGATGAGAGGAGAAAGTAGGAGAAAGTAGAAACTGCCTCTCTTTCAATAGTGTCAGTGCTGTAGACTGTTCAAAGTTATATGGTCAATTTATACCTCTTAATAATTGGATGGTAACTCGTACTGACAAAATATATATGGCCAGGGATGTAATTACTGAAGTGCAGTAAAATTATTAAATTTTTTTGAGTGCCACTGGGAATGCTAGGGCTTTTATTGTTACAGTGCAGGTTCTCTGACAACAATAGAGTACATTTTCTTCGCAAGAGATGTAGTCAACATTAGGGTTTATTATCAAGTTGTGTGCAATGAATTTGTTTATGACAAAAATGTTCTTTAAGTATGAGAGTTTAAATTGCTGACTAGTCTGAGAGTCTAGTCAGGACACACTGTCCCTTTCAGTTTACTGGTCACGTGGGGCTGTACTCAAATCTCATCCATCTATTTAACCTTGTTCTTAAGTTATTGAAACTGTTCTGAAAACCGATTTATTTTTATGGATTTTATTATAATTTCTTTTTGTGTCCCAAATAAACCAAAATTAGAGTGAATTAACCCCAGCCTTGAGCATGTATATTTGAAGAATTTCAAAGTAGGAGTTCTTTATTTAATTATATCAGGTTTTATTGATTGACAAAGTTGAGAATACCTTGAGGGCACAGTATGTACAGCTGGCCAGGTGTCCCAGAAATTTATTAAAGCCTGGATGTTGGTAAAAAATCTCAGTGGGCAGTCGGAGGTCAGATGAAACATTGTGTTCCATGTTAAAAGTTTTGATGTTCGAGTCATTCCAAGATGGAACAAGTGCAGCTTCGTCGCTGGTTTTTCATAAACTGAACAGTGTTGTTGTATAATTCTTTGGGGAAACTGCACCTGAGTCAGTAAATTCCTGATCCAAATTCCTACTCTGAGACACTTAATGAATACACGGCCTTGGCCTCTTTTATTGACAACCACTGATACAAATAGTGATTTCAATGTCTTACTGAACCATCAGCTTCTGCCAACAAATGTACAGTATACATGAAAGAATTTGCACACTTAAACATGAGCCACCATCCGTATTGTACTGTCATCCAAGTCCATCCATGTTTCAGAAATGAAAAATGCATTTGTGACACTGTCATCACATTTCTACAGCATTGCAGTGCCTTGAATACTGTATGGGCATATGTTTTTAAGGACGACATAACATATATTGCATTAGTAAGGCTGTACATCAGTGTAATTTATCTGCACAGTTTGCAATGATTTAGCTGGCTGATGTCAGCTGTGATGGAGAGGTGTGTTTGAAAAGCAGCTCATAGTTTCATACCTGTGCATGTTGGCAAAAAGTGATCCAGTATAGCAATTGCTGCTATAGTACTTTGTACCACTATGTTGATTCCTGTCATTGCTGTTACATTTTGTACATTTATACAGTTTTGATACTTGATGGCATTCTTTGGCAAGATGTCTTGTGTTATTGATATGTAATATATTTTGCAGGTTAATATTTCTTATCGATGAGAAAAGAAATGCATCTGATAAAAACAGCATACGGCAAGTCAGTCCCACGACGTCCCGACTCCAGAGTAGAATAGAATGCTTTTAAATGTACCACACAATTGTTATCCTGTTCAAAAACCTGTGTATATGAATATGTACATATTACAAAACTTTTGTAAAGAGATATATTTTTTATGCAAATAAAGCATTTGTAAGTTATTGAATATGTCGTGTAAAATTTCACATGTAAATGTCATGCAAGATCAAAAAATGTTTTGTATTTTTTCTTTATCAGCAATGTATAAATCCTTAATTTATATATAAAATATAAAATAATGAACATCCATGTTCCTATTGTTTTATTTATAGAGGTGCCATGGCTTTGTTTAGCCCTGGCTATTAAACCCTCTGCTTAGTACACAGCGACAACCTTTCTTACATTGCAAATACTGAAGCAGAGAGCTGTTATCATTCTCTGCTGCTGCTCTCCGTTTTTCCGTTGCCCCTTCACAGGTTTTTAATGAGTTTTCCACTTGCTGACCATGCTTAGTTTGGCCAAAATAAGCTTAGCACTGATATAATCTCTGTCCAAGGGACACTGTAGATCTGACGACAGCCTGTAGCAATGCTTTGTGGCCAATAATCCTTGTTAACATGGACACCTGGTGTGAGCAGAAATTTAGTCTCAACCTTTGAAACACAGTTTGGAAGAAGTGAAATGGTAGTATCATTTGACTTCCCATCATTCGCATTTCCACACATATGAGAGCAGTCACGCTGCAGCATTAGCTTCTTTGAGCTTTCCTCGTCTCTGCTGTCATCTGAGTCTCATTTAGCCGCCACTCGCTATCCGGGGTTACAAATGGCTGACATGTACTGTAAAAAAGGAAGAACTGTGGCACAAAATCAAATGACATTTGTTTGGGGGGAGGGGAGGTGTTGTGTAAAGAACAGAATTAACATGACATAGTATCTGTAATATGTGCATTTGTAACCAAATCTGTGCAATTCTTTGTAATTGGTGTGTTTGAGGAGAGTTTGTTGATTAAATTTGAATGTTCAAACAAATTACAACAAAGGAAAGTACCCGAAATGATGTCCTTGGTCTCTTGACATCACTTTGTGGCTGACTGGATTGAAATAGGTGGATTCCTGTCACAGACATGTCAACATGAGGAGGTGACGCCTTGTCAGGACATTATGTAACTAAATAAGATTGAGCTTTGCAGCAATTACTGAAGAGAAAATGGAAGGGAGTGTCACAGAACAGTCAAAGATAGGATGCCCCATAAAAATCAAACCATTTGCATTTGACTGGCAGGAACTGGTTTGATTTCAGACTCCAGTTAAGCATATACTTTAAAGTCTAAGCCTGGGATTTGTGTATGGATTAGAAATATTTGCCAGAAGGATTTTCCATTGAAGTTACTCCGAAGCTTCATCAAGCTGATTTTACCCAAAGGGTGATGATGTAACATAAGCTGGTGCACAGGCTAAGGATGTATGCTCAGTGTAATACACTAATAGCAACACCTTCCAAACACTGATTCGACCCCCTGTTTTGTTCTTAGAACAGCATATGGCTTCATTAGAGCTCTGTCTCCTGTCTTGAAGAATCTCTCAAGGAACGTATCCGATGTTCAGCAGTGGGCTTCTGCTGCAGTTTGTACCATGTCATCCTACAAATGCTCACTTGAGTTCTGGTGAGTGCAGTAAGCTGATTTCACTGTCCTGTTCATGAAGACAGCTGTGATCTTGTGGCGTGGGCATGTGGCTGCTGTAGAAAATCAATTTGCAGAGGTGCAGGCGCGGGTACAATGAAGGGTTGTTCCTGGCTCTGCCTCTGATGTTCAGGTACCCCGTAGCGTTCCTCCACTTTCATCAAGGGCCTGAATGTGTACCGTGAAATCAACTTTGACAGCCAGTCATATTGACACATTGCATGAAAGATGGAAGCACTCGCGGTTTTGTACTTAACGCTCGTTCTCACCAGCATAAACCCAGAGGAAGTCTTATTGATCTGAAGGGTCATTGTTGATAGAATCCTCTAACAGGCAGAGTTTTTTTTTTGAATGTCTTGTGATTAAAGAGAGAAGCAGAAGTCGGTGAAGTTGTTGGTTTTCTTCCCTCACACGTGACAAAGCATAATGAGTTGTGTGTGCTTTCGTGGATGCTTTGGCGCTAATGTGCTTCACTCATGCTGCATATTTCAGTTTCTCACTAATGAGCCATTTTCAACCACACTGCTCTCATTGGCCAGATGTCCTTGGGGTGGTGGACCGTTCTTGATACAGATGGAAAGCTGTTGAGAAAGGAAAATTCCAAGGAAATATGAGTTACTGTCACACTTCTTTGCAAGTAAAGCTATCTGAATGTCGGAATCCATATTTGTACATTTGCGCAGCATTTTCATCTACACATTTTAGACTGAAGAAATCCGAGCTTAATCTATTTTCATCCGGCTGATTTTTAAGAGCACAAATTCTTAATGATTCATGCACAAAGTAGCAGCATTTTCACTGCTCATAACAATGAAATTCATGTAAAGGTTATGTCTTGGAAAATAGAGTGGGATTTAATATTCTGTGGAACAGTTTCCGGGAGCAGGACCTAGACGGTTTATATAGTTTAATATACCCTTTTTAATCTTAAAGTGGATGAATAATGTAAATTCCTCCAAAACGAAATAAATGTTTAACCCACAGTTAAATCACATGGGCATTGTGAAATAGCCTAAAGTAGAGCGAGAAGTCCCTGGTTGATATGAATTGTAAGCATGTTAAGTTGAGGTCAATGAGTACAATCAACACAACCTCTCATGAAAGCAACAGAGGGAGCAGAAGTTAGTTTTTTCTGGAGTGGGGGGTCAGAAGCACTGTTGGTGATCCTGAGCACAGGAATAATTCTCACAGTGTTTATCAGGCAGTTCTCATAAATCATGAGCTTGGTCTGATAATACTTGTATGCTACAAATGTCGATGGATTTTTGACTGCTTCACACTTTTTAACCTTCTCATGCTCCTAGGAAGTAGGTGAAGTTGTGCCATAAAATACTTTGTGTTTCTACATGATCTTTAATGTAACACGATGTCCCTATTACTGGGATATCATACATTTAATTAGAATAATAATAAATTTTAGATGCATATGTGTCGCCAGATTTCTTTCTAACCTTACCAAAAAGCAAAGGGCATTTTGGGAAATGTCCTTCTTGGCTTTCTTGCTGAGAGTTAGAGAAGATCGATTTAACTTAAATCGGTATGTTATATTTAAAAAAAGATAATTAAATCCTACAAATAATGTCACAACATTGAGAAGGTTGACAGCTCTAGGGTAAATGCTTTCAAATGATGGCTTAGTTATGTAGTAGAATACAATGTAAAAACACTGGGAGAAAAATTTATAAATGTCACCTTCTTTCCTGTACATGCACATCAGAGAATGCCTGGAAGGTAAATTATAAAACCCATCCTGATCCACATGACCTTGATATACTGTACAAACCCAGTGTGAACACTAAAGCGCTTCTTGACACATGACAACTTTTGATCTAATTGCTCACAGGGTGTCCAACTTAATAGCCCCCCTGTCCTCGGCAATTAATTGTGGAAATTTTCTAAATTAGCTTTTAATGCCTTGTGACACGCTCCTGAAGGAAGCAGATTCAGTTTGATGTGAAATACACAGCTGCACACAACCGATTTTTTCCTTTTTCTTTTTCTTAGAAAAAGATGCAGCCAATCACATCTGTCACTTACGACATTCTTCACCGCAGAAAATCACTTCTCCCACAAGGTAAATCCTTAATCTTAAGACGTCAAATTGAGCCTGGTAATGCACTCCGCTGTATGGAGGATGAGCCTCTACGAAGGACATGAGTGCAGTTTTAGAAACGCACAACGCATTATTGTAATTTCATCAGGTCTCAAAGCCTCAATCACAGCAGTCATAAAAAAACTCCTACGCTCCCCCAAAATCCCCCGCAGGAAAATCCAGAGAAAAGAAACCCACAATAGAACAGAGGAGCATGCTTTTGATCACTCTGGCTTGTGAGTGAGTAATTGGGCTTCATAATTGAAATAGCATGTGAAATATTTTATTCAGGGGGCCAGGATAACTGAACAGTATTTCTGCTCTCCCTTTTTGTTTTTTGTTAATACAGTAACAAACCAAGAACAGATCTCACTGGCTTTATGTGCAACAGTAATGTTGAAAGGCAGTTCAAATGGCACACCAAGAAGCACTTTGAAAATATTATTCCACGTAAAATATAAGGGGGCTTCTTCATTGTCGTGTTAAGTGCAACATTTGTACAGTATGTACCAAGAACACCACAGCAAATTACATTTACAAAAAAACTTGATTTAGATTTATTTAAAAACTTTCACCAGATAGACTCAACTAGTGGTTCAATCTCCTGTGGGGAAAAAACAAACAAATAATAACACATCAAACATTTTGAGAGACAGGGAAATGTCACATAATTAATATGTGACATTTCGACTTGTCAATGAAACGTTTGGACATGATATACAACCTCACAGTTACAGACTGTTATAAATCATAGGACGCTGACATTTTGGATTTGTTATCATGCGTGCTCTGCTGGAAGTGGACCTCATTTCAGCTTAAAACTGAAGGCGAGGAGAACATGTGCCACATATGTTGCTATCTAAGTATATGATTGAGCACATTTGTCCTGCGAGGAATGATCACATGGTATTCTGCTGATGTTAATTTACCACAGTGCTGCCTGCAGCGCCTTCTGAAAGAGGGCGGCTTGAGTTGTCCGTTTAACAGCACACAGAGAAAACTTGTGGTTGTGCATGGCAGGGATATGTGTCGACTAATTGGCAAGTCTAGGCACAGGTTTATTATTTACATATTTAGTTAAATTAAAAAAGTTTTTTTCGTTCTTTAGTACCATTCTGTGTTTTGGTGACTAACTATGCCTCAGAAGTGGGAGGAGAGGCACTAGACATGGTGTGTCAGTAGCTATTAAGGGGTGACTGGCAATTTTGGTGTCAAGGATCGCTGGATGTGTGTGATGTGTGTGTTTTGGACGCCCTCCTGTTCAGACCCGGTCACAAACACAAAGGCGCATCTGGGATTCAGGAACACATCCGCTTACAATCTTTTTGTGGATAATTTGGCAGATTTATAACTATAAGTAGATAAATAAATCGAAATCACACATGAAATGATTTTCAAGTCAGTGTCATAATCAGAATCCACACAGTTTCTTTCTGCTCCTAAATTGTACTGTTGTACACCTTTAAACAGCTGTTTCTAAATGATTTTCTGCAGGATGAAAACCAGCACAAAGAAACACATTGTTCTAGTGAAATATTCCCAGTATCATTTGCAAAATAACTGTAAAAAAGGTCTGTACTATATGAGAGTTGCATAATGCAGGATGTTTGAAAATTATGATATTGTTATGGTTGATTTTTCTTTCCTTGATCTTCCTTCAATAACTTTAAATAACCACCATCAGGTTCATAGGAACCGAACACTGAAATACAATAGGATGAAACTCTCTATTTAATTACTCAACTCTACCAGCTTTCATCATCTGTGCTTTGTATTTTCCTATGATTAAACTTAACATCCATAGGTTACGCAAGTAATATAGTTGCTTTGATAAAAATAATCCAGGTCATAAATTGATTATGTACTAAACACAATTTCCTTCAACTGCAAATCACAAAGAAATGAAAAACAAAATTATCCATTGTTATTGGCTTTGTGAATATAAAAAAAACAGGTGTATGTACTGAATGTGCAACATTAGCCTTTGCTATGAAAACTGTACACTCTCAACATTTTTAGATGCAGACAAGAATGTGTTGATTTAAAAAGTTGTATTTTGTGGCTGTCCTTATACTATGACTAATAGAAGATACCATGTAGGCGAACACGTGTTTTATTCTCACCCTGAACGTAGTGTATTTTACATACAGAAATAAAGGACAATTCAAAGAGTGGAAACCTAAAATACAGTCCAGGATTTTTCACTCGGGCACTGCAGGTGTCCTGCTTTTTTCCCTCACAGTTGGCATGTAGTTGTTGCAAAAGAATATCTACAGACAGAAGTTGCTCCGTAACTGCATGTGCCTTTCATCCTCATCTGTCCTTTGTCATCAGTTTATTTATCCTTACTGTCTTTGCTGTCTTGATGCTGCCCTTCTAATCAGTCCAAAGAAAAGCACACTAGCTGGTTGACAAGAAATGTAGGGTGACTGTCAATCGTATGGAAAATATCTAAGGCAGCAAAAACATAATGCTTAGTTTGAACAATAATTTTCCTCAGGGAGTAATAGGTCATAATATAAATTTTGGATCGGAAGGAGAATAAGAAGGAGCAATTACTTCTGCCATTATAGTGCTGGCACTTTGGTTAATGTTGGTCTGTCTACCTGCCCATTAGTCCGTGTGTCCAACACTTTAGTGCAGTCAAGATATTACAACAACATGGTTTACTGTGGATATTTATTGTTGCACAAGCATTATATATTATTTCCAAGATGATAAAACTGGGTGTTGCTCGATCACATTCAGTTGATCGTGGGATGACAATAAGAAACCCTCATTGTCAAACCAATGAGAAAACTGAGGATATCAATGCAAATAGAAAAATATCTGAACAAAACTGATCTAACTTTAACTGATTTTCTTTTATTATCTTGGGCTACTTTGCTTGTAATAGGAAGCAGATTGAGAAAATAGATTTGCAGGTGTTTAAAATCAACTGCTACAAGGTTTGCCGTCATGACTTTGTCCATCAGAAAGCAATAGTTCAAACAGAGCAAAGCAGTTACCAGTTTACCGGTGGTAATGTGTGGAAGGTCTAATTGTTGGTGTCCCCGAGATCTATTCCTGCATCCACGCATGTATAATGTACAATACAATCTATAATGACATCATCTATAATTTAATCATAGAGTAATTTATTCATGTTATATCATTTATGTAATTCTTGCATGAGTTTTGACTAATTGAGGATCTGTATTGCAAGGTTTTCTGTAGTCTTCAGCTAACCATGTTCTCCCGGTCAAAGAAATGCTCAAACTTCCATAATTGAAGCTGTTAACCAAGCAGACGGTGTCATAAAGCCAAGAGAGGGAACAGGCTGACATTTGACCACAGGATTGTGGTAGCAGTGGTTCCTCCTGTCGGAGCCATACTAGAAGTGAAATGTCAGTTATTGTTCTGTGGTTGTAACGGCTTATGTGAAATCCATTTTCTCTGTTTGAATACGTTCTGTCAGGGAAAAAAGGACCTAAACTCAAATCTTTTCTGCACAGTTTTTGACAGGGAGCATCTGACAGCAAATGGCTGCGTGGCCTCCTCACAGATGATACATCCATCTGTCCTCGGACTGCCTAGTGTCTTTCACTATGGTTTCTTTTTCTTTACACTAGTTTACAATTGCTTTACTCCCATTGCCTTGATCATCTGGCAGGTTGGACTGGAGACCGTCACAGTGTGATCTCAGGCATCCATGCACTTTTAACAGTGCAAGCATCGTCTATTTGCTTGTTAGATTTCTGCTCACACAGACAAAAGTAGTACATAAGTAGTGCATATTTGCTTGGCCTGATGAGTGAGAGATCTGTTTGTTTGTTTTGTTATTTTGCAATTTGGTTTCTATCCTGAAACTACATTAACAACTATCATATGTTGGGCAAAGTAATTTCCAAGTTAATTAGGAGTCTGTATAAAATTTCAGCTTTATGAGGTATTTCTGCATTAGGAAGAAGGAGGAGACTTTCCTATGATGACACTTGTCTTCAACCCTGAGGGATTTCATAGAGCGCCAGCCTATATTTGACCATGGCACTCCACTCTGAATCTGCTCCAGCATCCAGTATCCTA
The DNA here is from genome assembly GCF_021292245.1 of Micropterus dolomieu. NCBI lineage: Eukaryota > Metazoa > Chordata > Actinopteri > Centrarchiformes > Centrarchidae > Micropterus > Micropterus dolomieu. The sequence continues at coordinate 23,820,895 of NC_060152.1, read as the reverse complement.
ACATTGTCAGTAAAGTGAGCACTCAGAATGCGTTCAGATCCATCTGGGATGGTCAGATCAAAAGTCTGCAGGCTCTAATTAACTGGCATAGCTTTTGCAGTGAAAAAACAGGCTTTTTTCATATTTGGACATCGAAACTCAAAACAGGGGTAATAAAATCAGATGCTATTTAAATTGAATCAGCACAGCATAAGTTATTACCGTAATAGGATGTCTTATATAAATTCAGTCAGTCAATTCAGCTGTTTTGATGTTGCTTTCCCTTATTTAAGCAAAACTGTTTGATCATCGGGAAATAGATCTCAAAGCATTTACAAATCTATCCAAGTAACAGATTAAGTTTAAATAATTAGAGAGTTATTATAGACTAGACGTTGCCTTAACTGTCGCACAGGTTTGAGTCTTGGTCAGCAGTATGTGTTGGGCTGAACTTGAAACAACTTGAAAATTTAATTTCTTACTCATTTGTTGAAATGTGTGAAAACTAGCGGAGCGCTAGTTTAGAAGCTTGCAATGTGGATGAATAATGCAGTAATGCCTTTCATTATCTGTGCTGATGTTGTTATATATTCCAGTTTTTCTTGGTAAAATTACCACAGTGGTGTGACAGATTAATTCCAAGCACAAGAAAAAATCATTTAATGGAGTCTTTTAAAAGTAAAAATAAGTCAGAGATGAGTTACAAAGAAAAGATTGCCAAAAGCCAACATCATATGTACACTGTAGGAGAGATTGTAGCCTGATCTTATGTTGTGTGAATTGTCTTCTCCTGACCACCTTTAACCTGTCCTAGAATAGGTTCCTAATTGATTATACAGCAACTGGGTAAAAACACTATATAGTATTTAACCTCAGGATCCCCCAAAACAACTTTCTACTTAACTGAAGTTACTGAAGTCCTCTTTCATTGCACTTGTCTTGGTGTCTAACTATCACTATTGGACATTTTGGAACGACCTAGGACCTTATTTATTCCGGGTGGGAGTTAGCTTTGCAGCTGTGTCTGTTACTGTGCTAAAGAAAAGAGACAAATGACCTGGAGTGATAATTGTAGGCTGTAAGATGGCCACAGGCTAACGGTGTCATTAGCTTGCTAGATGTAGCTTAACCAACATATGCTGGCCAGTAGGGAAGCCGAAATACACCACTGTTTGTAGACAGGCCAGAGCAGGACAAAAAACACCCAGTCAGACTGGAATCCCTAGCAACTAACGCCTGTTGGCAAAAGCATTCCCTCTTTTCTCAAGACAGTTTAGCTAACTAGAGAGATCCGGTGAAGATTATATATATGTGTGTGTCTGTGTGTGTGTATGTATATATGTATATATATGTGTGTGTGTGTGTGTGTGTATATATATATGTGTGTGTGTATAGTGACATTTTAAGATTATTTGAGTCTCTTCGCTTTAAATCTGTGTATTTAGTTACGTGTGTTATATTAGACGTACTGTTAGACACTGTAATGGCATTATTTAAAACTGATCTGAGTTTATTTTTTACACTCATTGAATTGTCAGAGTAGGCTATTTAATTCCCCTTTAATATGCTTATTTTTAAGACAAACTGTTACAGAGCGACACAGATGAAAATAACTATATTATCCTGGACCATTTCAATAAATATTGTTTCAATATGTGTGCATCTATTCATTCAAGGTCCTCATTGAATATATATTTAGACAAAAGTTTCTTTGAGATTATTTATGATTCAGTAATAGAGTGCTCATTGTAGACACAGCTAATGTAAACTCTGACTTTAATAAGGATAAATTCATCTGCAGTTGTGTGTCCTCTGCTACAGTAGTTTAATATACTAAATCAACTATGGGTAACATAATTTATTCACTTAATTATGTCCATTGAGTTAGACTGACTGCAGCTGTGGCTTTTTTATTGCACTCATTTGCTAAACAAGATAATGCAAGCAACCAATGCAACTCTGATTCTGCCCTCACAGTAAGTCAAAATGTTGTGTCAGGGTTGTTCATTTTCTCGAAATAATATTCCTTTCTTGACACAGTTGGAATAGCTGATATTATTTAATGAAACACAGTGCAGCCTGTCTCATTATTTACAGTAACACATGCAGTCCCGCTGTGTAGTGCGTGCCATTGTAGAATTCTCCCATCAGCTATACATCCTGCTGAATTTCTACATTAGCAGTGGCAGGAGGGTTGTAAATTAGAAATGAAAAGGCATCTTGTGACACAGACCTTCAGACCTGCACTGGGGCTCTCTGAGGCCCCACACAAACCACCATTTCAATTCTCCAAATAAATCCTTCTGCGGCCAGAGCTGCAGCCGGGAAGCCGTATTTCACAACCGCGCGCAGTGGAGAAAGAAACTTGCATGATGGCTACATCTCTCCTTCTCCTGTGACACCGGAACACTCTCCTCTGTGATCCTCATTCCCAAAAGAGCATCGTAGCAGTCTGACAAAACAGAGCTGTCACGGTCTGTCTGCATGGAGACAGAAAACAGACTGGCTGTCCTTCTTTCCTTTCTTCATTCTATCCTTACATTGTATCTTCCATTTTTTCTTCCTTTATCCCTTTTTCCTTCATTATTTTTGTATGTCTGTCTGTTCAATCTTTGTTCACATCTTTCCTTTCTTCCTTTGTTTCTTCCCTACCGTCTTTCCTTCCCTCTTTTGTTCCATCCTTCCATTTTATGTCTGTGTTCCTTTTCTACACCCTTTGGTCTTTTTCCTTCAATCTTTTCATTATTCCCACCTTTCTTCTTCCTTTATCCCTCCTTTCTTCATTATTTCAATCAGTATATCGATCTATCTAGCTGTCTGTCGTTCGTCTTTCCTTTAATCCTTTCCTTTCTTTCATCCTTTGTTTCTTCCTTCTGTCTTTCCTTTAGTCACATCATCCTTCCTTCCCCCTGTTCTTCCATCCTTCCTTTCTATCTATCTGTTGGTCTACCTTTCCCCTGTCCTCCTTTCCTTTCTTCCTTCAATCCTTCCTTCCTTCCTACCTTTTATTTTCTGTCCTTCCGTTCTTCCTTTCATCCCTCCTTCTTTTTTTGTGTGTCTCACTGTCAGTCTATCTAGCTATCCATCTATCAACCTTCATTCAATCCTTTCTTCCATCTTTCCCACCTTCCTGCCTTATTTCCATTCCTCCATCCACCTTGTGCATCATGGTCTTGATACAGATCTCTGCTCTGCACACATTCTGCTCAGTGTGGCTTCAGCCTCATGTGTTCCTCCTATTTAGACAGCGCAGAGACAATCAGATCTGTGTTAAACGCAGCCTCACACTGGGCCCCACACTGGGCCCCACACTGATTGGTGTGTCAACACAGGCCGGATTTCAACTGCCTGCTCAAATGTGACTTTGTTTGTTGTGCCATCCATTCAAATCTGACTGAGATCTCATGAATAGGTGAGGGCCAGCTCATCAGATTTGAGCAGGCAGTGTAAATCCAGCCCGTGTTGACTGACGCACCATCAGCAGAGAACAGAGTGAGAATGTGTATTTTTCCCAGAAAAGCTGTCAGTCCCTTCAAATATCATGCTCATGCTACTATGTGGCACGTCTTTATTTTGTTCTTCTGTTTTATTTATTGCCGTCTAAAACAGGAAAAACAGGGTTTCCTTTTGAAAGAAACAAAAAGATCACACGTAGGTGAGAGAAATGAAGGATTTAATCCAGCAGAGAAAATGGAGAGGCAGTCGGTTTAAGGGAGCTCTCTGGAGGATTTGGTGCTGCTGGTTGTGTGGGGAGGTGGCAGCAATGGAAGGGGGAGAGACACAACCAAATCACTGCAATTAGTTGAAGAAGCACAGGAGAATAGTGCCCCCCAGTGTTTGCTTGAAATACAGTGCGATTAGTTTCTGTATGCTGCTGTGAACTGAGCACATTAAAAACTCTCACTGTGGAGAAATTCTCTTTTTTTTGTAATGTACGCAGATCCAGTGAATTGGCTTTTATCATGAAACCTCACGTTTAACTGCAGATACAGAACTGCAGTTTGTATGTGTCTTCTGCAGCTTCGTTGTCTTACAAATCAAAACCCAGGAGGAGCTGCTGAGAGTTTTTTGACATGAGGCAGGATGTCTATTGGACTTTTTTGTTGTTCATCCATGACATGAAAATAGGCTAGAATGCCATATAGAGGTCTGTATCTAATTATGTATCTGAGGCATAATATGGCATGTCATGTTAAGTGAAATCACATTTAATCAAGGCTAAGATGTGGAAATTACAATTTCCTTGAGCTGTGTTTTTTTTCATAGAAAATTAATTCATCCTGCACTAGTTCCTCGTTCATGAATGAAGTCTTCACGGGGTCCCTTTCAGTGGCGATTCTCCATGGAGAAGCACTAAGACCATATTGACCTACATTACTTCATGTATTTTCAGTATGAAGTATGTCTTTAACTATTCTTATTTGCTGTGACTCAACATCCATAATCCCTTTTTGTAGGTTGAATTGATGACGTGCTTCATTCATTCATCTCTCCGTCGCTGGATGATTTCCGTAGGCAGAATGCTATTAGTGTGTAAACAAGGTGAGCCGGGGAGGTCACATGACTCACAGGATTTCACAGGGTGCCATTGTGCTACATTTGCCTTTTTTGTATAATTTTACAGGCATTTCACACCAAGCTTTCTAATACTCTATCATTACTGGAAATTGAAATTTAAAACATGACTTTCTTGAAATGTGTAAAAGCACCAGTATTAACTTGTCCTGTGTGGATCCGTATTGGTGGGAAAAAAAGGTAAAGACACGATTTGCTCTGACACAGTGCTGGCCTGGTTGGTTTAATGACATTTTAAGAACTTCATCTGAATATCCCGTTGAGCCTAATGACGGATACATCTTTTCCCCCCCGGAGCTAAAGTCCTGTCTCTGTGGGCACCAACTGATAGCAGGTAGACTTTGCCCTGAAGGGAAAGCAACACTACAGGAAGTGCAGCAGGGCAGATTCCTGGCCGTCACAGCACAGGTAAGACACTTTGTAATAGATTAGAGCTGCAATGAATTGATTTATGTGAACATACCTAAGTGAAACAGCAATTGATCACTTGTTGAGGACTTGAAAAACACGAGGGGTACTTTTGAAAGGGTTTCATTCACCACTGTGTCCTGTCCGTCGCTGGTTTTAGTTTGGGGAGTTGACTTGTGGAAGATGAAGTCAGAAGTCAATGTGGCTTTAGATGGTATATCACTGAGTTTAAAGGCTTTACTATTTAATGATATTACAGGAAGTGTACATTGTTGATCACATCATAGATAGGTTTGTATTCAGTGCTGATGTTTATTTGAAACTGTTGTGTGGCTGATTGTAGCTAATTATAACTTAATTTCTCTAATGATTATTGCAGCACCAGGGACCTTAAAGGGAATCCATTACTCTCATGTCCTCACTATATATAAAATACAATCCCTGAGTTAACTGTCTGTTTGTCCTTCTTGATGGGAACTGTATTTCCTGTGAGATCAATTAACCACAACCTATTTGGCCACAGCTCTTTTAAAATGGAGGGTTAAGGCCATAATCACAGATCTTAGTCATGGGTTTGTGTGATGCGTCATTTTGTAATTGCCCATTTACACTGATATTGCCTTATTTGCCAATTTACCATCACTGACGAAAGCGCTGTTGCTGTTCAAACGGACGTTGCTGCCATGATCACCTTATCTGTATGTCTAGTAGTTTTTCTCTGTCCGCTTTGTGCCTTAATTGATGAAAAGATCAGCAAACTTTTGGTGGAATGGACCAGTCTAATGGCAGCAGCAGTGGTGGTTATGGACCCCGTCCCCCTCCGTACAATCATCAGGATTATGGACAGAGTTCTTACACAGGGATGAGCTATCAGGTTAGTAGCAATATTAGAAACATGTTTAATAGCCTCATAGGAGAAAAGGGACTGAGATAGTGAGCTTTTTTGGATTTAATGTCTAACTATTACTACAGCATGAGCAAAAATCACACACTACCTGCCATTGATCATGCAATCATCATTAAACCTTCGTTTGATTACCCATGGTTTTTATGTTGTTCAAAAGTAGGATTTTGTAGAAGTGTTGTTTGGAACTACCCCTGTTGCTGTTGCTTTGGATGAACCAGGTAGGGAAGGGCAACGTTGCAGTGGTCTCGCCTCCTGGCACCTATGACAACATGGTCCATCCTGACGGAGCTGGAGGCGTCCAGCATGATGGTGAAGCTCCACCTGACTACTCTTATGGCTTAGAGGATAGCAGCTTCAGTGATGCTGCTGTGCGAAGAGGTAAGGGCTAGAAGAAGGGAGAAATGGGCAGAACAGAAAGTGAGAGAAACTAAATGTGTTTTTGTTTGCATGGTCAGAGCTGCAACAATATTTACTCCCTCATTTGCTTTGCAGTGTTTTCTTGAAATTGATTTGAAATGGAAAATTGTTCCCTGATCTCTGCAGCTCTTCACCTCCCACACAAAACAAATTTTAAATTAGAGGATGAAATGTGGGTTTGGTGAAAACGGAACAATTTTGACACAAACCACCCTACCTGCCTGTCTGCTTCACTCTGGCAGATTTTAGTTGTTGTTGTCTTTCTTTCTCCTGCCCATCTACCTTTCCATCTTTCTTCACTCACTATGTGTCTGTGTCTTTCTTTTTCTGCAGGTTTCATAAGGAAAGTCTACTTGACCCTGATGATTCAGCTGCTTGTGACAGTCGGGATCATCTGTGCTTTTCTTTATTGGTGAGGCACCTTTACACAAGGGAATTTCTTCCAAAAAAGAGATGAAACCATGTCGGGCACCTATCCATCTATCCACATTTAGTGTCACTGTGTAGGCGCACCCAACATCACACAGGAGCACAAGCACTACTAGTTATCCCCACATAAACTCTAGCATGCAACCCAGCACTGCCGAAATCATGGCAAATGTGTGAGGTGACACAAGATGGTAGAGAGTAAAAGGGCATTCCTGCCACATAATATTTTTGCTTGCAATAGTCTGAAAGCTTTATATGTTTTGTATAATGGATGTGGTAGAACACTGCTACTGTAATTTATTTTCATAAAGTCTATTCAGTGCACAATGCTCTGTCCTCTGTTAATATTTAATAAAATCATTCTACTGCCTCTACCAAATAAATGACTTCTCTATTAAACACTCCCCTCCCTCTCTCCCTTTTTTTTGTTATCGAATAACAGCGACGCTCTCAGGAAATGGACATGGGCCAACTACTGGTTCTCCTACACCATGATGTAAGCTATGAAAAACGTTCAGTTAGGTGGTCTAGACACTAGACGTTTGTGCACCTACAGATTTCCTGTGGGTGAGTTACCTAAATGAAAATGTTGCTCATGGTAATCGATAAAAGTAAATCACAAACTGAATCCCAATCCAAGAAACTGCCAGCTACACTTTGCATAAATCACGCACCCAGTGAATTCACATATTGACACACACAGTGCTTTTTTTTTTGTTTGTTTATAGCCTGTTTATTTGCTGTTTTACGATACACACTATATTCTCTGTGAAATAGGGCGGCGGTGATGGTGCTCATCGTGGCCTTGTCCTGCTGTGGCAACCTCCGTCGTCAAGTCCCCCTCAATTTCATTGCCCTGGGCCTGTTTGTGAGTAGATGCAGTACCAGCCAGGCATCAAATTAAACCCCCACCACACCTGCTCTGTTTCACAGTTTTTTTGTCATGTATTTACTTTCCATTTGTCTCTCTCTCTCCCTCTCTGCCTCTCTCTGTCTCTGTCTCAGACTGTGGCAGAGGGCCTGATGCTTGGATCTGTGGCAGTGTGAGTGTTTGTTTCCAAGGATGGATCCCCACCTGATGCTGACTCATTTACACAATAATAACCCTATTTGATTCACATCTGATACCGTGTTGGATGCCAGCAATGAAGCCATCACACCTGATAAGATGTTATCACTGCTGGTTTTCCAAATTAAAAAGCATATGGAATCTGTTTTTTTTTTTATGGCTGGAGATAAACACCAAAGCATCACAAATAGTTCAAAACCATTTTTTTTCTGTACCAGCGCCTGTGTAAACACAAGTTACCTTTTCCATCTGTGAGACATTTATTTTTCAACAGCTTGTTACAGAAAAGGCATCAGTTGAAGCCTGACTATCAATAAAACATTCAAATTATCATATTTATAGGGCATTGCCATAACTGAAGCTGTAACTGATATGAAATGAACATAGGTGGTGCATTATGCAATGCGAGTCCAGAGGGGGTCCCTGCCACCACGCTAGTTGAGACACATAATACAGACTATTAAATGAAAAAATAGCACTTTTTTTTTTACAAAAAAGTAATGTTTCCCTTTTAGAATAGAACACAACCCTGCTGTTTGTGTATGTGCTCTGCTTGCTGACTAGTTAGACATGATAACATGGGGTGCCTTTCCCGCTGCATATCTGTGTGATATTTGTGTCTGTAGGTTCTTTGATGCCGAAGCAGTTCTGTGGGCTGTGGGGGCAACAGCGCTGGTGTCCTTCGCCTTGACTCTGTTTGCTATGCAGTCAAAGGTAAGATCTGTCACACACTCTGAACTCAATTTGCAGTGCAGCCAAAGGTGAAATTTCATAAACTGCACAGCATTTTCTATACCCTCAGTGGTAAATGTCCATATACTGAGCTGTGTTTCCTGTGCAGTCAGAGGGAACGTGATAAGCTGAGCTGTTGGATAGGTTTTTTCTCATGCAGTGTTTGCTACGTGCAGTCACCAGCGAAGGCTTAAAACGCTGATGGGTTTGCTGTCCAGGCAAAACTATGATTACTGCTAAGATCAGTGTATTTGTCAATCAAGTTAATTCCTTATGTCCAGTGGTGGGACAGAGTTAAATCTCTGGGCTGTCATCAAGCCGACTGAGGCTACTGCCATAAATCTTGAGTTCAGTTTGGTTATTTGTCAAATCCCTTGTCTTCCTTTTTTGTTTGTCTCCTTTCACCATGAACTGTCTAACAAAGCTAACACACTCTGAGATTAATCTTTAAAAGGGCCCTTTTGGGGGCGCAATGGGAGACATGATTCTCCTCCAGCATTTTAAAATTTAAAAGGTAATTACTGGTGCCTTTTGTGCAATGGCTTGCACACATGCTTAAATAAAAGAAAACGCAAAGATTTGCATTCTTGATCTCTCACCATGAGACGTCAAAGTGGTCCGTGAAGAAGTTTCTCCACCAAGATAGCGCTACTTTAGTGCTTCAAAAGTGTTAATATTTCTTCCTGATGTCACTTGGTTCATATAAAACAGCTTATTCTTGTGTAAGTGACATTTAAAAGTTGCATTGTCAATATGCACAAGTGAGGAGACCTTTTGAGAATCCCTTCATTGATAATTTGATATGCAACTTCAATAAATGGCTCATTTTCGGGGGAAAAGTAATCATACAGTCAGTGGGGCAAAAAATTAGACAAGTGAAATGCTGTATGTATGTAGGCCAAGTTCAAATTACATCTGGAGTCATTCTTAATTGCTTCTAAATCCTGTTTGGCATTTCACACATTTTTGCCACTTATTGCATCTGAAGGAGCTGCAGACATCTATTTCTACTGCAGCTAGCAAGTGATTGGCTTGAAGGGTCACACGGTAATTAACTTCCTATGGTACCATGTACATCTTTTCTTGACAATATGACAATGACTTAAAACAGGTAACTCCCATACAACTGAACAGTTCTAACTGAGGTGATATAAATCTTATGTTTCCATATTATGAAATCTGTTCAGAGGAAGCATTTGAAAACTGAAATCATCATTCAGTCCAGCAGGTCATGTGTTGTGTCGTGTCATTTATATACTCCTTTATGTAAATGACATGACTTCCATTTTCCTCCATGCTTTGATGAAGGCCACTGGGCCGAAACATTTGCATGTTTGTTTGTTGACATGGCCTGAATAAACTGGTGGAATTGAGATTAGTGAACTTTGTCTACCTTTTTAACTTTTGGTATTCATTGTTGGAAATATATGACTTGATCATACTGAGAAAATGAATGCTTTCTGCTCGCTATTGAACTGTAGAAAGAAGTCATGTGCATCGGGTTTAAAAAGCCTGCATATAAAGGGGGAATACTATATGAATAGAAAAAGTGGCTGCACCCTCAGTCTATAAAAGATGTAGTTTTATGGGCTGAGTGAGCGGTCACTGCCACAAACACTTTTGGTTTATTTTTTTTATGACTTCACATTCATCTTGTAGATTCCAGCACCTCTTGCTCTGCAGCTCACGCTGTGCGCAGAGCTTTTTGGTCTCTCTCACTGTGATATTAAAGTCATATAGACTGCCTTGCATGTTTAGCTCATAGCTCCTCAGGTGATCAATGTTAGTGATTCTCCTGTAGTAACTCATCTTTCTTTTGCCTATCTGAAAAGGGCATGCAGGTCAAAAGGCCACCTCTCCTCCCCTCCTCTGTGCCTGCATTGCACCTTGTTGATTAATGATCCAGCATCATTATATCCAGAATCATTAGGATTTTCATGTGTGCTTTACCGCAATATGTCTTCATCATTTAGTAATCTGCGGCGCTTCACAGCACAGCTGCAGTGCAGACGACCTTGAACGCCCTGCCTTTCATTGCAATGATAAGTGTAAATGAGAGATGTTCTGTCTACAGTTTTCTGTTTGAGAGGCTCATCACATTCAGTGTCTCTCTCTTCTCCCCCCTCTTTCTGGCACCAGTGGGACTTCACCGCAGCAAATGGGAGCCTGTGGGTGTTTGCCTGGACCCTCTTTTCATTTGCATTGCTTTGTGCAATCCTGCGATCACAGGTAGATCAAGGAGCTGCTGTGTTTACACCTGTGTTTGCACTGAGAACAGGTTTAAAATGAATTACAGCGGTGCGCAGTTAGAGGCAGACAGTGCATACAGCCTCATAGCTTTTATCCCCAGGATGTTCTGGCACTGACCTGTGTGCTGAGCTGACTGTAAAGAAGAGACGGTGCACTCTCAATCCTCTCAGGAGTTGCACTGATCTCAGACTGATGCATTTAAATGTACACTGCTGTTTACTGTGACGGCTAGTACCATTAGTGTTTTAGCCTTAGGGAGGGAATTTACAGAAATGAGCTTTTCATTGATTTTAAACTGCCATTTTTACACGACAAATGAACTAGAACGGAAAACAAACCCATGTGCACCCATTATCAGCCTTTACCATCATATTTACCGTACAGAACAACTGGAATGGAAAAAGGAATAAAAGTAGGCTCACTTTTTTAGCTGATTTTAAGGACGAGACTGAATTATTATGTCTGCAGAAAGTGCCCAGTATCAATTTTCAAAGATCGAAAATAAGCATTTCATTTCATTTCATTTGAAGATGGAGGTTTATTTAACTACATGTTACCCCCATTTATGGAGGAAATAATCACAAATCAGAATTAAGTCAATTATGTTGCTGAATGCCTGTGTCTCTGATTCTTTCAACAGTATGTTTACATCGTATACGCCTGCCTTGGAACCTTGCTCTTTTCCTTAGTAAGTACATTCAAACTTTAACGACTCGAAATCAGACTGAAAATGACCTTTTAAAATGAAAGAAACCATCATCAAAAAAGTCTTAATGTCAAGTGAATCTAAGATTTGATCTTGAGGCCGAGTAGTCTGCCTCCATTGTGTGTCACAGTGGTTAGTGTAAAGAGAGAGACTGTGATGTCCTCGTGCCCTTTAATTTCAATTATGCACCGCTTAACAGCAGTAGGCTTCATTTTCACAGCCACCTCTCTGCGTGCCTCTGGCATTAACAGCAAATGTTGTGACCCATTCCGTCAGCTGGTGGAACAAACTGCCACTGCACACAGATCTGAACAGGCAGCAAGTCGCAACTCACTTTCAGCTGCTCAACTCTGACTACACGATTATTTACATGGGCTATTTATCTGCACAGTCCCCTCTCTCAAAGATAAGAAGTACTGTCCATGTTTCCTTTCAGACTGTTTCTTGTAACCAGCTCTGTCTCTTTCATCACACAAACATGCGGCATCCACGCGTCAATGGTGTTGACGCATCTCATCTCTGTCTGTGTCTCTGCAGTACTTGGTGTTTGATACCCAGCTTATCCTGGGTGGGAAACACAGGAGGTATGAAGTCTCTCCCGAGGAGTACGTGTTTGCTGCTCTCAACCTCTATTTGGACATTGTCTCCCTGTTCCTCTTCCTCCTGCAGCTCATCGGCCTCTGCCGCTAAAACTGAACCTCCATGAATGGCCTCCCTTAAGAAACTCTTTTGACATACAATATCTAATTTTGAGGCGCATCATGTATCTAGATTCATATGGAATGAAGATTCACGCTGTTAGTTATAAAGACTCTCTATCATGTCTATATATAGACATAGATGTCTGTGATGTGTCTTAGATAGTTTTTATTGTTAAATGTCAGGATTAATGTTATTATGCTGTGGGCAAAATGTGTGCTACTGGAGTTGTCCTATCAAGTATTTCTACCTAGAACTTTTAATTCATGTGCATTTGTTTGGAAACTTTAAAGCAATCAGAAAGAGGCATAAAAAATCAGCCATTGAACTAGTAATTTACAGTAGTATGATACTCTTGTTGAGAAGATCAATTTGTCCTGAAGCTTAAAGATGCTTTTGAAAAAACTGATTCCTGAAACCAAACTAACTCCATTAAAAGACAGAACCTGTCGGCCTTCACACTCCCATGAAACCAGGCGGGTGATCTGTTGTTTTTTTCTCTCCAAAATATGTTGTTTGCTCAGAATGTAGGCATCTCAGCGACCACTGAAAACACACATTAAAACTCAACACATAGTTTATTGGCATCACACAAACATTTTTCATATAAAGAGGGAATGTATCAAGTATAGACTATGAAAGTGCAAACAGCATTTCAAGGATTAGTTGCTTTACAATAGAAAATCTCAATGAGTTACAAAATGTTATATGCCATTTTAAAATAAATCACCTGGACATTAGAGGTGAAATATGGTGGAAGTACAAATTCCATTTAGACTTCTACCCATTTCATGCACAGCATACTGTTACAAAGAAAGGGCAAAATACAGTATCTTATCTTCTCTGTTTAACCCACTTATATTAAGCAAGTCCAACAAAGTTAGCTCCACTTACCATATGGCACTCACAGTTTTACAACTTCAAGACACTTGTCAAAGCAATCACTATCTTTAGATTTAATGTGGCCTATACAGGTCTGCTGGAAAAAGAAGGTACTTTACTTCAGACATTAGTTTGTACAACAACATAATTAAGTCTTAATGGTAAATCACTGATCGATTTGTTTTGTTTCATTTCATATTGGTTATTCACAATCCATTTTCTTTAATGGACCAATGTTTTTCAAATAAATACCTACTTTTATATTGCAACTTTCCTCCATCTTAGTGTCTTCAGGTAAGATACATGATACACATACAGTAGGTCAACTCATTCCGAAGTCAGTACAGTGATTTTTGTTTTTAAACCACAGAAACCCAACTGTTTCAAAATGAAGGGACAGGAAGCCCTTCCACACAAAAAGATGAGAAATAAAACCTTTTTTTTTTTCAAAATATTTGGGAACAAGTATGACATTAACCGTTGCCCATTATACCAAATCATATAAATTCAGTGTTAACCATCAACATAAAACTACTAGAACCAACAAAAAGCCTCATGCTACAAATATTTTGAAAAAAACCCCCTCAAGATCTCATGTTTGCACATTAGACACAGGTGTCTGTTTTGTTTACACTGTATATACTGTGTAATTAGCACTCAGGAAAATGTGTGAAAAAGATTTAAATAATGGTGATTGACATAAAGGCACTGTCTCTCTAACGGCGTAGAGAATCGTTTCAAAGACATGGATATCCCATGTGTTTTGAGATGCAACACACATTCATGAATTCTCCATGCATTACCCTGCAGCCCGGGACATCTGCAGAGCTCTGAGAAGGCTTTGCTTATATTACACTTAAATAGGACCCAGAGATAAATTACAGTGACTCGGGCTTGATTAATTAATTCACCAAAGTCTGAATGCGATTGCCTGATTACCTCTTTCACTGGTCTTTCCCGCAGCGTATAAACAAGACTACTCGCTGTCTACTTAGTCTGTCACGCGCCACATTTAGCTGCAGTACTCAAACATTCATTTAAACAAGCTACAATGCAGCTGGAAATGAAACTGAGCAGCCCCTCTGGGCCCGTCTGTTTTGTTGTTTTTGAAGATCAGCAGACATTTCACATTGAAAATGTGTAAGGATTGAGGCTTAGAGAATAACCATCACCAAGTCAATTTAGAAATGTTTTCTAGCAGGCCACCAACTTTTCATTTGAATAATGAATCTAAACAGTTTTGTGTGAATGTTTCACTTAATAAAGTACACAACCATTATGGTCTTACACTACAGATTTACACAGCACACTAAAGCTTTGAGAGATTTTGAAAATATCACTCAGCCGCAATCTAAATATATGGCTAGAGAGACTTGCACGTTTTAAGTTTAGCTGAATTGTTGAGATTGTAATAAGTAGGCACAATTTGCTTTGAAGAATCCACTTGGTGACTGCAAACTGTGCTTTTGCTAGTCAGTGTTTGGCACCTTTAAAGTAGGCTGATCTGGACAAGAGCAAGAAATACCTCCCAGCCTGTATCCCACAGATTGAATATTGGAACAAAATATTGATCTGTGCATATGTACAGTTGAAAACCCCCCCTCAGACCTGATTCAGACACATACAGTAGGCTTTTACTCCAGTGGAAAAAAGATAATACTTGCACTAGGCTAAAGTCTCTTATATCCTCTAAAAATGATTTCAGAAAAGGCAACATATTCATATTTCTATCAGCACAGAATCATTTTAGGAAGTAAATCTTTCAAAGTTTTTTAACAAATGTAATATCTCCTTCAGTTAGTGCTTTCTTTTCAGGAGGGCTGTTTTTGGGGGGTCTGACAATACAGTAAACGCAGGAAACTGATCTGACTGCAATGCCAGACTGAGGCTAAGAATCTAAAACTTCTTCCCCCACTTTCCAACCCAGTACAAACTGACACATTCTTCATTCTGTATACATTCCACCTAATAGCCACTACACATATTCCTTAACTCTATGTAATTTTCACACTATAATGGTTTTTGGCCTTTCCAAAAAAAAAAAACAAACAAAAAAAACACCTCCCATCTCAGCCACTTCATACCAAGTGCACTTGCTCCTCCCATTCAGAGGAGCTGGTGCTGGGCAGCTGGTCGGATATAGAGTCACATTGTGGCGTGTCGACGTGGCAGACCTTTGAGCCTCCCCGTTCGGCGCGGTCTCCACTTGTGTCAAGGGTGGCCACGTAAGATAGCGGCATGGTGTCCAGCCCTACTAGATCTAACTCAGTCGGCCTCTCTGCGACAGCACACTCCTTCTCCTCCTTCTCACTCAGTCTCTGAGTGAAACCCACATCTGCCATCCCCTCCTGAGGCTTCCTGGTTTCAGGCAGGACGGCCTCGCCTTTCTCATCATCATGCAGGCACCCTCCTCCACCTGCATGCAGTGCACCAAGGCTTGAGTCATTGTTGGAGGAGGTTGAGGGGACGAGGGTGATACCTTGAGGATTCATATCGTGGAACCAAGCCATGATGTTGCCCAGCAGGTTAGCATTTGCTGCTAAAGTAGAGGAAGAGGATGGATCGTGGCTGCCGCAAGTGGTTGAATCTATCGTGTCACTGGAAGAAGAGAAGATGCCTGTTGAAGAGTTGCTGCCACCTGGAGCCACTGGTATTGGCACAGAAGAGCCGTATGCCCGGTGGAGACTGTCACCATGCTGTGCAGAGGCAGGAACAGCAGTGGCAGAGTGCTGGCTGTTGATGTTGCCAAGTCTGGCCAAGTTATCGCCCAGCTCCAGCAGTTCTGAGCTGCTTAGGGAAGCTCTGGGGAGGACCCCTACACCAGGAGCACTCTGTTCAAGCCTAGAAGGCAGGGACGTGCCGATTGCGCCTAGTGAGGCTTCATTGGCAAGGACGTCATGATTGGACCCGCTCCCTAACATCCCTGAGTCCTGGAGTGACAGCTGAATGGCCAGTAGAATGTTAGGGTCATCGTCATCCAAAGAACCTAGACCCTGCAAGAAAATACAGGATATACAGTGTTAGTGATGAAGGCCAAACAAGTGTCATCCAGTCACAGACCACCAGCAGTTTCCAAGTCCAACCTGCACCACCTATTGGCAAGACAAGTAAAAGAAGTAGCAGGTTCGAGCTGCAGATGACACCAAAGGTAAGACTGTAAGAATCATCAAAATTTTTTCCTGTAGTCCTTTTTTACACTTAGACTACAACTAGAAAACATCAGTCAGTTGGATTGTTTAGTCTTATTCCCCCGAAATTTTCCCTCTGGGTTCAATCTTTTATCTTTTGTATAATTTAACAGTGTACAAACTTACAGTAAGTAGAAGTGCATTAGACCTTTTAAGAAAACCAGCTTTTTATCGCAGCATTATCAAGCCACAGTGACTATAAGAGAATAAAAAACTACAGAAATCAATTCAGCAAGATTAATTTTGTACTTTTTAGATTAAGTCTCACAGGCTGAAAATGGTTACTCACCATCAGATGACCTTGTCTACGTCCACCTCCACCGTCCTGTGTGTCTTTGGAGAAAAAGACATTAGACTGAATCTTTAGAGCAGCACTTGGATTGCAATTAAACGCTGATAATTACCACTTTTAGGAAAGTCATCTTCATTTTAGTGAAAACTGCAAAATGATGATCAAGTAATAGCACGACAGTGTATGCCTTCAGCGTTTTCCCAGGATATTCACTAATTCAGTATCTTCTGAAATCAATTATTCCTTCTTGGCACAAGGGAACCTTTTAGCTGGCTTCAAACCTGCAGAATCTGTCCATCTTTCATCCACACAGCCAAAAACAAAGCAGCACTGTGATGAACAAGACTGATGAATTAGAAATATTGGCATGTTTAATTTGAGCAGTTGCGATATTCCAAAGTTTGGCCCAGTACCCTTATGACAAATCAGTGGGTCAAAAAGTTAGGGAGGATGACGGGATCAATGTAGTTTAAATTAATGTATAATGTATATGCATTGTTGTAGATTAGAAAAACTTTGGCAGTATACAGCTTGACTGATGCAGTTGAGGGAGAATACAGTGCGTCCACTGCTGTACCTAAAATACTGTCGCTGAGGTCATCAGGGTCGGGTGTGTTGCTACGAAGGCTGGACATGTCGCCTCGCCTCCGCTGCCTATGTCTCCTTCTGTACTGGAACTCTGCGTACTCCTTAAAACAACCACACACACACAAAAAAAACCCACATCAACAATAAATACCAAGTTTAAATTCTATTGCTTAATTTCAACAAATGCTCAAATCCTGCAGTGTATCCAGTCATAATGTCCTCAACTTCATCATATCGCTTTCTCGCCAGAGAAAAAAAAAAAAGTTAGGCTGTAGGGCTGATCTGGAGGTACAGTTTTTCAGTTTCCTTGATTCATGTAATAGTTTTTTGTAGGAAACATTTAATTGTTTAATTTGTGGACTTTCAATGTGGTCCGGGTCTTCTGTTCCTGGATAGATCAGCGCTTGATTCAAACCCTTTCATCTCAAGACCAAGCCTTCAATCATTAGTTTGAAATTCAGCCTCATGTACAAAACAGAGTTAATACCAATTTTGATCTTAAGCATGACTTACGCAGAAAACCATGTATAAGTAGTTATTAATAAAATCTTGCTTTCACGTGGAAATGATCTCATCTCTAAGCAAAGTCTAGACTTGACGTAAGTGATCCTGCTGCTTATGGACAGGTGTTACAGTTTGGGACATGTATGCGTCCAAAGACGTTGTGAACTTTACGCATTAACTTCATGAACAATGTGATAGGAAATATCATATAATAATATTATAATATAAAGGAGTCGACCCTCTATTTAATCCGCTGAATAATATGCATTGCCTGGCGTGAGCTTGTCTTCCAAAAAGTTAGCTTTTCTCTTTTGGCCTATGGCTATTTCTAACAAAACCCTCATTTGTGCTAGCATTATAAAAGAGTAAATCACTGATTATAACGCAGATGCTGTCAATTTTATGATAATTTGAGATTTATAGATCTGTAGAAGTTAAGAATGGGCTTCTTAGAACCTGCGTATGCAAGGATGGTTATGAATAGAACATAAGCACACTGTCAGAAATTATAAGACAAAGAACATTTTTATATATGAGCCCTAGATGTTTGAAAATACTACACGTGTGGACTAATCTAAAAAAGCAAGCAGAATACTGTATCAAACATGAAAATAATAATTATAATTAAAAGTAATGTAAATAAAATATGTATTTACTACTTCACAAGTTTTAAAAACACTAGTCAAAATCAATATTTGGTCCAGGTTCATGAAAAAGGGCACAAAATAATGTAACACCCAATAATTAACTAGCCTGAAAGCAGTCTTACTGTACAATACTATATGTTCTCTGCATTGGAGTTAGAGAGACTAGAGGGTGACACAGGAATGTATTTTCATTCCTGTCCCATCCCACGTTGGGCACGTTGTTGCTCAGGAGAGTTTAAATTACGTAAAGTCAATTAACACAGACTATTTTCACACAAATTAAATTTACACAGTGTAGTGTTGTTTTTAATGACATGACGCATGTGTGTGTGATGGTTACTTGTAAAAATTCAACGATGCTGATAACAATGACTGATTTACGGACATCCAATGTTTACAATTAAACTAAATTTTGAATGAGGTATATACTGTACCCAGTATATGCTTCATATATAGTCTTGCGTCATCTTTGTTAAACTTGGGGTTCTGCTTCAATCAGATGGTACTTGTAGTGGTCAATTGCAAACTGAATGTAAATTTCAATGCCACTGCCAACCTACAGTTCGTAAGCTAGCATGGCTTCTCTATACTTTGGTTGTAGACCAGCATGAAAAGGTTACACATACTGAACTCCCCTCCCCCATGCCAATTTCAGAGACATCGCCCATACCAAATTTGCATTTCTGCATATCAAGACCTCGGGAAATAATCAACTGCATTCTCCATTCAGTAATTTCATATATTTGCAAAAGTCATTCATATAATTCATTGATTCATATAATCAAAAATCCTGTCACCCAAACTCTGTCTTTCATGTTTCAAGCGCTCTAAAAATAGCCCACTATGAAGGAATCTGCAGGCATTGTAAGAACCATGGAACGGACCATCTGTAGCTGTGCCTGTGGGGCAGTGTCATCAGGCTTTGATTATCACTATGGTGTTCCCATTACCTACTGCCGCTGAGAGAAAGAGGCTCTTAATTAGCCTTTTTTATAAGAATGGCTTGGTGTTCAGTATCTGGTAGCAACTTTTACTGTAAACTTCCTCACAGATATGCGTGGTTGAAAACGACAGGCTTGCTTGTTTGTTATTTAAATCCTGTTGGAGAAAAGGAGGTGGAGGCGAGTGTCTCGCCTGAGTTTTACATTGATAATTTGTTCTTTTGAAGGTAAGCCACATCTTTGTAGCATGCACATAGCTTAATTAAATCTTTTCTTGTGGCTTGTATACTACATTTGTTTGAAGGATCAACAGCGTTATAGCACAGTGCAGTAAACAAATAAATACACATTAAAGTCTGACAGATGATAGTCAGCAAAGGCTTCCTTCCAATTAACAGTATGGCAAAAATAAACTTCCACTTATTTCTCATGTGGAACAGCAGAGAGGGGTGATGTCAAAATCCTGTTTAAAAAGGCAGATAATCTTTAATAATCATGTCATGAGGCTACAAACAGCAAATCTGCCTGGATCATATAAAAAACTAATTTACCTTGTACTTCATACAAGATAATTTCACATTTTATGATAAGCAGAATGCTAAATTTAAAAAAAACACAGGAACTCATCCTCAGGCTACATCCACAAAACAAAAGTTTTAAAACGAACGCCGTCCACACCTGCGTTTTAGCTGCATCTCCAAATTGATCTCCATCTTAATTAAAACAATGAAACGAAACAAAAATGCACATCAAGTGGCCATTCATGTACATTGGGCATGTGCATGGCGATGTAAAAAGGAAGCAGAATGTCTACTCTGCAGCTGCAGAAGATTTGGCAAGATGTGAGTGCGTTTTCAAATTTCTTAGTCTGGTTGAGATGTGCAAACATTGCAAAAGGTCTGCGTTTTAAAACAACAATTTATGTACTACGTATTGACATCCTTGGCATGAGTCCTTTCTTTTGCAGAAAAGCTACTAAGTTATGTTTGCTAACTTGGTAGCATGCTGCTTTTAGTCTGGAAGCAAAAAAAGAAAGCTAAATTAACACACTGGGCCCAGGTTTGGATAAAAAAAAATATGTATACATGTAATATATTTGGTAGACCTAAAGTAAAGAAAAGCTTTACAAAGCTTTGCCCATGCCTCACTGCATGGTGCTGAGCAGGCAGAGGATAAGGATTTGCAAAATTAATTTATCAAACTGGCAGACAAGATTGATCCTGTCATTTGTTTTCCTGCCAATAGGAAGTACCCACTTTGTTTATGTGTGTTCTGTGCACAATAATCTGAGGCTTAGGTCTGTTATAAGACTTGCATTTTTTGTTGTGTTTTTAACACTTCAAAAGGAGCCTAAAAAGTGAGGGAGTTGTTGAGCTGATTGAATGTGTTTCCAGAGGAAAAGCCTTTGTTTAAAATCTGTCGCAGTCTAGAAACTAAACAAAAACTAAACAATAATGGACAGCACAGTATACTACAGTATATCGACTTGCTCACCACCACACCTACTGTGCGCATGCATCAAGCTCCGCAGAAAAAAAGGAGGCAGGTCAATAATCAAACCATTATGTGGCCGACAGTTTTATGAGTGCAGAAGTTAACTACAAACGCCTGTTGCTAATGCGCAATGATCGGGAGCAACCTGCTTAGGTGTTTGCCAGAGTACTGTGCTTTTAATCATTCCAACTGGGTGCACAGGGGAACACTGAACCATCTGGCTTGCTCCAGCGTGTTGAATAACATGGTGATCTCTGGGTCATCATGGTTTGTCAGTGCTGTTACACATCCAAGTCAAATTACAGCAATATTAAAAAGATTTAGATACATACCAACTTTACAAAGAAAAAGGGTATCATGTAGGGCTGCATAATTTAATTATACAATAATCATGATTTATGTTTCTGCAATAAATTAAACCTGATTAGCTGTGATATTAACGGAAGTGCATTACTGCATCAAATCAAGCGCTCCCTACTTACAGATAAAGGTATCTGTGTCGAGCACACTGATTAACCACTTTCAGCCTCAAATGTGGGTGACTGCTGGTGAGAGTGTAATCAAAGTGCATCTAATGTAGGCACAAATCTCTATAGAGAAAGTCTTCATTTGATTTAAACTGATTAGATTTTTACAATTGGTGTTTATTTACAGTATACTATTGGTTTTCTGTCACTTCAATTCATCAATTCAAAGTGCAATTAAATCACAATCAGAAACATTTTAGTTTTCTGAAAAATCATATGGAATGATGATTAAAGAATGTATCTAAATATCTAGTAATACAAATGTGATTATTTTAGGCACAACAGGGCACCTCTAATCTGTTCAGTGATCAGAAATGTAAGATCCCAAATATAAAAATATGCATTTGAGTCTAAATCTGTGTGTGCCAGGCTAATAATACAAAGTGTCAAAAATGTGCAGTTCCAAAAGCACGGCTAACATTTTAACTAACAAGCCTTCACAGAAAAATAACTTGTGGTGTTACCTCAGGTGATGCAAAGCCTAAATATTCCCAGTCCCAGGTTCCGCCAGCAAAACTGCAAGTGAGGAAGAGACGAAGAGATTCTGTCAGTATAGTAGAGAGTATAATTGCTGAAATTTCTATATTCATCTCAAACTATAGTTCTATTATATTAAAGGACCGTTTTTCATTGTAAAGATTACATTGACACATTTAGTGAGCTGCATGTCTATATGTTACCTGCGCCGGGGGGCATCTGGAGAGTCATTTGGGGCCACTCCCCTGGCTACAGAGGCCAGGAACTCCTGCCTCTTCTGCTGTACCAGACACGCCGCACGGATGATCTTGTGGCGTGGCGTCCGCAGATAAGGCCGGTTAACCTTTTGTGCTAGGTCCTCAGTCACCATCTCCAAGTCAGTCTGAGGACAGAAAAAACTGGCTGGGAGGTTGTTGTTTTTTTTTTGGAAACTATGAGCGATATTTAAAGCATGAATACACAATTTCAGCTTTAACTTTGTCTCCTAAAAGAATCTGTTCACAAACTGGGATGTTCAAGGACAAAGTGACTTTAGAAGTAGTCCGACAAGCGAACCTTTTGTAGGGGTACTGTGTACGTATCTACTTGAAAAATATAGAAATTTTGAGATGAATATAAAGATTTCAGCAATTATACTCTACAACTTATACTGACAGAATCTCTCCGTCTCTTCCTCACTTGAAAAATATATACATTTTTCAAGCCTTTAATAAATTGTCAGACTCATGAGAGCCTTGCAACTTCATTTTACACTATTTTCTTTCACCACAACTAAAATTACATTCCTTATCTTTACCAGCTAAATCATTAATTATATAACTATGGATCTTTGACTAAAAGCTGAGATGTGCAGGTACAACAGGGGCAAATTATGAAGATCGTGAGATAGAAAGCTTTATTCCCACATCTATAATGGCCCATATAAGACTAGCTCCTGTGAACATTTTTCTTTTTACTCAATAAGTATGACTGAAACCTGCATAAGCTCGTAGATCTCTTTCTTTGTGCTTTTGGGCTCCAAAAAAAACCCATAAGGATAAGAGCACTTGAGGATGCGGCGAGTCTTTAGTAGTTCCAGGACCGCATCTTCAATGAATGTAGTGTCAGGTGGTCCTCCTTCCCCTGGGAAAGAGAAGGAGAGAGAGTCAGATAACAAAATGAGGATCTGCTTTACTTTTGTAGAATATTCCGGCTTAAATTACTGAAACAGCTAAGCGGATCAGCACAAAATTATGAGAAAGAACAGCTCGATTGTACTAAATGCACTGTACATGCTGTTCTTCTAAATTAATGGCTTAAAGGTAGGGGGACGGCAAGGGATTTCGCTGGCTTTTGGTAAATTCTCAACTTAAAATCTCCTTTTAACATTTGGGTCCAAGGTGAGCATCATGTTCAAATTGTGATCCACTCTTTTGAATACAATATAAACTAGAACTGCCAGCAGTTGTAAGCGGCGTCCAAGCCTCCCGGCGCAAGCCGCAAACCCTGGCCCCACGGAGGGCGTGAAAGTCGGGCCGGGCGGGCCCGTGGAGAATAAACGACCATAGTTATAAATGAAAGGGGCTTGCGTTTATGGAGATCTGAAATTAATGTATGTCTATGGGAGTGTTATTTGAGTTCCAATTAATGGCGCCACCTAGAGGCCGATTGACACCAAATTTCACACAGCCACTCGGGAGTTCGTGCCAGATAAAGACCCCGAGTTTGGTGTAGATCGGCCGTTGAAAACGTAAAATCTACCATGACATCCTGTTTTAGCGTTTGCATAAACATTTGTTAGCTTGTAATTGGGACATTTTTTGGTGGATCAAGATTCCCTCTACAAACTTTTACCGGCTCGGTCCAGAGATCGTCTGTGCCAAGTTTCGTGGCGATCAGACTTGCGGCTTCGGAGGAGTTAATTAAAATATGTTTTCCAGTTTTCGCGATTTAGCGAAATGAAATGTCATCGCACAGAGGCGTGTCCTTTACCATAGGAATCGGCAGCATCCCCCAAACATGTAGAAATCTGCTTTATGAATGTGTTAATGTTGTGGGAGTTAATTAAAATAGGTTTTTCAGTTTTCGCAATGTAGCGAAAAAAAGTTTAGGCGGAAATGGGCACAAGATTCAGCTCAATCCCCCGAACGTGTGGATGTACGGTTTTTGATATGCGCCTTCCTGAGCGGGAGATCCAAGCGAAAACGCGTTGACCTTGCTTATAGCGCCCCCTAGAGGTAGAAGTGTGCGATTTTTTGCCCTGTGATTTTTTGGGCTGTGAACCTACCCTGTGAGTTTCACGTCCCTCGCAGTTACCGTCTAGGCTGCAGTATCAGTTTTATGTACGGAAGAAAAAAATAAAAATCCTAACGTACTGGGAACCGCGATGCCTTGCATTCGCAGGTTCCCAGCCCACTTGGGCTTGGACCCCTAATAAATCCACAACCACAGTGTTGTCTATCAGATCAAAACTTGCTATGCCAAACAGGTTGTAATTGCCTGTGCAGAAGCAGCCGAAGGGCTCTAGACAAAGCTTTTTCACAAAGCACAGCTTTCGCATGACTTAGACATGCCTGCTGAATAACTATACCCAATGTTAATACATTATTAAAACACCTTTGTGCTTTTTTAAATCCCTGCTGGCTACTTCCAAAAGCTCCGCATCAGAGGACTACATTAAGATGTGTCTCAATGTGTAATAAAGATTGACAGTGTTGTGACTGCACACTCACTTCCACTCAGGGCTCGGCTGAGCTGCTCCATCTTCTCTTTGGCTGTTTTTAACAGGCGCTGCTCGAGCTATTGTGAAGAAGACAGACGCTGTTAGGTTTTATTGTTAAAAACGTCTTGAGAACACTGCCCGACCAAACAACAGGAATCTATGTATGAATGAGGCTAAATAAATTCACAAAAGGTGAAAGCTGACTTCTTTAATGAAGGCATTGTGATGTCTGATTATTGCTGCCGCCACAATTCCCAATCTCCAAAATAGCAGGATAGTATCCAGTAATATTTTAGCTGTACAGAATACAGAAATGCCATACTTTCATCATTGTATAGTATGTTGCATTAGATGGCTATATACACTGCGCAAAGCAATCATGCGAAGCCCGGCCTGTTTACCTGATAGCTGTGCTCATGGTTCTTGAAGCGCGTGTAGTAGTGCATAAAACGGTCGAGTTCCTGAAAGCTCTTGTGCTTCTTCTCGGCCTGCAAAACAGTGAGGAAACACCAGTCGCAGTCAAGAACCTCCTAAGCATGTTGCTACCCCTCACAGGGCAACGTGTAGGAACTCTGGTTGAGAGCAGTCAAAGTAAGTGACCACAGGTGAACTTGTGATTGGGACGAATGCAAGTGAAGACAGAAAAACAACTTATTTTCACCTTTGATAAAGGTAGGCGGAACTGATTATGGATGGCTCCATGGTCAAGAGTCTACTCTAGATATAGTTTATTTGTGTGTGCACATTTGTGCGCTTTACATCTTACTTATGTAAGCTCTATAGACTCAAGTGCTTTCCTGTAAAGAGTGTGTACGCACACAAACAGTACAGGTCTTGACTGTTTGCATAATGTCTGTGTCTAAGTTTGGATCAACATACTTTTGCACCTTTAAATGTGAAAGATAATGAGAGAGTTTGCGGGTTGGGCTGATTGACAAGGAAAGTGATTATCGACGGCTGGGGAGATTACCGCTGATGCACCTGCCAGATTTAATTTATTGAGTGATGGGGCAGAATGTATTTATCAATTGTATAAACAATTTATAAAAATCCTGAAGTGGAAATAAAAGTCTTTAAAGGGGAACTTCACACAATTTTACACCTAACAGTCTACAGGTCTTGGATATTATTACTGCATTGTGAAAAAAGTTTATAAATCCTTTTGTGGCTGAAAAGTCACTTGAGTTAGTGTTGGCTGCGGTTAAAAAACTACAGGTTTGAAAATGGAAAACTTTTGGGGGTGTGGAGTTAGAAAGAAGTGGGCATACCAGACCTTGGTAGTGTGACCCTCATCTCTACTTGAGGCTAGCTGCTCAAGGCTACATTACCAACTACTATCATAACACACCCAAAATCGGTGACTGAACTGTCAGTGATCGAGTTGCATTGTGGGGAATGTAGGTACCAAGTTTTGAAACAGCAGAAGAATGCAAGGAATAAAATATACAATTTTTCTGGTTCTGCTGCATCGATTGTGAGCTTTGTTCTTTTTAAACTGTCCATTTTGAGTCTGACAATGTTACAACATTCACAACTAAAATATACCCCACTACCAGCTGCCACCACTCAGCTCTGTCTGGTCACATAAGTCACATTTGAGAAAGGTTAACAGTTAAATGGGCTAAAACTGCAAAATATTG
>NC_060152.1:23794488-23794823 GCF_021292245.1 Micropterus dolomieu | reverse complement strand
CTTTCACTGTTAGAATGTACATATGATTAAAATTATAGATCGTTGCATTCTTTGTAAGTGGGCAAACCTGCAAAATCAGCAAGGGGTCAAATACTTATTTCCCCCACTGTACCCCACTACCAGCTGCCACCACTCAGCTCTGTCTGGTCACATAAGTCACATTTGAGAAAGGTTAACAGTTAAATGGGCTAAAACTGCAAAATATTGGTAAAAGTAAGTGAGCGGGGGCCACAGGGGTGGTAATGGCGCGGTGGATAAGACACATGCCTTGGCTGTGAGAGACCAATATGTCCCTGAGCAAGCGTCAGCTAAATTACATGAATGAATGAATAAAC
>NC_060152.1:23794318-23794468 GCF_021292245.1 Micropterus dolomieu | reverse complement strand
CCGCTTCTTGATTTTGTTCAGTCTTATTACATTGGCAGGCGAGTGCGACAATCTAACACACCAACAGAAAGATGATCTGCAAAATATTGGTAAAAGTAAGTGAGCGGGGGCCACAGGGGTGGTAATGGCGCGGTGGATAAGACACATGCC
>NC_060152.1:23775350-23794298 GCF_021292245.1 Micropterus dolomieu | reverse complement strand
AATTTTTCTGGTTCTGCTGCATCGATTGTGAGCTTTGTTCTTTTTAAACTGTCCATTTTGAGTCTGACAATGTTACAACATTCACAACTAAAATATACCCCACTACCAGCTGCCACCACTCAGCTCTGTCTGGTCACATAAGTCACATTTGAGAAAGGTTAACAGTTAAATGGGCTAAAACTGCAAAATATTGGTAAAAGTAAGTGAGCGGGGGCCACAGGGGTGGTAATGGCGCGGTGGATAAGACACATGCCTTGGCTGTGAGAGACCAATATGTCCCTGAGCAAGCGTCAGCTAAATTACATGAATGAATGAATAAACATGCCTGCGTACTAGGGCTGAATGATTAATTGCATTTGCGATATTATCGTGATGTAATAAAACGAGATTTTCTAATCGCAAAGGCTGCGATTACACTCTGGTCACATGACACCCAAGTCTTCACGTTACGCTGTACCTTGCCTTCTTGTTATACAATGACCTTAAGCTTAACAGAAGCTAACACTACATAAATTTTAGTGTCACACAGGGAATGAAAGTAGAACCCACCACCCGTGAGCAAGTTGGTGGTGGTGGGTGAAATCGTCAGGCCATCCGCCGCTTTGATGGACAGGAAAAATGCACAACAGAAAGACCTGTGTAGTAAGGTCAGCGTATTGTGGCAATCGGCGCCCGCGTCACACACACACAGCCACAAGTCAGCTCAGGAAATATCTGTGAAACGGCATTTCAAACCAAACTCACAAGTCCGAAAGAGGTCCAGTCTGTCCCGAATTACAGCCTGGTTACAGCCAGTGCGCTGCTTACCAGCATCGCAGGCTGCGGGGGAAGTCTGGTGTTGTCGGAGAATTCCAAAAAGAGATTCCAAAAGCTTGTCTATTAAACATGAGAGGCGTCACTCTGTTTTATTTTCGTTGGCCAACGTTTGAATTGAACCTCAAACTGAGTATTTTTTGTTTGCTTACTGCTTACTGGTATACAGAAAGATGGACTCCTAGGAGATTTGAACGGAGATAAGGACTCATTAAGTGGTGGTTGAATTGCGGGTTTTGTATTGAACGCTTACTGTATAACACATGGTGGTCAACTCAGTTTTTCTTGTGGTCTGTAGGTAGGCCAACCTGATGATCTTATATTTGATATATCTTCTCCACCATTGCTCATAATAATAATTCTACCTAAGTCATCATAACACAGGCTTGACCCAAAAGAAAGAACAGTGTATGTTATATCTATCTAATATTGTGTTGGTCATACATAATACACACTGATTTACTGCTTGTCCATTTTGAATAATACAGAAGGTAAAGAGCTTAAAAATTAATTTCATATTAAATTGCAATCGGAATATTGATAAAAAAAAAATTGCAAGTAGATTATTTTCCAAAATCGTTCAGCCCCACTGCATACCTCTTCAGTCATCTCCTTTGACTGCTCCTCTACCTGCTGGATGACCTCGTAGCGGGTGCAACGATAGTAGCCTCCTGTTGATGAGCTGTGCTTTTTCCACTCCTCCAGACAGATCCAGCAGAAGTCATACTTACACTAGAGGGAGAGAATGGAAATGTTAAGAATCAAATCTGCACTGGTCAGCCTTAACATCAAAAACTGGATAACCCAATATGATTGCAAGTCCAGCTATATTGGGCTAAAAAAAATGAATCACTGCATACCTTTTAGAATTACCATCCGAGAAAACAAGTCATGTTTTTTTCAGCAAGTTTTTAGATAATCTGTTTGTATATCCTCTTTACTGTTCTCAAAATCAAACCACAGAAGTCCTGAGTCCCTGAACTTGGGACTCAAGATCTACTTTATCTGTGTCTTTTCTATCTTAGTCTCGTTTCCGTCTATTTTATTGTTTTTTGTTTACAAATAAGAGTTTAAAAGAGGAAACAGGCAGTTGTTTGAACCTAGCGGTGAATCCTCGTACTCTGTTTCCACCAGAAGGCACTCAGACCACATTTGAGATCAGTCCCATTGGGTACTGTAGAACAACAAAACACTTCAGTCACTCCAATCGGCAGCCTATTTGGGTGCAAGTGATTTCACTCCCCATGCCGTAAGTACTTCTGTGGCTGACAAGTTAGCCAGAGCAACACAAAACCCTAAAGGCTGACACCTCAGTTGTCCTGGAAACACCATTCCTACATGACACTTCTGAAAAATCAATACAAAATGAAAGAGAGGGAGCGGGGATGAATGGAAGAGATGCAAAAAGACAGCATGTGAAATGGAGGGACTAAAGATGAAAAAAGTGTGAAGCCAGACCGGAGGGAAGGAAATGGCAGTGAAAAGACAAAGAAATGTTCCTTGGCAACACCAAATCCTGTGTATCCAAGCGACAAGCGTAAAGCCATTTCTTAGCAGGTAATAACAGGTCAAGAGGCTTAGCTCTCCGTGGCCTTTCAGCTTGTGAAAGCTGCTCCATCCCTCCTAAACTAATCTCCATCTCTAGTCAGCCTCTTTAACCAGGATGGAGACAGTAAGAAGGCTGTCACAGTGACAAAAAGAGCCTGGTTGTGTGACTGCACTGTGTTCTCCTTTCACGGCCTGCCATCCAGCGACAGTGGTAGTAACACACATTCAGGCAACATGACTCTGTGTGATTATCAGTCTTGCACTCTTCCTCCACTACTGACTGTCTTTTTCTCTGTATTACTCTCTTGTCCATCTCAGTAGACAGAAGCTGCTTCCTACGGGACTTTCTGGTTTTCCAGCTGTTTGGTGGATTGTTTATGAGCATGCATTAAAATGAACTTCTTAAAATGTTTTGTGAACATATTTTATGATCGTAAAGCTTGGCTGATAACAGCCTGAATGTTCACCTCCACAGTTACATTTCACCACCTCACTACATCGCTACACCAGACCTTCAACAGAACAAGAGAGCGTCTTGCTCAAATCTAGAGACAAATGTTATCAGCAATTTAACAACTGTTTCATAATCAATTATTTAATCCTAAATATCAGGTGAGTTCAAGGTGTATATTAGAACCCGACAGACTATTGTAAAATAACACACCTCCCCTGGAAAGTCTTGAGTATTGAGCGAGGAAGAATTGCCCAAAAGTGAATAACCAAGAGCAATTTCATCTAGAGTGTTGTAAATATTTGAAAGTTAAATAGGGAGGATCATCACAAGAATCCAAAGTAGTGCTACAACATAACAAAACATACCCTACAGGAAAATATTTAATTAGCCACTGTTTTTGCTGTTTTGTTTCCACAAAGCTTCTGAAGTTTCAGGGTAGCAGCTTTCTCAGCCTGGGGAAACCTTAAGAAGGTTTACACTGAGGACATTATAATGGCAAGGCATGGACTTTAAACCAGTATGGTGAAGTCTTACCTAAAAATGTAAAATTGTGCAACTTTTTGTTTGTTTTAGAAGGGGGGGGGGGCTTTTTAGATTTTTTGGAAATGAGAGCGAGGGGAAGACATGCTGCAAAGGCCCACAGGCTGGAATCGAACCCGAGGATGCAGCTTTAAGGACTAAGCCGTGCACAACGGGCGGGCATTCAACCGACTGAGCCACCTTTGCTCCAAATTGTGCAACTTTTTGTCCTGACCCAGGAGTAATGTTGTGAGTCCCACACTCCTCCGTCAGTAGGTCACATTTTCATTTAATGCAACACCGGTGCCAGGGTCAGAAACAAAGCCTCTCTGTGTCACGCTGTCCATCTCTTCCATTATCCCTCTGTTTCGCACGTTTTGAAAGGGCACTGGTTTGAAAAACGCAGAATTCGGACTAACCAGTCTTTTATTTAATATTTTAGACCTAATTGCTCTTTAATGAAGCTTATTTTTAAGTTACTTATTTATTTTATTTTTTATTTTGATGGGCTTGGATGTATGTAGGCTAATGCTATTTTTAATTAAAGAGGTGGTATTATGCTTTTCGGCTATCCCCCTCTCCTTTATTGAGTTATATCTCATTTTTGTGCATGTAATAGGTTTGCAAAGTGAAAAAGCCCAAAGTCCAGCCCAAAGGGAGTTCCCATCTCCCACAGAAAGCTCTGCTCTGAACCGCTTGAAAACAGCTCGTCTGTAGTCCAGCCGTTTCCCTTCCTTCCCTGTGACGTCTCAAGGAAAAGGCGTCATAAAGCTTGCCAAGCGGCTAGTGGGGGTCAGGCACGCCCTCAAACCAAGCTAGTCTGAGCGGAGGCCCTTTGATTTTAGTTAAGCCCCTTTTCCACTGCACATTACCAGCTTGACTTGGCTCGACTCACCTTTGTTTGGTTTTCCATTGTAGAAATGTTGTACCTGTACCTGCTTCCAGGTACTTTTTTTCGTATCACCTCACCTCCATTGAGGTTCCAAGCGAGCTGAGGGATACTAAAATGTAACGTGAAAACACGACAGACTGCTGATTGGTCAGAGAGAATATTCACTATTCACTGCATCATCATTGCTGCACCAGACAGAGGCCAGCAACAGAAAGTTTTATATTTTACAGTTTTTGTATGGAATTTCATCACTAAATCCACTTCTGAGAAATTTTGAGGTGAGAAATCAGCTGTGTAGATTTACGAGAAGTAATGGCAGAACAAAAATGTGCTTGAATATTTTCGGAGTTGAGGAGCTCCGCAAGTGGCTGCGGGGGATGCCTGTGCCAACCCGCGGGAAGAGCGTGAGGCCGGCCAGCCGCCCGCTCACAGAGCCCTCTGCTCCCGCCGTCACACAGACCGCTGCAGCAACAACGGCAGAAGAAAACACAGCTGGAAGGTTTTCATACCGCTTATCTGTCTTTACATTCTGAGTAATGTTGAAACATTTTAACTTAAAAAAGAGAAAGCTGTGTGGATCGCTGGTGTGTCTGTCGCATCGAACATTACATCGCGGCAGTTGTGTGCGGAGTCGCTATGACGACAAGTTACGTACTATCTCTGGGTACTATCTGCAACGGAAAACGGAGCAGGGCCGAGTAGAGTCGAGTCTATCGATTTGCGCTATGATATAATTTTTCGGCAAGGCAGCATAGATCATCAGAACACCGGCAACAGTTCAACGTTAAGTCCTAAAAGACGATGCAACTCCGACTCTGTTTGGGCCTGGAAATTCACAATCACAACCTGTAAGTATGCTTTATTGGCTGTGAATTATGTTTAAAATAAACACGGCAATGTAACTTCACAGACTGTTCAAGTGCGGAGTTGTTGTAA
This sequence comes from Micropterus dolomieu, assembly GCF_021292245.1. Taxonomy (NCBI): domain Eukaryota; kingdom Metazoa; phylum Chordata; class Actinopteri; order Centrarchiformes; family Centrarchidae; genus Micropterus; species Micropterus dolomieu. Next base: position 23,789,136 of record NC_060152.1, on the reverse strand, counting down.
ACGTTGGCTAACACAGCTAAAGTTATAACTATAATGCTAACATTACGCCCGATGTGAAAGCTACTGAGCAAACGTTCAAATTGTTTGGCCAATTTTTATGTAAAATTTAGTTGAAATATGGTGACTTCTGTAGTGGTTTATGGTATGATGTGGAACAATTATGTTGTGTGGTTGTGGACTTGTACCATCTGCTAGGTTATGGTCGCAGTCTGAAGCGGCTTTGATTTGGATCACACTACCTTGTTTCTTACGACCCGCCCTTCTCTGCTTCTGATTGGCTAGTAGTAGCGTATAACACATAGGGTGAAAAGAGGAGCTGCAGCAATGTGCAGTATGAGAAAAATATGGTGTTTTTTGAAATTAAACCATATAAACCTGTTCTGGTACCACCCCTAATTAAGATTTTGAACCTGAAAATGAGCATAATACCACGTCTTTAACAATAGTAAGGCTATAAGAGTTAACTCTGCTGACTACTTTCAATAAAATACCTGTAAGATACATGTTGGAACATAGTGTTTGTGTTCTGTTTTTTGTTGCTGTTTAAATGTAGGCCATTTAAAAAATAAGGTCTAGTAGTTGTGGAATATTAACAGTCATATTGGCTGTAAAATAAAATAGTGTAAATTCTGAATCACAAGTAAATACAATAACATAAATTTGATTTATTATACCTCACTATATGAAAGTGCTGGGTGTACAGTGGATGTACAGTATTTGACACACAAAAACTATTCTTAGACACACACACGCAAACACCAATTCCCACCCTACAGCTAACAAATAATTGGGATAATAAAGCAATCATTAAAAATGGGGGCATGTTTTTTAAGAGACTCCTACATAAAATGTAGCCATGTCATCTACAAATATAGTAGCAAAATGGAACAAAACAATTCACAAGTCTGCCACTGTTGCACCCAAAGAAAATAGTAAAGGTGTCAAAACATCCCCACATTACTGAAAATACAGTATCTGGCAAATGATATAAACGCAGCCTATTTATTTTTATATGACATACAATAAAAACTTCATTTTGCAGTTTTAATAAAACAACAAATGCGCATTATTCTTAAGCTGCTTACAGAGATTGTCCCCTCAAATATCATTTAGCACATTTAACTGAACAAAATCCCTTTGCTGAGCTCTAAGCTAACTATGAACCAATCACCGAGGCTGAAATGTGCCCGGAAATCTGCCCCAATGTTTTCAACTGAGACTATGGCTGTTTTTTTTTTAAATGTTTAGTTAAAATGTAAACATTAGACTGTCAAATACATGTGTGTTCATTTATTTAGTTTTCCTAATCAGAAAACAAACTACTCAAACTGAAAACATACTGGCCAGAATAGCCTCTGTGATAAAAGAGTCACCTCATTACACACTGCATTAGTAAGACAGGCATGTGAACCCTCCCAGCCTAACTTACCTTAGCACACTGCATGTGGTTGCAGCCCTCATTTTTCTGTATTGGGGACTTGCAATTGGCGCAAGGTTTGGAGTTAGATAGCAACCATAAGCAGTTGGCTGCATCCTCGTAAGCTTCGCTCACACCAGCCACTTCAATAGCGGGTGGGGGAAGAACAAATAAAGGCATAATGAGACAGAATGAGAATGGCTATTACCACAGTGTCTAAACAGACCACTGCACCAAGTGGGAAATTGTCCTGCCTGACTAATGTGTATTGCTTATACATTTTTCTAACATCTCTCAAGATGCTCATGCACCCACCCCACACACACACAAACAGAATAATTGGCTTTTATCAAAGCACCTCTGATGTGCCGTTTGAAATACCAAGATAAAACAGAATCTGGGGTAATCGAAGAGGAAGATAGTTCCTAAACAAAATAATTGCTTTTATCTTCGACTGTCACATCAACTGAGTGGCACTTTGGAGTGACTTGCGCCATCTTAAACCATCTATTAGATTTCCCATAGCCCAATTACTGCTTCTAAACATTGCGTACTTTTAAAGTGGGTTGTTCATTTTAATTAATAATTTATCATCAACATGGCGGATTTTAATTGTCTTAGCACTAAACTGTTTGTAATTACTGTGTTTGAGGTCCATGCAATTTAGCTCCAAATAAATAACTTGACTCCAACCCAAAAAATCATCTGTGCAAGTAAAGGGTTTAGCTAATGAACTAAACTTCGTTGTAACAATTTACCACGCAGTACCTTAACACAATTCTACAGGTATAAAGACTAAGTAAGGTGAAGTTCGAATAGATCAATAAAAATGCATAGACTGTACAGTTTATAAATTCAGCTGTAACATCATTCCCTTAAATCCACCCAAAAACTAAAACAAGGAAATGAATGTCATTACTCACGTTCCTCAGGTCTCATCTCAGTGACTTTCTGTAGCCATGACTTCCAGGTCTCGCAGTCACAGGGTTCATGGGCCTCGCCTTGACATTCCCTGGAATATACGCAGACAATTGGAATGACCTATTCAAAGCTCCCATTTTGTCCCTTGACTATAAATAAAATTAGGACAAATGATGACAGATGAATGCTGAATCCCACAGTGCTGTCAGAGATGCAGACAAATCTGTCAACCACCATCTATTGGCTATATCTGCCTTTCACCAAATGCCTTCCTCATGTAAAGGGAACTATAAAAGTCAGACACGTGTTACATCTTTTTCCATTCATGTCAACTGAACTCTTAAGTAAACCTGACAAGTGACCCTAACTGCCACTTTCAGGAATCATACAGTGTGGTGGGGTGGGGTGAGGTATGTAGTATTAGTTGGGGTGTGGTGGGTGTCATGATATGATGGTGGCGAAGCTGTGAGGGCATTATGGGAATATGAATACAGAGGACAGAAGGTGGAGGACTACACAACATCTGGGCACTTCTGCCCTTGAGTATCCTGCATTTACAGTAATAAAAACGATTCATTACTAGTTTCCATTTTGTTGTGAAAGACTTTAAACAGATTTTCTTTTGTCCACCAATCTGCACACATTTTCCATAATGACAAAATGGTTAAACATTTTAACAAAAATATATGTACAAGTTAAATGAATCCTTCAACATTCTGGAAAATACACTTTATACGCACAATATCAATATCAATCAATCAATTAATCAATCAATGGGTTAGGACGACTTAAGCCATAGCTTAGCATAAAGATTGGTATTGGCGAGATCATGAGTGGTACCTGGTTTTCACCAGGAAGTATTTTCCCCTCATACTCTCAAATTTCTTAAAATGCTGTTTGGCAAACCAGGCGGGCTGTCATATACTTTTTATTTTGAAGTGGCTTCCATCTAGCCACTCGGTCATTAAGAAATGGTCGATGGAGTGCTGTTTTGGAGTGATGGCTCCCAAAAGAGCTTCAGAGCTCTGTTGAGAGGCCATTTGATTCTTGGCTGGCTCCCTGAATACAGCCCCTCTTTCCTAGTTACTAGCAACTCTCCATTTGATAACTTTTTCCATTTCACAGTAATAGAGCACCTGAGAACTTCCTATAATTTAAACATTAAAAGAGGTCATTTAATGCTCATTTTTAGGTTCATAAATTTATTTAGGGGTTGTACCAGAATAGGTTAAAATGGTTTAATTTAAAAAAACACCATATATTTTTCATACTGCACATTGCTGCAGCAACTCTTTTTCACCCCACGTGTTGAAAGCTCCATTTTAGCTACCAAGTGAGACACCTCACTTCTATTTGATCCTTTGTTGAAAGTTGCACATGTGTAGTGCCTAGTTAAGGTGCACTAGCCAATCAGAAGCAGAGTAGGGTGATTCCTGACAAGCAAGTTAGTGTGATCCGAAACAAAGCCGCTTCAGTCGGTAACCAAGGCTTTGGTTCAATGTTCCCAAGCCAGCTTCGCAACCTAGACAAGAGAAAGACGTTTTAGAGTTGTAAGTTATCAATTTGTAACAAATATCTTTCATAGGTTAAGTTTTAACTGTGCACTGGTATCTAACATTTGGTTGGGAGGGTGAGGGCGAGGGAAGGCAGCGGGTGAATGTCTTGTCACTGTGTGTGCAGCAGCTCAGTGTGTTTCTCCACAAGTGTTTTTGAGGGCATGCCACACTAGCTGCTAGACAAGCATTAGGACACGTGTTACAAAGTGATGCAGATAGTTTACAGAAGTCAAGGCTGGACTACAACCAAGCTGTTTTCAAACAGTTCAGGAGCAGTGTTTTTTGTGTGAGATGGTAACTCCCTTTGGGGTGGACTTTCACTTTGTAAAGCTATTACATGCACAAAAAGATATTAAACACTAAAGGAAAGAGAAAAGTCCAAAATGACCTCTTTAAAATTTCTACAGAAGTTGTCATTGGGGTAGTGTATGTAAACTAGCAGCAAAAATGTGGCTGTATCCACATAAACATATACAAATATTATTAACACTATGTTACAGATGCTTTTCTGTATGACATTACAAATGTCTATTGTAACAACCAGCCTATCTAACTTCTAATCAAATTGACCATCTTTGCTTTACAATGTTTCGCTTTCAGTAATATCTATTATTATTTATATATATGTATTTATATTAATATTTATTATTACTACATTAGAATATTTTGCAAAGCAAAACTCCAAATTTAAACTATAATACACTTAAACTGAGCATAGGATTAGTTTAGGCAGGCAACAAAGTCAAGCTCAGCACACAATCCCCGCACATCAGTTGATAGCAGCCACCTCAATGCCAGCTGATTCCCCTCTTAGCATCCATTGGCAAATTCCATGCAAGGTGCCTTTTAAGCTGCTTTAACTGCCTACTCTTGCTGCTTCCTCTGCAAGCCGCTTTTAACCCGCCACCACCCCAGCTCCTCCTTTCAGGCTGTGTCTGAATTCATGTCAATTCTGTTATTGATACTTGCTGTTCTGCCACAGGCTTTCCATGTATGCACATGGATGGGCAGGGAGGTGTGCTCTCTCCATCTCAGGGCTTTCCACGTAGTCGCGTGGAAGGCAGGGAGGTCCCAGAACAGAGCCATAGTGCCAAACATAACTTAGCGCGAGGAAATATCAGTTTCTTTGATGAAAGTTGTCCTAATTGAGCTACAGAAATGTTAGAATTTTCAAATATGAGGTGTAACACTGAATACCCACCAGCAGAAGAGGTGTCCTTTGCCGCAATCAACAGCGGGGGACCGAAGCAGGGGAAAACTAAGAGCATCTGAGGTGGAGGTCCCAGGGCCCTGGGTGTTCAGTCTCACTGCCCTTTCACACCCTGCCACAGGACACCAACGGATTGCTGGATTGTTCTCCACAAATGCCTGTCAACAGAAGAGAGGAACAAAGAAAATACTTTTTTTTTTTGAAAGTCTCTACCATAAGAGGTTACAAATGTCCATATACAGGTGACTTTAATAAGAAAAAAGCTTGTCAAAACAGACCATCAGTCAGCCAACTATAACAGGTCCTAAGTGCTGCCCTATTTTGTAAGCAATTCAATCTTGACCTAAATATGAAAAAATGTATAATAATCATAACGTGAATATGATGACAGCTTAACTGAGAAAATGGTCATGTTCGCATGACAACTGAAACAAAGAGGCTGGTAATTTATTTAAGATTAATGCTTCTTAGACTTATTAATTAAGGCGAAATAAAGGTAAAAAATTGGTCCTTATGTTTGTGCCCTTCCATGTCAGTCAACTGACCTCTATATTCGTTGAAACTGAACTGCAGGGGACATGTGTTAATCTCTGATGGTGAAGATATCACTTCAATAGTATGTGTATATTAACACAGTTAAACGAAATCTGTGCACATCTGTTTCTTCATCTCATTACCTTGATGTCAAACTGGAGGTAGCGCCTGTCCATCTCTCTAGACACCACACTCTCAATCACTTCCACAGGCACTAGCTGGTAGCAGTCGAAGGCAGGGCAGAAGATGTTGTGGGCTTCACCCTCTTGGATCTTTAGATTTAGAAACCTGAGGAAGCATGCATACATTGTAGACAGCAATAAGGTATACACAGAAAAATACTGAAGAAGATAAGTGTAAGGAAATTAGTGTAGATACACAGAATTCACAGGCTAAACCAAAATATGACTTACCCTTCCCAGCATGCTCGGCAGAACTCGTGGCCACAGGACATATCAACAGGTTCTTCAAAGACGGAGATTGAAGACATGCAGATACCACACTGTGACGCAAAATAAGAGAGAGATCAAAGCTGTCTTAAGGTCACAGAACAAATTGTTTCAAGTCTAGATAAATAAAGCCTGCCAAAAAAAACATTATTTTGAGTTTTAATTCTAAAAACCCTTCAGTACAATTCATGCATTATTACATCATCCTTTTCAATCAAAGGATAATGTAATAACCCTTCGCACATGGCCTTAGAGACAATAACTGACACCTTTCTGCCTGAAATAAAACAGTCTTGAGAATAGGCTGACTGAGCAATCAGTCAATCTCAGTCACAATGTGGCGATGGGTGGCCTAATTTTAATATTCAATGGGATGACTAGGCCAGGAAAATGCCTAAAAGAGTTGATATGTCAGTGTGGAACTGAACATCAAAGTAAATATAAAACACTGAAGTTGGAGCAATTGCTCCAATTACTATTATCCACCCACCCCCACCCAGTGGAAGAGGCATAGTCTGTCCTGACTGACAGTTAGCTTTGCCAGCAGCACTGACTGGGCTATGGTGTTGTTGGAGTATCACTCAGCTTGTCCATTATAAGAGACCTCATTTGGTTTTATTTTCGTTGGCCAACTTCTGTACTGAAACTCATAATGATTATTTTTTACTTTGCTTGTTTTTGTTGAGATATGGATTCTTTTGTATAGATAAGAAGTAATTTCAAGTTCTTGTGTATTTTGTGTTTCTTGTCGTCTGCCGGTACCTTTTAAATACCTGGTTGTTAATGATTGTCATGTAATAAAAGACAAGGGTCCTTAGAGCATGCAAACATTCATGTAATGTTTTGTGTAAATAAACTGAGCATTTACTGATTCACAAAAGTGGCATATACATTTCTTAAGTGGCCGCCTTTAGACCCTGCTTCAGTACATAGCCCCTTAACAATCACTTACAACCAGGTATTTCAAAAGGCACCTGCAGTCGACAAGAAACACAAAATATACAAGCATGTGAAGTCCATCACACTGTATTATACAGTCAGTGCTCAATACAAAACCACAATTCAACCACCATTGAATGAGTCCTTATCTCAACAAAAAACTCCCGGGATAACAAACAAAAATGCTCAGTTTGAGACTCAATACAACAGTTGTTTAACAAAAATAAACCCAAGTGGCGCCTCTTGCACCTAACAGACAAGCCTAGTGATTCTCAGACAACAGCCCGTAGTCCAGCCAGCTGTGGCTCCAGGGAACGGCCAGCCTGGGAGCCAGGCAGTTTGATGGAGGGTTGACAGAGTAGAGGATGGAGTTGGAGAATTAGATTCTGTACAACGGTGAACTATGAATTGAGGGTTCAGGGGTTGGCAAACTAATCGACTATCACTCTCACGATAGACTAGGCCTCTTCCACTTGTGAGTAGATGCACCTTTTTTGGTTTAAAACACCATCATAGATTCCCTGAGTTGAAAAGGAACAGGGATTGGGAGAAAAGAGTGGGTGTCTTCATGCAGGTTCTGAATATGCAATATGTGTCTGACCCCAATGGATCGGGAAGAGGAGGCATGTAAGAAGTCGTCTGCCGCCCCCTGATTGACTAAAACACAGGGGATCATTTAGATAATGCAGCCCCACTCTAACAACTGCTTAGGGTCAAAAAGTAAAAGAAGTCACCACTGACAGCTGAAGCGACTGAGAGGCAGATACAGTATCCCACAAAGTTATTTTCTCTGCTTCCATGTTTGATATAATTGTTTACTTTTGGCAGGCATGTGCATGATCTGATGTCATATTTGTGTGTGTGTGTGTGTGTGTGTGTGTGTGTGTGTGTGTGTGTGTGTGTGTGTGTGTGTGTGTGAGTGTGTGAAACAGAGGCGTGTGTGCTTAAAGGCACTGATCTCTACAGTATGTCCGCTGCACAGCCACCGGCCACTATCAGAGTCAAGTTCTGTCGGCACTGATTAATCGACCAAACCCCAACTCTAATACAAACACGGAAAAACATATACATACACACTCAAACACACAGGCCTTGTTACAGTGAAGGACAGACCCTAACAAAAGACAAAGGAGGCAGTGTACTTCAACAATATAAGTATTGATTTGTCAAAGACCTGAATGTGATATAATCAACTGTAACCTTTAAACGGGCCCTTGACTAGACCCAGTCGATTGGCACAGTACAGTTCAAGGCATGCCTTTTCAGAACCACGACAAAAGATACTGTCAGAAAAACGAGGCCTATCATTTCTCATAAAGTAATTGATAAATCAAGTTTGTCACCTTCAGCTATCATCTATCAACAGTTCACACACCGAAATACTCCGGACTGAAACATCCACCGAAGGAAAAATCATCATTCATCCAAAAAGATTCTGTCTTCTAACACTACTCCTTTTAGAAACTGAAACGGTCTGATTTTCCCCAAAGGTAACAATGTAATTTCAAAACCTTTCAGGTCCCTGGTCATCAATGTCAAGTGACAAAAATATTAAACAAACTGCTAATGCATAACTTTTTTCAGATCATGAATTTACTGAAAGGATAAGCTTTCAATCATTACTGTGTAAATACATTCTCAAATACACATAATGACTGAGGAAATGCTACTTTTATGCTACTTTTATGCTTCTAGTGACTTTCCAATGTGTATGTACAATTTGCAGTATTCACTGCAAACACTGCAGTGTGTAGAAGAGTCACATTTAGCATGTTTAAAAGCACATTTGCTTAGGCCATGCACCAATTAGAAGACAGGACAGCAGACTTTGCTCCTGACCTCTTCTGGGACACCCTGATTGTTATCAAACACACTTGATACCTTTATTGGCAGTCTTCTATAGTGAGTGGTCGAATAAGACAAATTGTACAACAGTATAAAAGGACATCTCACATTACCTGGACTAATTTCCATCTTGACAACTACTCACAAAGAAGACTGCTGAAAATGTGAAGCATGTTTGATAATTAGCGGGAAACCCCAGACATGGTCAAGATAATGGGAGGGCAATTAAACAGGGGGGGTTATGCCAAACCTCTTTCAGCAGCAGGTCAACAGGGCCCCATAATGATATTGTAGACGTGCATATTCAGTAAGCTGTGGAAAATACACCTTCTATGAGGTTTGGACAGCACACTTGCATGTCTATGATTCAGGAGAGCTGTAGTTGTTGGAAGCTAATGAAATATTTGTTGAAATTACAAGGTGCTGAAATGTTACTTAGCAGACAGTACTTGACTTTAGCTGTAGAGAGAAAACAATTAGCAGACAGCTACGGTGACACTTGTGTATGCAACCTTGCATAAACTTGAACGTGAGTTAGCCAGTTCAGTATTTCCCTATGCTCTGTGAATTCAGCATCCCATTAAGGGAGCAGCATGATAAGCATGACAATTCCACACTGAACAAACAAATCTGGAGGTCTCTGTGGTTTTATTACTAATTCCTTCATGTTCGGCACAGAGGCAAAAGGTGGCAATGAAATGTTCTTTTTTTTTTGTTTATTTTGATTGGTCCTACTCATTGACCTATGGACAGTTGAATTTTATATATTAGATTTTTTAAATAAAAGTATTTAAATAGTTTCTCAAGTTCAGAGCTTGCCTACTCCACCATTACTGTCGGTGTAGATTAATGCACACTTATTTTCCCAGGAGTGGAGGATGTCCTGTTTGTGTTTATGTTTGTGGGGGAGACCACTGGAATGAATAACAATGAATGCTAGCAACATTATGCAGAGAAATAATGCCACATAATGCAGAAAAACAGGTGTGGTAGTGAAAATTTAAAGAAGCAGAAACACTTCAGGATATCTGTGGCACCATAGGGACTTGATTTAAATAAACATTGGTGTACAGTTTTATGGGTACACTGCCAGTTACTATTAGTCTGTGCGCTTCCACACTGGCTTTATCCTCTGCCTCTGCTAGCAGCTTCTTGGCCAGGAAAACACGCTACTCCCTGGGGCTACTCATCCTCTGATGGCTCTTCACTGGTAAGTACAGTTAAACAATAGACTTGAATTGAATGTGATGTTCTCATCTACTGCAACTGCCATTTAAAGTAGAACTTCTTAACATTCAATTTATAAAAACTAAAAGAAAGAGTCTGGCGACAACTGTGTAACTTGGGGGGATTAGCGCCAATTTGGCTGGTAAACAGTGGCCATCTCAGTTTTCCGTTCATTCTCTTCTTCATTACATTAATTTAGCAAACACTGGCAAAAGGGAACCTGAAGACATCTCTCACCAGAGAAGACTCCTCATCAGCAGGCATGAGGCTGATTTGATCTGGGGAGGTGATGGAGGAGCGGGTGGTGCGTGGCGTCCGGGGGGAGGGCAAAGTGTCCCAGGCATTGTAGCCACTTGGAGGCGGGTTGTGCATTTGTACTCCTGAGCGTTGGCAGCATTCCTCCGCATTGGTCATCCAGGCCTCTAAGAGCTTCTCTCTGTCCCAATCTGATGCAAAAAAAAGTAAAGACATAAGTAAAGACATTGGGAGAAAGAAATGCTACCACATAAAACCAAACAGAGATGAACAATAAAGAAGTAAATGAGAAACCTAGTAGTTTTGTTATGAGCTATACAATTTAGTTAAAGGCCAGTGCTGATTTTTGGCTAAATGGAAGTTATCACTATGTAATAGTCACCTATACAACCTTCATTTACAGCTTTTAACGTGATGGTGAACATGCTTTGTGTGTATTATTTTTTTGTCACATTCTGTTACATCATAGGCCTGTGGTGTAATTACAGACTGTTATATGGACTATCCTTTATGCCGCTGGCTGTAGTCGCCTCAGCAGGTATCAGATCTGACTTTTATATTTTGCGTATTGTACTTTTCCCTTGCTGTTTTTGTGTAAGGCGAATTGTTCCAACTATACCGAACTGATTTATGAAGCATTATCATAGATGTATTGGGCGGTACGCGTGTACTTCATTACTATGATAAGATGGATTTTTATAGGATATAGCTACACAAAATGTGGTGCTTTTGTTTTCTATTCTTCCATTTTTAGAATTGAAACCTCTCTATGAGCTGTAGGTCAAACTCACTCACTCAGTGGATCACGATTGGCTAGGCGCGCTCCAATACATTGTTTGCAGTCCATCTGTGATCCCAGTGACGCTCAAAATTCAAAATGAGGCAGGAAGAGAAAGGCAGAAGGGACGAGATGGAGGAAAGCCCCTACTGTGTCAGTAGTAGTAGTGTCAGCTATTCAGTGTCTGACCAACAATGGAATGTGCTCACATTCTCCCTTTGTGTTCCTGAGGTTTTTCCAGGAAATTTTGACGTCACAGAGAAGTTGACCTTTGATGTTTTGGGTAAAAAATGTCACCACATCATCGTTGTGTCCCATTAAACATCCGTATGAAATGAGTTCATAATAATTGAATCAATTCTTGAGTTATGGACAAAAATGTTCTGTTATTATACATATTAATTAACATCCAAATTCTAATCAGTTCATACTTGAGTCCAAGCGGAAGTTTTCGCCATAATTGAATGGCACCTCCTCCACATCAAGGCTTTCCTGAGATATCATGTTCAGGAGAATGGGATGAACAGAAAACTCAAAAAATAATGCCTCCAGCCACAACTCTCGCCGGCGTGGAGGCATAAGTTGGGACATAAAGTTTGAGTGGCCGCTTCGGTTGGTCTTAAGGCTGGGCGATATGGCCAAAAAGTCATATCCCGGTACTGTAGGCAGAATTCCGGTATAAAATATATATCGGTATTTTCTGATAAGCGGAATTTGGAAATGGGGAATTTTAACACTCAATAACTTCACTGTGAAAACAAAAAGAACCAACAAATACCAACAATAAAGCTACAGTTCTGAAATATTGTTTATATTTCAATTCCCCAAAATTATGCAAAACTATATTTCTATGAACTAAGTATTGTAGTATCACAAGCAGGATATCAGTTATGTGTGAGGTGATTTTGGAGACACTACAGCTCATAACAGTGAAGTTATTGAATTTTATTGAATATTAAAATTCCCCAAAATTATGCAAAACTATATTTCTATGGACTAAGTGTTGTAGTATCACAAGCAGGATATCGGTGATGTGTGAGGTGATTTTGGAGACACTAGAGCTTCTAACAGTAAAGTTATTGAATTTTATTGAATATTAAAATTCCCCAAAATTATGCAAAACTATATTTCTATGGACTAAGTGTTGTAGTATCACAAGCAGGATATAAGTGATGTGTGAGGTGATTTTGGAGACGCTACAGCTTATAACAGTAAAGTTATTGAATTTTATTGAGGACAAATTTCCCCAAACTATGCAGAAGCTTTTTTCTCTCAGTAAGTGTTGTGTTATAAAACAAAGGTGACCCCTAGTGGTTGAACTTTGATTTGACGGTACTACAGCCTCTAATAGTGAAGTTATTGAAGATTAAAATTCACCAAAAATATGCAAACCAATATTTCTATGAACTAAGTATTGTAGTGTCACCAGCAGGGTATCAGTGATGTGTGAGGTGATTTGGAGACGCTACAGCTCATAACAGTGTAGTTATTGAATATTAAAAATAGGCTTACCTAATACTAGGTATGCAAAAGTATTTTTTCCCCAAACTAAGTGTTGTAGTATAACCAGTAGTATATCATGAATGTGTAAGGTGATTTTAGGGGCACTACATTGTATAAGTGTGAAGTTATTGAATATTTCTGCAGTATGTGTTTTCGGCGTTGCAATTTGTAGACGGTCCCTGCGCACTCCACAGCCGGCTGCACGTAAAGACCAATGTTATTTGTGCCGCTTGTTGTGTTGTTTGTGTTTTATACACGTTTTGCTTACGAGTTATTGATCCCAGAAGTTCGAATCTGTGAATATATTTCTAACTTTACCGAACTCAGGATGACAGTGATAATGAAGAACAAAATAATAAACATGTTATACTCTCTCCAAGTCTCATTTTTATTTATACATTCTATATTGTTTCCACACTTAATTGGGAAATCGCTGCAAATATAATTGCTTATTCTAGTGTGTCTTTGGGTTGGCACATATACAGGATATCATTACATTTTACATTTACTCATTTAGCTGACGCTTTTATCCAAAGCAACTTACAATTGCTATACAGGTGCTGGTCATATAATTAGAATATCATCAAAAATGTATCAATTTATTTCAGTAATTCCATTCCAAAGGTGAAACTTGTATAATGTATACATACATTCCACACAGATTGATATATTTCAAGTGTTCATTCCTTTTAATTTTGATGATAACTGACAACTAATGAAAACCCCAAAATCAGTATCTCAGAAAATTAGAATATTGTGAAAAGGTTCAATATTGAAGACACCCGGTGCCACACTCTACTCAGCTAATTAACTCAGAACACCTGCAAAGGCCTTTAAATGGTCTCTCAGTCTAGTTTTGTAGGCTACACAATCATGGGGAAGACTGCTGACTTGACAGCTGTCCAAAAGACAACCATTGACACCTTGCACAAGGAGGGCAAGACACAAAAGGTCATTGCTAAAGAGTCTGGCTGTTCACAGAGCTCTGTGTCCAAGCACATTAATAGAGAGGCGAAGGGAAGGAAAAGATGTGGTAGAAAAAAAGTGTACAAGCAATAGGGATAACCGCACCCTGGAGAGGATTGTGAAACAAAACCCATTCAAAAATGTGGGGGAGATTCACAAAGAGTGGACTGCAGCTGGAGTCAGTGC
>NC_060152.1:23703314-23775250 GCF_021292245.1 Micropterus dolomieu | reverse complement strand
CATGGGGAAGACTGCTGACTTGACAGCTGTCCAAAAGACAACCATTGACACCTTGCACAAGGAGGGCAAGACACAAAAGGTCATTGCTAAAGAGTCTGGCTGTTCACAGAGCTCTGTGTCCAAGCACATTAATAGAGAGGCGAAGGGAAGGAAAAGATGTGGTAGAAAAAAAGTGTACAAGCAATAGGGATAACCGCACCCTGGAGAGGATTGTGAAACAAAACCCATTCAAAAATGTGGGGGAGATTCACAAAGAGTGGACTGCAGCTGGAGTCAGTGCTTCAAGAACCACCACGCACAGACGTATGCAAGACATGGGTTTCAGCTGTCACATTCCTTGTGTCAAGCCACTCTTGAATAAGACAGTGTCAGAAGCGTCTCGCCTGGCCTAAAGACAAAAAGGACTGGACTTCTGCGGAGTGGTCCAAAGTTATGTTCTCTGATGAAAGTAAATTTTGCATTTTCTTTGGAAATCAAGGTCCCAGAGTCTGGAGGAAGAGAGGAGAGGCACAGAATCCATGTTGCTTGAACTCCAGTGTAAAGTTTACACAGTCAGTGATGGTTTGGGGTGCCATGTCATCTGCTGGTGTTGGTGTTTTCTGAGGTCCAAGGTCAACGCAGCCGTCTACCAGGAAGTTTTAGAGCACTTCATGCTTCCTGCTGCTGACCAACTTTATGGAGATGCAGATTTCATTTTCCAACATGACTTGGCACCTGCACACAGTGTCATAGCTACCAGTACCTGGTTTAAGGACCATGGTATCCCTATTCTTAACTGGCCAGCAAACTCGCCTGACCGTAACCCTATAGAAAATCTATGGGGTATTGTGAAGAGGAAGATGCGATACGCCAGACCCAACAATGCAGAAGAGCTGAAGGCCACTATCAGAGCAACCTGGGCTCTCATAACACCTGAGCAGTGCCACAGACTGATCGACTCCATGCCACGCCGCATTGCTGCAGTAATTCAGGCAAAAGGAGCCCCAACTAAGTATTGAGTGCTGTACATGCTCATACTTTTCAGTAGGCCAACATTTCTGAAAATCCTTCTTTTGTATTGGTCTTAAGTAATATTCTAATTTTCGAGGGAAACTGAATTTGGGATTTTCATTAGTTGTCAGTTTTAATCATCACAATTAAATGAAATAAACATTTGAAATATATCAGTCTGTGTGTAATGAATGAATATAATATACAAGTTTCACTTTTTGAATGGAATTACTGAAATAAATCAACTTTTTATTGAATAAATTATATGACCTGTATATGTCAGAAGTCACACGCCTCTGGAGGGGTAAAGTGTCTTGCTCAGGGACACATTGGTGGACACGTCACAGTGGGGAATTGAACCCAGGTCTCTCACACCAAAGGCATGCGTCTTATCCACTGCCCCATCACCTCCCCACATACAGTAGGCTTTTATATACATTACATTTATTCAATTAGCTGACGCTTTTATCAAAAGCGACTTACAATTGCTATAGATGTCAGAGGTTGCACGCCTCTGGAGCATCTAGGGGTTAAGTGTCTTGCTCAGTGGATGGGTCACAGTGGGGGATTGAATCCAGGTCTCTCACACCAAAGGCAGGCGTCTTATGCAAATGTAAATGTAAATGCTCCGTATTTGTATAGCGCCTTTCTAGTCTTTTCGACCACTCAAAGCGCTTTTACACTACATCTGCATTCACCAGTCACACACATTCATACACTGAGCCTAAGTGCTCAAACAGAAACTAACATTCACACTCACTCATACACTGGCGGAACAGCCGCCAGGGGCAATTCGGGGTTCAGTATCTTGCCCAAGGACACTTCGACACGCAACCAGGGGGAGCCAGGGATTGAACCGCTGACCTTCCTCCTGAACCACAGCCGCCCCGCAATTATCCATTGCGCCAGTGAAGCAGGATAAGCAGCAGATATTTTATAAAGTATTTTATTCATTCGCATGATTGCCGTAACTATTTAGTTCAAAAACACCAAAGTACGAGGAGACACAACGAACCAGACGTTAGTTTTAGTAGCTAGCGGAAGGCACCACGCGGGAGGGCATGAGACGGGAGTCTTGAGGTCTTTAACAGTGTCGACCAGCACTGTGTCTCCCTCCATGTTGTTAAGAGTTTGTGAGCAGACGGCTGCGTGCAGACGCAGAGGGAGGGGCGGAGCTGTGCGCTGAGGGAGAAAGAGAGGAGCAAACGCTGGCAGGACTTTACAGAAACATATTAATTAACTCAACATCAAACTATATCGGTATAAACTGTATTGTCTAATTTCATATCTCTTTTGAAATTATATCAGTATACATTACCGATATCCTGCCCAGCCCTAGTTGGTCTTTCAAAAAAACAAACGCTCCTCACAAACTTTTTTATTTTTTAAACCACAACCCAGACTTTTTTAATCCTTGTGACAAGCAAACAGTACAGGCCCAGTCACACAAAGCTTCTTAAAAATGTAGCTCTGATCTCATATTACTAAATTGATCATAAAAAGCATAAAAACAAAAACAACCTACTGTATTTTGTGATAACATTTTAGAAATCTTCATGAATGCAGGCCTTAAACGGGCATGGATAAACATCAAAGACAACATTTGACAGAATTCCCATTCAGCCTGATAATATTCTCATATTATCTACACAACATGTATTCTCACACACACACACACACATATAAAAAAGAATTGGTAAGCACAATGCTGAATCCATCAAAGCCCACTAAAAATCCCACTCCAGTGGCAACATTTCAAACAGTCAACAACATAGACCTGCTGCCATCTGGTTTTCTTTTTTAGAATAGCGGTTCACTCTCACATTAGCACAAGAACAGGTTTGAGAGCCTTTCAGTATAAATATTAAATGACTTGTGGATTGAGCCTGAGTCCAAATTTTCTCTGACAAAAAAGTCCCCTCCTAAAATAAGGAACATGACCCAGTCAACTGTGCAATTAGGCCATTATCAGCCTCGAGACACGTTTCACCACCAATCAAATGCCTCAGACTCTAAATGGCCTCGTTTAGATAATGAATATTGCAACAATTTCCCCCATCTCCATTCAATTAAAACTCATCAATGAATATGACCCTATCTTCATGCTGTTGGCCACTAAAAAGGAGTCTGAAATTAAAAGTCTTAACATTTAGACTTAAATATCAAAAATTAGCTGGGAAATGCAAACTGTTAGAAGCTCGGGCAGATTGACTGTGCAGCTCAGCAGGAAAGCACCAAGAATTGTGATAAGAAAAGAGAAAAGGCTATATGGAAATATAAAAGTTAGTATAAGTGTGCACATTTGTTAAAGTTTTCCCAAGAAATTCATTCAAAATAAATCCCAAAACTCTTCTCCAGGAGATTAACAATAATCCTGAAATGTTCCATCCCTATTAAACACACAAACAGCATTCCCATGATAGAGGTGAATAAATATAGCAAGAATCTGGGGTCACTCTCTCCTCTCTAAGCTCCCAAAAGTATGTCTAATATGTAGCACACACAGCTCACCAGCCAGCAAGCCACCGAGCTCACTGAATTAGAGAATGAGGTTTTAAAGACTGAAAATCAACCCCAAACTGTCACATATTTTTGTAGTCCTCTACTAACATAATCTAAGACAAGTTAAATAAAGAGGGGTAAGGCTTCAAACCTTACACCTTCCTTTTAAACATTGAAAGTTTGTCGTACACATGAAGCTACTTTGAAAATTTGTGACTTAATGCTGCAAATCAAAACAGACTGTTACTCAGTACTTGGCCAACATCAGTGGAGTAATTCGGGACTGTGACTGATGTATGTGGGCATCTGGAATGTGGCAAAATGTAATTCCTTCACTCTCATCAGGTTCAAAGGCTTTCACTGCTTTAGACCGTTTGGTAACGTCACTTGGATGCTTGCGTTATTAGGTATACAAGGTTGTTTCGATGACTTGAAATTGACTGGACAGAATCGTATGCACTGCATTCCTTATGAACATGTACATGTTTGTTTGTGGACAAGTCTTGTAAATTGGCTTTTAATTCATAGCTATCATTATTTCACACACCAATAGATGTAATTCAATTCAATTCAATTCAGTTTTATTTATATAGCGCCAAATCACAACAACAGTTATCTCACAGCGCTTTTCATAAAAGAGCAGGTCTAGACCGTACTCTATGATGATATTTATAGAAGCCCAACAGTTCCCACCAACAGCAAGCACTAGGCGACAGAGGCAAGGAAAAACTTCCTTTATAATAAGGCAACTAAAATGTTACTCACTCTAGACTCTTATCTCATACTTTATATTCCTTCTGGCATTCAATGAAAGCAAATGATTTACATTTAAGACATGATGCTTTGTTAAAATTTTAAAAACCTCAATGTCAGCATGCCATTACTTATTTGTGATGGATCTAAATTAAGCCAACTAGCGTCTATTTAAAATCATAAGTTACCAAGTAATAGTTAACAAGTAATGTTTACTTTTAGTAATGATGTACGACTTAGCTCAAGGGAGCAGCATTCCACTGCACGCCATTGTTTCTAGTTCCTAGCAGAAACAATACTGGCAAAAAATCTTTGTGTTACTATACAAACATTAATTCCTGGTTGAGCTTGTTTGTGGACTTGTATGAAAAGGCAGAGTCTGTGGTGTGGACTATGTTGTTTACAGTAAATACCAAATGTGTAAATGAGTACCCTATTTTGTGGATGTTTTTCCTCACATGCTTGATGGAAAGGACAAGACCACTAAAGTAGCATTTAGAGCATGTGACAATGTTGCTCTCCACTGAGAGCAATACAATACAATTCTTTTAGATAACAATGGCTGTTCACATCTTCCCTCTTTGATTGCAAGGAAATCACTGGAGTGTAGCACTGAAGTTTTATATGGAGAGCCAGCCTCTCAAATCCCAATAAAAATAAAATAGACAAATTTTAACAACAAATGTTTTCTTTACAAGTAAACAGCAAAATATGGTCTGCCTAATGAGGGTAAGCTCTTTGTGGAAACAAGGGGTACAAAGTAAGAAAAAAAAAGATTTTTGAAAGCATTTCTCTGTTTAAAAAGCAACATTTGTGTATAGCCTTGAATTTTAATATTAGGTGCCTATTTATTTTTTGCATTTTTGCCTTAATTAGATAGTGACAGTGTAGATACACACAGGAATAATGGGGAGACAGAGAAAAGACTTTGTCGCTTGCCAGAAGCAAACCTAGTATGTAGCAGATATATGGCAGTAGTTTTAACCAGGACACTACCAGTGCCAGTCATTTTAAAGACAAGGAGATACTTTGCATGCGTGTGACTGTGTGAGCAAGAGTTTAATAGTACCATGGGCGCGTAGCAGTGCCTCTGCAGTGAAGAGAGGGGCCTGCAGCATGTCGGCTGTCTCCACTATCAGCATGTCCTTTAGTCTCCGTAGGTCCTGAAGCCGCAGGCCCTCGTACAGCTGGGGAGGAAGGCAGAGGAGAGGAAAGGACAGACAAGAGACGAGGAAAGGAGGGAAGGTAATGAGGGCAAAAAAAATAATTGGGCAGTTTGGCAGAGAAAAGTAATTAAAGAGGATGAGACCAGAGGAAGAGGACAGACGGAAGGGATAGGATGTGTGTGGGAGTAAAAAGAAAGGTGGGGCAAAGGGGAGGAAGAGAATAGAAGTATTAACAGCAAGTCAAATACAGACTATTGCTGACCCATGAATAAGTCAGGCCCAATGAGCTAACAGACTGATGATACATGTCACATGCCTTATGGCAGATAATTCTGTGTGACTCATTTGTGTTTGTTTGTGCCTAACAAAAGCATCTGCAATTTGAAGCGGGGGGGCTGGCCAGCAGAATTCTAACAAAAATGTAAACACTGGACTACAAATACTACCTGGTTAAAGAGGAAACTAACTAACTTCTGTTCATTATTTATGTACCCTAAAGAATAGTGTTTATCATTGAAATGTTGCTCTCAAGGAATAAGTGGAGGTCTTATTCAATACCAATATTACAACACTGACAAAGTGTTACAATACATCCTCTGGCTAGGTTATGGTATCTAGAGCAGCTTACTCAAAAGAATTTTATCTGAAACACAAACAACAATGAGAAATACAAATACAGGCTTCCTTAAATTGTTTCACAGTTTGGTAGGGAGTATTTACAAGTTTGGTATTGGTAATATAAATGACACCAGTTGAGGGTGACAAACTGAAAGCTTTATACGCTCTGGCTCTCGGTATGTTGTTCTGTACCTCTCTTCGGTCGAGGGCTGCGTACTCTGCCTCTATACCCTCTGCCTCGGGGGCAAGAGAGAAGACCATCTGCGACTCCAGGCACAGGGCCAACTCCTTGTGGTGCTGCTTCTCTGCACAGTCACACGGAGTCTCGCGGTTTTCATTCTCCGCAAACAGGTCGGCATCACTTTGCACCAAATACTGAGCAAGTGAAAACAAGAGGAACATTTGGCTTTGAATAACGGTACACACACACAGGGACGTATATCCAGGGACATATGTAGTTTGAAACACAAAAACAGTACAGTAACAGTACTCTGGTAGTAGTTAAATGAAAGGCTACAAAATTATGGCAGAAATGCCATTCCTAATTATTTTGATATATACTGTGAACATGATTATTACTTTCTTTTTTCTGACCCATAAGTGGATTGCACTTGTGCATCTTAACATGAATATTTACTTTTAGAAAGTGCAGGATTTCTTAAAATTAGCAGCAGAGAGAAAGTCTCAGTTGATTGTTATTGTGGTGCTTCTACGAAAAATTTAAATAAGTGTTTTTCTACAATGGCTGTGCCACTTTAAGAAAATTTAATAAATTGTTTTCTCAAATATGGAAATGTAATTTCCACTTTCCAAAGTTGTATGTATGATTTCTCTCTTTCTATCAAAACAGACCTGCCTGTACCCTTACTTTGAGATTTGGTTTTCGCACTTGGTATAACTAATATTTTGCTATATATGCCACTGTATTGCTTTCGGGGGAAATTAAATAAAAAAAAATACAACACAGTAAAAAATAAAAAAATCACAGCACACTAAATCTTTCATCACATGACTAACACGGCTAGGTTATACTAAAAATCGGTTTCAAACCTAAACTCAGGTCTTTACATTGGCGGATATTGACACACAAAGTGATGGCTTATGATGTGACTTTGGTATGCGATGCATCCTACCCCAGGGAATAATAAAAGACGTTCTTTGTTGCACGGTATCTTCTCAAAACTCACAACAGAGGGTGTTTGATCAAACTAAATATAATGGATGTGAGCACAGAAATTACTGTTCCCGACTCAGGATCGAGTCTGGATCTAAAGCAACACCACACACCAGCCACTATTCTACAAATATTCATTGTACAAATTGGCAGATATTTAATAACTTGTGTTAACATCAGGCATCCACTCAAGCTGCTTCCTGTTTTAGTGACTCTTTTCAGTTTCCATCTACAAAGCCACATCAGCCCGGACTGAAAAATATGCACAGGATTTTAGAATCTCACCTCTACACAAGTCTTCATGCCTGAGGCGGCAGCATAGTGCAGACATGTGTTTTTCTTGTTGTCCACAGCATTGACATCAGCACTCTCATATTCTCCATGGTCCAGCTTGGCTCCAGTCCATGTCAGGATGACTTGGAGACATTCCGCCCGACGATGTCTGTCTTCATATGGCCGTGAGATTCGGGGTTGCAGTGCCCCCTCTGAGGTCAGGATCTGGGGCCCCATGCAGAGAAGGTGCAGAGATGTCTCATTGTGCACATTACGCTTGTTAGGATTCCCATCTTTGCTTAGGAGAAAAGACCTAAAAGAAAAAGAAAAGGACAGGGATAACAGTTGATTCCCAGCATTTGCTCTTTGGCCCAGAAGCCAACACATTAAGTTAGAATTATTTCAGCTTTGGTCAACAAAGTAACGTACCAGGGTTTACAGTTGTTAGTCTGTATTGTTTTGTTTTTGTAAGATTTTCTATTTCAGGGCCCACAGCACACACAACAACATGAAAACCAGTATCTTCTGACAAACCAAAAAAAGGTGGAAATAATCTATATCACTTAATTCTGTTATGCAAGTGATTGAAGAACTGTATGTTGTGAAGCATTTTAAGTAGTGTAATTCATAATGTTTGAAATTAAATATTTACACAGTAGAGATACACACTGCATCTTAAGTAAATCATTATCCAAATGAATCAGTCTGAGTCTCAGAATTTCAGTGCTTCATGTGGAATATGGAATCATCAGAATGATATCTATCCATCCATCCACCCACCTATCCAGTCATATATTTTGCTTCCACTTGACCTTGCCGCTACCTTCTGACACCGGTCCCCTAGCATTTTTTAAAGCCAGGTAGAAATGTAAACTTGAGCAAGCATCCTATTAGCGGTGAAACGATAGGGCCTGAGAGGAGTAAAGTCAAAACAAACACAAGGTTGGTATTTTGTGGGAGAGGACGCTTTTGGAGCCCCATCCTATTCCATCCCAGCATGTTGCATTCCTGAGAGTTGCTAACAGATGGCTACATGGAGAGACAGATGGGACAGAGACATATAGAGACAAAACATGAAAACATTTCTCTTACACTGCTAGATGGGACCAGCTGATCAGCAGCAGAGTGCTAAAATATAAGAGAAATGCTCAAAGGATATGCTGCTTGATATCTAAACACAATAATAATCAAATTAATTAATAAATGCAGTATATCCAAAAACTGGAGCACAACAAATTAGTCATCTATCAACCCTCAGATATCCATTAACACCCCACTGACAGAAGCCACTCCAAAAATATGTGACTCTGAATGTGTACATTATGTCTGCTTAATTGCTTGTTAGATTTTATCTGGGTCATATCCTGACCTGAGTAGGCGTGTCATGGCATGCCGGGCAGCATAGTGCAGCGGAGTGTTGTGCTGGTAGGACTCTCCATATGTAGAATTGGGATCCAGAGCGTCCTTGAACTGCGGGTTGCTTTCATACAGTTGGCAGGCCAGTACCTCGTCCCCATTGATGAGAGCCTTACGGAACTTGGTTGCTGTATTCCCCATCTCTTCCCCTACTGTAGGTTCAAGCTCTGACTGACACAGCAGCCTCTTAAGTCGTCTTCAACCTGTTCAAGTCCAATAGGCCAGCATAGTGGACGTCCTAAGAAAAGAAGAAGAACGGGAGTTACATTTCTTTATGGCTGCTGTGTCCAAGTCCAACAAGGTCTTGCTAACTAAAAGAAATGGTGACTAAGCTTGTCTCAAGCCGACTCCCCAAATAAGCCTAACATATTTTCATCACTCATCTGAGAAAAGCAGGTCCTGCGTCTTAAGACTATAAATTACTTCCACTCCATATGAATCACAAAGACAAGAGTTGCATCTCCAAGGCTGCTAAAGCTGCTCTGCCACAAGCCCTTGTGTCAGCATCACCACTGCACTGTAAACCACCTCCCATGTGTTTCTCTTTTTATTTTTTGTTTTAAATAACTAAACATAGTGCCAACAAAGCTCACACTGAGAGAAGGACAAGACTTCCTCTGGCATCACCAGGAGCTTCCGCCTCTCCGTGCCAATGCTGCCCATCCAACTGAGGCCAGGACTCATTGAGAAGCAATAGATCCTCAACTCAAGAACAACATGCAGCGAGTCAGCGTTTCGCTTCCACCAGAGCACCATATGGTCATGACTGTTGGGGGAATGTGATGCTTTTATGTATTTTTGGTGTGCTACAGCTCAAATGAACAGAACACATCATCATCTCCTTCAGTACTATATTCTTCTTTATGATACTATAATTCATTCACAGATTTTTCACCCACATGCAGATCCTTCTGCACAATAACGTTATGTACCAGAGACGTTGTGTATACAATAGAAGGAACGAATGCTCCCTGAAAACCTTTCAAGTGCACAAATGCCCACCTCTCCATAGGTTAGCAAGTATGACAATGAAAATGATAAGTGAGTTTCGACATTCTATTTGCAGGTAAATCTACTATTTTCCACTGTTTATGTAAACAGACTCAAGACTGTGGATGGATTTGACTCACTGGTCTAATCTAATAACACAATATCATCTAAAACTATTCAAGGGACTGTACATGAGTCACAGATAGGAAAAGGAGGGAATTCCAGGTAATGTTTGTAACCTTTTTCCAAGAAAAAGTACTACTCACTGTAATTTGGAACATAAATAGAGTAAGAAGTTAAAGAGAACATAAACAAACATAAACATGCATACATCCGTGTGGACAATGGGACTCCCGTAGTTATTTAACGCTACCAAAGCAACAGGTATTCAATTAGTTGCCAGTTTATTAGGTGCACCCAGCTAAAACTAATGCAGTCCAATACAACAGTACTGAAATAAATCTTACCTTCATGAAGGTTATTATGTTCAGTTTTTGTTCAAACTGTATAGCAGAGGTGTTGCTTCAACTTTAATAATTCTGGAGAATGTAGATTAATTTATGATTTGACATTATGCAGAGAGGTGTTTCTGTTGTTTAGCCTACCCTCATTGATATAAATGGGGTTGACAAAACAATAGAAACACCTGGCAGAATAACCCAATACAATTCAACTTCACCACAAACTACAACTTGCAAAATCATAATCTATTATGATTATTATTGTCTAATATAACAGTCCAAGGTGTACCAAATAAACTGGCAACTGGGTATATGTCTTAATCAAGTACAGATGCACCTATCCATTGAGTTTAAAATACGTTTTAAGAGAAATCCTCTATGAATGTATTTATGCAGAGTGGAGGTAAGTGGAACAAAGGCTAGACGGGAGTTGTAAAGGACTTCGACTCAGTCTCTGTAACAGACTTGTAATAAGTCCATTTACATGCATGGTTTATCGTTTGTTCTTTATTCAGCCAACCTAAACAATCAAATACCGTATACGTATTTAAATGTGTTCATACATTGCCATAGCAAACACCAAAACAAACCTCACAAAGTCCGAGGGCAACCCAAACAATGTCCCACCTTGGTGAACACTTTAACTGTTAAACACCTAATCTTTAAACCGAGTTATATAACCTCATAGATGCTAACACAGACCACTCGATAAGGTTATTCTCCAAATATATAACTAATTAACCTAACATAACCTATGTGACAATAGGTAACGTCAGAGACACTCCTCCCTGACAGCGCCAACCAACATCTTAATACTATGGCTATCTTTAACATCTAACTTACGGACACAAAAATGCAACGTTAACATTTTGTCCGCGCAACTTGCCACTTGTCACTAAACTCCTTCATGCGGGCCTTTCCCCATGTTGTGTGGTTTTTACCATTTTCGCTAGCTCAAACCGACGGCTGTGTGTTGTTTTATTAACAGTCCGTGATAAGACGCTTTGTAACATTTCTGGCTAACGAAAACCAGCCAACTGACCTTAGATAACGTTAGCTGCAAACCATTGCGTTAGATAGCAGGGCTAGTGTTAGCCACAAAACACAATATTTCTTGCTAGCTTTATGTGTTAATCAAAAACATAAAAACAACATGACGCTAGCAACTGCGTTGGCTAACGTCAGTGCATACGTTAGCGGGTCAGCTAGCAAGCTAACCGCGCTGCTAGCCAACTTAGCTCGCACAGTTGATAAACTCACAGTAAACAATGAGTAACAAGTATCCCGACTTACACAGATGGCACACCTCGTGATTGTACACCTGATCTTGCGAATTAACTGCCACTTCTTAGCGCAACAAAGAGGAATTTCTTGTTAAATGAGGCGTTTCTTCACACAATCCATGAATAATGTGCGCTCAGAGCGATGGTGTTGTTCCTGTCAACTCTCCGTTGACTCTGCTGGCTGGCTACTGGACGGGTTGCCAGGTTTCAGCACACATCCCCCAAAACAGCCAGAGACTGATAAGGCTTAGTTGCTTCAAAGGCTAAATGATGACATTTTGCGTGTCCACACAGATTTAACCAAGTGCTAAAACGCACACTAATTACATTGATTAAGTTTTACATCCTAACATGACAACGTTGCAACATTTTGGACTGATGACATGCAATGGTCAACTAAGTGCACGTGTTTTTTGAAAGCCCAGTGTATCCTGAGTCTTTAGGCTACTAGTTATTACAAAAGCTCAGCATCGTCGTTGTGTATATTGTGGTGCATTCTAAGCCTATGCTATTCAGTTTCCTTTGGACAGAAAATACATAACAAAATCGATATAAAACTATTTAAACTTCAAACCCTCCACATTTCAGTTGTACGCTGGTATGGTCTAACCATGGAATAAAATGTAGATTAAAGTCAGTTTTATCAGATGCACTTAGTGTCAATCTCTGAACGGGCTACTGTAGTGATTGGTTTTTGCCCCCTGTGGGTACAATAAAATGCCACTAGAGTGCGACAGAGTCCACAGAAACAAATAATGCTTGTGGCTGTACATGAAGTTGTGCTTTTTAATCCCTTGAACAGTGAAGTCTTACTATGACTTGAATCGGTTTTGACATTGCATTTGTTTGTACAATAAATAAAAATGTGATTTTAAATGGTGGGTCAGCTGAATTTAAGTGCATGGCTTACCCTCCATCACACTCCTGTGTGTGCTGTGGTTCGCATGTGCAAGTAACCAATCAAAATGTAAAAGTATAACATTTATATCAAACATAACATTGTGAGTAATAACACACACTCTCAACTAGTGCATTCATATATCAAATATGTCGGCTTTATATGTATAATAAATGTCCACACTAGCCCATCATATGTAAAATACGCTGACTTTAGTCAGGGATAATGGTGTCTTAACTTGAAATAACCACTCTCAATAGAACACATATGCCTTTTATTATCAAATATCTGAACATTGCAAAGAAGGTATATACAGCATATTATCCTCACATTTATGAGTGCACAAATTTCATATCAACAGGCCTTCAATAAATAATCTATAAACATATAACCTCAGTGTAAAGGCAGATACAGTGTGCACAATGAAACACACTTACCACTGTTAAAAAAATTAGGGTAACTAAAACAAATGCTTTGGCACTATCAAAATTTGATATACAGAGTTACATAAATAGGGTGCTCAAAAAGTATATCATCCAGGAGAATAGATGGTCTAGAGATAGAACAGATGGAACAAGCAAACATATTTGAGGCTTGCTGTGCCACACACACACCCCTTTACACATCAGGTTAATGTGTCCCTAATATTTCCTGTGGCACCACAAAAGGAAAAAACAAAACATATATCACCACCAAGACAAATTCTGGGTGTGCAAATAACAAAAAAGAAAATGAATATTTCTTAGTCATGGTGGCAGATGAAGAACAGTCAAAATGACAAAACAATACCTAAAACATTCAAGGGTTTGTGTAAAAGGAATAGTAAGCTGCCATGCCTTTGGATGAGGGGGCTTCTTTGCTATAGGAGCTACTGTTGGTGGCAGCAGAGGCCAAGTCCTCACACTTGATGTCAGAGGGTGAGTCTTCTGTGCTAGGACCATTAAGAGACAAGCGCCTTCGTTTGCAGGCCATGGAATAAGAATCAGCCTTGTCTAGGGACAGTGCTGATGGCTGTATCTCTGTCCAGGAGGAGATCAGGCCCCCACTGCTGTTCACCTCCTCATCTATCTGTGGTTTCACCTTGTTTGAGTCTTCTGGGAAACCAGCAGTGGGACTGGGCCTAGGAGACCAAGGCAGGCTGGTAGTTACCTTTCTCTGGTATGCAGCTCTGGACCCCCACCCTGCGGACATGGTGCTGAAAGGAGAGTCTGGGTAGTAGCTGAGAGCGTGGGATGTTTGCATGGACAGAGATTTGATACCATAAGGCAGCAGGGAACTTGTGTAGTCCCCCTCATAGGGTGTTAGATCTAGCTTGTTGCTGGTGCTTGTGCTGTTTCCCCCTTGCTGCATTGAGGCGACAAACCACCTCTGTGAAGCGCCGTCTTCTGTCTGAGGTGAGAGGAGGCTGTTAGTCTGCGGCACTGCTCTCTCGCTGTTGTAAAAGCGATTCTGGGGAAGGTTGTTGACAAACTGGTCTTGGAAGAGAGGCTGCATGGTGTAGCGGGCGCCGGGGACAATCTGGTGGGCACGAGAAGAGTCGGTTGGGGATGGCGTGAGGCGGTCATTCTCTGGAGCTGTGTACATGCTAAAAAAAATACATGTACTTATGAACTCGAGGTCAAGGAAAGGCATTGTGTGGGTGAAAAACATCACGGTGTGAACGTTTATTTCAAAATGAGTTGGCACACCATATGAAAAGATCTTGTGTTGGTACATTTAAAAAGAGAATGACAACACAGTTAGACTGCTGATGCAATATGATATTTATAGGTAGTCATTTTATAACTGGTGGACAATGCATGACAATGAAGTAAAATACTCACGAATCATAATTATCTCTGAATCCTTTGGCAAAAGGGTTGTGATCAATTTTCAGCTGTGTAATCTAAAACAAAGCAAAACAGAAGAATAAGAATAAATATTATTGTTATGTGATGAGGGAACAAATGTAAAGAACCATCATGCAGTTACTTGTCTATTAAAAACATGCATGTGAAACTATACAAGGAAATATCGTTTAGTACAATAGGAAATAACTGATTAATCTTAAAAAATGTTATGCATGCATGTCCATTGAATGAGTTTCAATAAATAGTACTGATGGATCAACACAAGATGTAACATGCAATTTATACTTTTAAAGTAGGGTGTTGCTCTGAGTATGTAATAAAAGCAGCCTATAGAACAAAACCCATATCATGGCATAGAAGGGAAGTAGCTTACATCAGTGTTCTGATAGGCAGTGACAGCTATATATTGGGTCTCTGGAAAGGTGAAGCTCTGAGCCTTTACATCACTGCTAATGTCTTCCACCCCATCCTCCGTCACCTCCACGATGTGCAGCCTAGGCTGGTACTTATGCAACGACTGCAGCACAATCATCTGCATATGAACATATGACATTTCAAAAAAAATAATCCATTAAGTCATCCGTTATCCATTAAAACATACTTTATGATTTTTCTAAACATGCGGAATGTATGCAATAACATTTTTCTTTTTTTTGTAGAAGTGGTTTGGTCTAAAAATTTGCGCAAATTTTCTGCCTTCGACAATCCTGTCTTGAATTTAGGATGGTGTACTTAATTTTATTTGATTAAAGTATTCGTTTGCGCAACTTCTGTTGACAGCAAAAGCCTAAATGTGAGCGCTGCATGTAACACCCATCCAATTAAATGAATTTCATTCATGAATTAAAAAAGAAAATTACCCCCAATTGTTCTGGTGATTTATGTAAAACTATTAGGCCTGATGTTACAGAGTATTTATCAGGGTGAACCATTAGCAAAAATGTCAGCTATTTTACTGTAGTCTACAATACAAATAGTAGTAGGCTATTGAAAACAACCAATTCATCAGTTCAATGCAACAAACGTGATGTTGAGAGATCAAAACAATTTCTTTAAATCTTCGCTGAGGGTTTAATGCCTTAGTTTTTTTTTTTAGAGGGAGTAGCCTATTATTTAAGCTATAAGTTTGGCATACCTGTGAAGTACTGTGACTGGTTCCTTTGTTGTTGGTGAGTTTCAGTTTGCTGAAGGAGATTTCTTGTCTCATCCAGTGGGCCCCGGTGTTTGGAGACTCTGGATGGATGTAGACTTTGTTCCCTGAAATAAAGAAATACATTTTCCAACATCAAACTCCAGCAGCCAACCCCATGTAGGCCATTTGGGCTATTAATCAAACAAAGGGGTTTAAAATTGCACAGCTGTAAAAGCTGTTCAAAAGGTAAACGCATAGAATTAAGACACATTGTTTATCGAATAATTTAATTCTTGCAAAAAGAAACTGCCAATTAGATGATAGGCTATTACTATTTTCCCATTTCAGTTCCACAGTTTCTTTGATTGACGGGTAAATAGGCTAATTCAATTTAAAACATCGACCAAAAAAAGTTAAATATAGACCTGTTTCAGTACCTTGGCTACTGTTGTCCGCCTTCCCACAGGTAACCCACTTGCCACCTTGGAATCTCCAGTGGTTTGGATCTGCCAGCACCACCTCCACAAACACGTTGTAGTGCGCTGCCAGACTGAGACCAGCTATGTTAAAGCTGAGGAACGGGAACATCCGTCTGCAAACACAAAAACAAAATCCAATAATTAGCCTCATAGGCGTTTTGGAAAGCAAACAGTGTTTTATTATAGGCTAGAGCAAATAAAAAAAACATTCACGTATTCCCCATGAAAATAACAATAGGTCCAGGTTTCTTGTGTGAAAGTTAAGTTAGACTATTGCATTTTCCTGCCATCTCACCTGCCCTGCTTAGTGATGATCATCTCGGTCTGGTGCCGGTGGAACTTGAGCCACAGCGGCCGGTTGCAGAGGTAGACCTGGGCCCTCATCCCCGGGCTGGCGGGGGGCAGAGTTATGTTGCTGAGAGCGGACCCTGAGCCAGTGTAGGGCGGGTAGATGCAGCCGGGGCTCTGCCCGAGCTGGTAAGCCGAGCTGAAGTGACTGCGGCTGGCGGTGGAGGGGGGAAATCCCGCGGGAGGCAACACGGAGCTCAAGTGGAGAGAGGAGGGGTACCTGGTAGCGCTGGACGGGGTGTAAACCGTCCCACTGGGAGTGTATGGGATAAAAGAGCAGGGACTCGCTGTCTCTGGGTTCTGTTTAGAAACTACGGGAGGGATATAGTAACGGTCAGCAGCCATCCCATGCTCTGTGTATCTGCTGCCAGCAGCCGGGTCATCTCCATCCACAGCTGGAGACCTGCACCTCTCATTCGCTGCTTCCTTCGTTGAAGAGAAGGCGCTGCTCTCTCCTTCACCCCCGAGCATTACTGCGTTTCTCGACTTTATACTCAGATTGCTTCCTTTGAGGCTGTTCTTTTCCTGGAGTCTTCCTCCCCCACAGGAATCACTAGCCGTTTAATGGCAGATGTCTTCTGATAAAAACTTCTTCTGCCAGCATCCACTGAAGTCTGAATTCTTGGGACAGGAACAGATTACGGTTAAGAGCAGACTTTGAATAGGCTATACAGTCATTGGACTGCCTGAGTCACCAACACCTAAAAGGCCTAAAACAAGTGAAAATCCGGTGAGATGGTAGTGGAAAGTGGCGGTCATATCAAAGCCGAAAACGCAACAGGGTGTGGCTGAGAAGTCTATTAAACTTTTTTACTCTGGCTTTACAGTAACTTAAAAACAAGTCATCTTCGGCATAGGCCTAGGAGTTCCACTCTTTCTTTTATGATTCTTGTTATGAAAATCATGTATAGGGGAAATGGGCTAGTCTATTCAATTCACGTGTAGCCCAATAGGGCTACAATAATGGCTTGTTTTATTTAGAATTACAAATTCACAAAGAGAGGCTAAAAACCCGATGCACTTCAGATATAACCATGACCAATTTGTATCTAATGAAACTGATCTGAATCGGTCAGTAGCCGGTCAGCGATCAAAATCAGGTGAACTGGTGACCTTTGGTTTACTTGGAGGGGAACGGCCTCGAGGTAAGAACCAATTTCTTGTAAATCATATGACAAACTTTAAGTAAACACAGATTTTTTGGAGGGGTAGTTTTGTGTCGGAGAAAACTAAAGTGAAAGCTCGCCCACGATTCTTGAAATTCATGGCATATTTTCAGTCTAATGTATGCTAAACCGCAGATTTTTCGGTAAAAACAAATAGTGCTTGCTTTTCAAATTTTATAATAATTTCACCCCGCGTCTTTACAAAAATGCAATAAGGTGAGCAATTATATTTAAAACCATTTCTTTGTGAGAAATAAAAATCCCAAATGTGCTTACTTTCTAATAGATGGGGTGTTGTTAATCCTATATTATTATTCAGAGTTAATGAATTTGCATTCTTTCAATTCTGTTGCGGCTGTGTCCCAACGGGATACCCAACGTAAAAAGGGAAATGATTTTTTCCATTTGAAGAAACCTGTGATGTTTCTTCGATTAGACAGCCCGATGTGAGGAACGTCAAACAAATCTAAACGATCCTATGCGTGAATAAAAAATAAATTTAAGATAGTCTAGACAAATAAATAGGCCAATGTGTGTATAGGCTTTACAAATAAAATAATTTCACGTTGCTCAATTCCCTGCAAATAATTCCAGAGGCGAAATAAATTCTTAGTTGTATCCTGTTTTGGAGCGATTAATGTTTTAATTTCATCTATTAAAGTGAAATTAAACAGATGTCCCATCAGACAGTGTAATAACAACGCAGACATTGAAATATATCCCATACAAAAATATTTAACAAAATCTAAACTTACCAAGCGATTCTCCCTCCTGTTACCGTTTGCAAATCAAGTTCAACACACGAGAAAATCATTTGAACCAAATAAAAAAAACTTTCTTAGACAACATCAACGCGCGATATAAACTGCGAGGCTGAGCCCGTACCAGTGCATGGCATCATGTTGTGTTCGGGGTGGAGGGGGGAGCACGAAATAAAGCCTGAGGCATGTGGAGGCGGACTGATCAGAGTGTAGAGGCGCACTCCCGCTTTCACCGCAGCTCTCTCCTTGCGGCCATGACGCACCGATAGCAGCCTATTATCAGGTTCTCCTCTGATCTCCAGGGGAGTGGCAGGGGATCCTCAGCATCACAGGGAAGGTGTATAAGTGCGAGGCTGCTTCCCAATCCATCCCTGAATTGCTTCCATCTCATCATCCTCACAAAGACATCAGAATAACATTCCCACCAGGACTTGGAGTGTGTCTGAGGGGATCAATAGTGCAGAGTTTATGGTGACCTTATACTGTGCTTTACACTGGTATATAACCCAGGTCATTCCTGTTTAAAGACTTTGTAGAAAACTGATGTCCTCCTTTTTAAAACTTTTAGCACACTGACAAAATGAGCCTCAAAAATACAAAGGAAAAAAAATCAACAAGATTAACATTTCATTTTTTACCAAATAGAGATAACTGTGATGCTTTACCTACAATAACATGTTGTACAAAGTTTGGCAAAGTGTGTGCAATAAGAGCCATGTATTCTACCTCACTGACAATAAGTATGTATTTGCCATCACAGAGAGCTATAGTAAATGAGAAAGGGTCTATGCCTGTGTTTAAACTGAAGAGCGGGGGTAGAATGCCCCCCTCCAGAGACTTTTAAGACACATAAATGCTATGCTTTGAATAATAACATATGTTTGATATGTTTTGTCCCCACAAAAAAATTAAATTACTTTGTTTCAAAATCTAATTGAATTATATAATACTCAGTCTTCCTTATTGACAAAATCTTAATCAGTTAATTTACAAAAGTTAAGTGGACAGGAAAAAAATCCATTCTTAAAATTCACTGGAAGCTTCAAGTTTCACCATCACAATTCTGTAAAGTTGTATTTTGGACTACCTTTGGCTCCGAGTTTATGATGTCACAATATCCTGTTTGTAGGCTATACATGTATATTGTTAAACTCAGATTTAAGGTGAGCAAAGAGAAACTGAACACTGTTCAGCAGATGAATGTGAAAACTGCCTACTATTGTCGAATACATCATTCTGCACAGTGACGCCCAAACATCCAAGTGAAGTAACAAAACATATTTTTTTGAGTGTGTTTTATTTACAGCACTTAATGTGTCAAGGAGTGTGCCAGCACCTACACTGCAATATAAACTTTTTGAGACTCCACACATTCTCACTTCTGCTCATTGGTTTTATCATCAAAGCATGTGACCATATGTGTTTATGTGTCAGATGTTGGGTAGTTTGCTAAATAAAGAAAGAGAATGGTAGAAGGAGAGAGAGAAAGAGTTTAAAGTGTTTGTATTTCAATCCAACCCAAATCCCAAATTGATACTTGAGAGAATTTTATTAAGTTCACCAATGTAAATACATATAATAATTAACAGACTTACTGATACATACAAAAAGGTCTGCCATCTCTGTCTTCAAAGGGGAAATTGGTAAGTCGGGGGAAATACTTCTAGTTGAAAGTGACTGTAGGACCACTGAAACTGAATGTGCACACTGAGATCTGTGAATTCGTACTCTATATTCACGGCTTCCTGAAATAATCAAACGATGCAATCAGTTTATCAGTACAATCAGCATAGGTGCATTTGCTTTAGATTGTTTGCTGTTCAAATAGTTTAACCAAATTGTTGATTTGTCTTGTTTGATGTGCAGTGTGTTTATTTCAGAGGTGGCGACCTAATCTTCTCATTGTCTTTATCATGTAAAGTTTCTCTTGAGCAAGCAGCAGCAGCTGAGCATCGTCTGGTCTCGAGAGAAGAGGCCGTCTTTAAGCTGTTAAAAGGTGCCCCATTAACACAATGATGCAGCATGATTGAAATTTGGTTTCCTTTGAACTGAAAAAGTAGGACGAATCAAGAAGAAACAGTCTGCTATGAGTCCCTTTAAGAGCCAAAATGATCTGTGAATTTCTGACCATCTTACATGTATATGTGGAGAACAACTGGGCAACTTGAATCATGCGAATTGCCTGATATTTTATTGGGGTTAACCACCAGTGTTAACTTGCTGATGTACTAATACAGTGTTTAAAATAAAGTGTAGGCTACTTTGTTTCCGTATGTCAGTGTCGGTGACAATAAATACAGGAACACGCATCTGTTTCTTGGGTTTGCTTTTATCAGTGCAATTATGTCAAATTCACAAAGTAGCAATATAGAAGGGCTTGTCATGAGAGGGTTCTCGCATGACAAGCCCTTCCCATGCCTTGGCCACTCCTCTAGTTGGGCCTCTTCACTCTTCAGCCCCATTAACACTGAAATGGGGGGAATGTTTTGATATTGATCGTATATCTGTAATGGTCTTCAACCACTACAACAAAGACAGTGGTAATGAGTTTCAAGCACGACAGGTAGCGAAACAGACATAAAAATGAACGAATTGTGTTTTATTACTTTTAAAAAATACATATTTTTATCAATGTCTGTCTTAAATCAGCTTATCTCATTACCAAAAGCATACTCTACACCACATAATGGAATATCATGTGTTTATTGGGCAGCCTGTCTGTGTAATGGCTTCACTCCTCTCTCTGTCACGCTCGATGAGCAGCTTCCCCTAGCTGTGGCTGCTTTTTGACACGTCTAAAGGGCTGTTTCTGACATCTTGCCATCCTGCCGGCCACTGCTCCCGCAGTGATCATGCCAGGCAGGAGGAAAAAGCTGGTGACCTGGCCATCGCTACTCTGCCCTAGGCCACTGCCACCCTGCTGGCAGCAGAAGGTCTGTTGGTCTGAAGCCATGCCAGGAACTCTGCCCGCCGCAGCTTGTGATGTCACGACAGACATGCTCTTATACGAGAGTTCTGATTGGACCGGAGGGTTTGCCTTTCTCACTTCCTGGGAAATGCGCTCTAAGCAACTTATAGACATACAAACCTAATTAATTATCACTTTAATTGAATGTGAGCTCAGCTCTCTGCCCTCCTAGCTGATCAGCCGCCTTCACAGATCATGCAGGAAACCAGAAATATGTTGTGATGTAATTTGAACATTTGTAATTGCAATTTTTACAGCTCATCTTTTGCTCCCTTGTTAATTAGTTTCCAGTGCAAAATTTTCATGATCCCATAAAAAAAATTCAACATTTGAAGACTATAAAACTCACTCTACATGGTAATAATGGTATGAACAACAAACATCAGCTTGATTGATAGCGTGTATCTATCTATCTATCTATCTATCTATCTATCTATCTATCTATCTATCTATCTATCTATCTATCTATCTATCTATCTATCTATCTATCATACCACCATGATAAATAACTGATATTACAAATTCCACAAACTATTTTACAGTAGGGCAGGGCTTCAAATGGCAGAAGGCAAAGGCCTCTAGGGACCCACTTCCTTGTCTCCCCCCCTATGCTTACATTTATGGTTTGGTCCTACATCCTGTAAAGAGTAGCAGCAGGAGTGGACCATCACATTTGGTGCTCAGCGTGGGGGCGGTTGGTGAGCTGTCATGTTCCAGCTATCCCATGGAGATACACTTCTGCCTCTCCGTGAAGATTTAGTGTTTTCTCATTTGCATTTACTAATGAGATCCTGTTTGCATGACTTTATACAGGAGGTCTATCTCTCTGAATATCTCTTTACAAATATAGTAGGGGGGGGTGATGTCCTATTTACATAACCTTTATTTACCAATTTGTCCCATTGAGATCATGGATATCTTTTTCAAGAGAGATCTGGCCAAGAGAGCAGCATTGTGGTAATTTAATGTTGTACACAAATATAGTGACACATTCAAAAAATTTTGTTAGTTACAGTAAAACTGAAGGTATTTGTGAGTGAATAATTTGACGTAACACAGGAGCCACACTGCCACTCTGAGGTATCATCTCCATTGTGCATCACTGGTGGAGCAACAACTTCACAGTGATACTATAAAAACTCTTATGCTGGCATTCAACCAAGGCAAAGAGCATGTTTATGCCATCACAAGGTCCTAATCTAGTCCAGTCTCTACCACAAATTTGTTCAAACCAAAACGCTTCAACAACCCTTTTTTTCTTTTTACTGTCTGTCTTTGTTACAAGGGAGCATTACCATTTCATGGATGATCAAGTGTCTGAGCATGCCATCACCAGTTCACCCTGATCACAACTTCACACAAGAGATTCATCCTCCTAGCATCCTCAGCCAAGACTCATGAGTCCCAAAATCACTTATCTGAAGGGAAGTTCTAGAAGTCTCAGGCCAGTGCCAATTAGGGCCAGATTAGAGCACTTCCTCCTCGTTATCACCCAATCTGTACTGTTAAGAATTCCTGCCCACCAATCTGCCAGTGTCAGCAGACCCCCAATACAGTAACAATTCGATTTCAGGTCACAGTAATGAGCTGTTGCCTTGATGAAACCAATCTGATCTTCAGAGACAGTGATACATGAAACAACAAGTTACAAGTGATGTGAACACACCCTTACAAAGCTTTCAACATGTGCTGGGTTTAAGATACAAAACAAATTGAAGAATTGGAATTCTAATGTCCTTAATTTGCATTCAGCTGCCAAGTGGTTAAATTGACCAGATTTCAACCAGACAAATCAAAGTGGCAAATGTCCAGACTTACTACTACTGGGCTATATTTTCTCTTGCTGACCTCTGACCTCCATGTGAAAGAGGGTAATAACTTGGAGAAATCCATACAGACTTCAACTGAGTATCACATTATATTATAAAGACAATATTGTATAGAAGGTCAACTCTTCCCCCTCTCCCATCCTTGTCATAATAAATATAATCTTAATAAATATATTTAAAGACAAAAGTTAATAAGAATAAATTGTTTGTGCCTCAATCACTGTAATGTACTAAATCTCTTATTACACTTTCTTCTTCTAAATATGCCTCCTCTCACACAGAGCATACATAGAAATTTAATAGATCTATATGTTGACCCAGGAGTAACAAAGCACCAGTATAATAACATTCTCTGTATTGTTTAGAAGAGTGTACCTCTCTCCAGTGGAGTGGAAAGAATATTTTCTGCATTATGTCCTCTCTTTGAGCCGATAGGCAGGACCCTGAGCATGTTTTTCTCATATGGGGAATCTGCTGACTGTGGTATCACATTATGATTAACAATTTAACTATGATCCCCTTCTTTCCCATTGTTATTCCACAGATGATTGAGAGTAAGAGAGAAATGCCAGCGACGGCACGCAGGCTTCATTAGATCCATTGATTGATTTATTGTTTTCCATGGTTGTAATCACTTCCCCCAAGGTAATTTGTAAGCTCTTTATGGTTCAGAGGTATAAGCCTGAGAGTTAATTAATCGGCTTTGTTTAGAAGTTTGGAAGTAGAAATGC
Source organism: Micropterus dolomieu (assembly GCF_021292245.1). Lineage (NCBI taxonomy): Eukaryota > Metazoa > Chordata > Actinopteri > Centrarchiformes > Centrarchidae > Micropterus > Micropterus dolomieu. Next base: position 23,751,462 of record NC_060152.1, on the reverse strand, counting down.
CCGTCTGAATCGGTAACCAATAGAAAGGCAACAGTCACAGTGACTTATCCCTTGTTTACCACTAAAATAAAACTAAGCAGGTAAACAGAGATAATTATGTCTGGATGATTTCTAGATCTTTTTTGTATTTACCTTCATTCATCTTTACCTTATTAATTTCCTTCTTGTCAAATGCAATTGTAGGATTTTGTCATGTTTCAGAAGACACAGTCTTCAGGATATTGGTAAAAACTACAAATCCGGCATTAAAAGTTATCATTCAATTTTAAAAAAACAGCCAATGTTCACCAAACAATAAAGAATCCAGCCCTACACAGACACTTTAATACCAACTCAGTGTTAATTATGAATGAAAATAAAGTGAAGATTGTAAGGGAATTTAAACTTCTGTAATATTTTCAAATAATTACAACCAAAAACCTTTTTCTACAGTGTACTCTCACTCCTACACGTTTTGTGCTTTTTTTTCTTGAGTTAGCCCTTTAAATAAAAAAATTTAAAAATCGAAAAACTCAACTGAAGTTTTAACACCCCAGAATATGACAAAGCTACTTTTATGTTCTGACCCAAATCGAAGCTAAAATGACACAATCATCTCTGCTCCACTCCACCCACAAAACCTCTGATATTGTCTGGTCTCTGTCAGTCTTAATTGAAGTCTCGGCTTGTTTTAATTGGCTTTTCCATGGTATGTGAATGGGGGCCGCTGTTTATGGGTTAAGTGAGTCTTAATCAGAGCTTTAATCCAATCATTAACAGAGAAACATGAGGTGTTGAGAGGAGTGGAGAGAGGTTGATAATTGAGAGGCTGCCTCCTTGTTCGTGTGTGTGTGTGAGTGTGTGTGTGTGTGTGTGTGTGTGTGTGTGTGTGTGTGTGTGTGTGTGTGTGTGTGTGTGTGTGTGTGTGTGTGTGTGTGTAGGAGTGTAGGCTAATGTGTATGTGTATGCACACTTTAGGAGTGCTAGCAGATACGCAGGAGAAACTGGCAAGACAAGACAAAGTAGGAAAATCTTCCTAAAAGTTGGCAATACCAGTGACACTTTATGCAGTACATAAGAAACATTTGCTTTTTGCATTTTTCCTATGATTATACTATATAGGAGGTCTGCACTTGGTAGAACAAAAATGAACATGAAAAAACTGATTTGGAAGATGAATAATGTGCCCTCTACAGTACTTTCAGAGCAAACCAAAAAATCATCAAAGAAAACATTTCAAAAAACAATGTTCTTTATTTCAGACCCTACATTTTTATTGTGGTGAAAAAAAACAACAACATATAAATATATATACCTCTAGTCATAGTAAAAAATAGATTATCGTCTACAAAACACAACTCCTCCTTACCCGCCCCATTCCTCCCTATTGCTCAGCTGTCACATTCTCACTGAGTTTTTCTCACTGTATATTTTAGCACCTATCCCCTGTGCGAAGCCTGTGTTCTTCCGTACCCCCACTCTTGTTGCTGTCTCTCACAAACACACGCACACACACACACACAGTTGCACACAGCTTTGAATCAAGGAGTCTATACTGAATAAACATTCTGCCTTTAGATAGGGTCCTGATTTGCATCATCGTTTCCAAGGTGTATTTTTCACCATTTTTAGTGTAATTTATTATAAACATACAAACACCTACTGATCCTATAAAAGCACTGTCAATTGCTCACAAACATTCAGTGCTAGTCACCTTCTCAGAGTGGATCATCGACATATAAAATTCAGACAATAGCCCATTCATATTCTGCTGGTGGCATAGAAGCTCAGCAAATTGGGATACTAGAGAGGAGGTATATTTAATATGTGTCTTCTGCAAAGACTGGGGTAGGATGGTATTGTATCCGGTGGGAATTTAGAATTGAATTTGCTTAATGAATCTTATCCCTTATTGAATTAATTTAGTTTTTAACAATTTTGAGTAAGAAAAATAAGTCAGCTTAACTTAATAACTTTTGACAGTCAAGGAAATAAATTTGCAAGTTTTGCCGAATATTTGAAAATGTTTTGTACAACGACCTTACATTTGTTGCTAATGAGAAACATACATATTTCTGGTTTATGCAACACCTTGGACATTTCATGTGAGCGCCCCTGTGATCGTTTGAAAACATTTACCAGCCATTTGTAACATGAGATGACACCTACTCCCAGGTCAGCGGGACTCACACACACACACACACACACACACACACACAGACAACCCAACAGACAGCAACATCTTTGTCTAATGCTGACAGAGAGGAAAGAGGATGCAGCCCTCTTGCTTTGGATTCATTTTATTAAATGAAGTGAAGAGGAGAAAAGAGAGAAGAATGGGCCTGCATACTGTGAAAGCAATTGATGAAGATCTCCAAGCGTTTCATGCAAAAAAGCAAAAATTCAGATAACTGTAGCATGACTATACTGAAGGACTGATGAAGTCGTAATGGTGTCGGGACAGTGCTTTTGTACATTTAAAAGTCACAAATGTGTGATTTTACTTGAGCACACACATAAGCACACTCTCACACGCACATACACACGCTGATGCACATACATCGTTACTTCTGAGATGTTATAAAAACTTCTCTTTTATCCATTAAAAAACTATCGATCTTGTGCTTTGCCTTCTCTACTTGATGGGTTTTTTTCTGTCATAATGGAAAGCCATTTCTTCAGCCTATTCTTCATTTGGAGTAATTATAGATGGAGAGGTAAAAGATGTTTTTTCCCCTTTCTTTTCTTTTCTCCTTCCTACCTATCTTCCTCTCCCCCTGCGTGCATTCAGAGGAGCTCTCACCACTGCATTCTTATTAGGGACATGTCTGAAAGGCTCCCACAGCATGTGGTGTCCTCTGACCATCCGCAATGGCTGCTTTTTGTTGGCATTAACAAGCCAAGCAACCAAGGATAGCTTTTCAACAGGTACAAACTTTTCCTTTTAGATAATTAACCGCATTCAGACACTCAGCACAGTGTAGGCAATGTAGGTACTGAAGCCTAGAGAGGATCATATTCTAGAAAAAAAGGACAGAGAAAGGGAAGAGAGATGGAGAAAAAACTTGATCAAAAGACAAGATGTTCTCTTTGGTGTTGTTTAGTGCTAGTGGAGTCTATACCAAACTCCTATTCAAATGGTGTGGTCTTCATTTCTGCTCTCCTTGTTGTCCTCGTCCCTGTCCTCTTCATCTTTTCATCAATATGGACCATGTAATGAGGCAAAACTCTGGTCATTGTAGAATGGTCAAAGGTTTGCTGCCTTAATGAATGGGAGAAACACACGAAGGGCAGAATGCTCTTCCTCGTTCCTGTATGCCTTGCCGCAAAAGCCCCGGGATGCCTCCTGAAGAAGACCTCCTCCATCCATTGCCGTCTCCTCTCTTGTTAAAGGGGGCATAAAGCATAGGCAGAGGGGAAAAGTAATTTTCTTCTCCTGTCCATCCATTCTTTTGGTGGGTTTCTTCCAGTTTTTGCACTGTACTTTCATAAAGCTCATAATTATCTTGGCGAGAGCCCCTCAAGTGAGAACGAATGGTGTCTTTGTACCTGTCTCTCTTCAGCCCTCTCCTGTTTCTGGGAAGAAGGGAGTCATTTTAACATTTGGTCTTTCCCTTTTACAGATGCAGAGAGAAAGCCAGATGTGTCCCCTCTTTCAAAAAAACCCCTTTTAACAACTTAATTTCATAAACGTATTTTCTGAATCATAGCTGAATGTGTCAGACCAGGACGTGAGGAAAATGCAGTAAGTAGAGGAAGTTATTAAACTGTCATCTCATGTATACTGTTTATTCTATATTTATTAGTGAATTGGCCGGCTATATTGTTTAATCATATTTGTATGTGAGATGTGAGGCACTGTCATGCAAAACTAAAGACTGAGTGGAATGTGCCAGTGACAGTCCTTTAAAACAATTTATAGAGCCAGAGAAAATCCTCAGCAACAGAAAAACAACAACAAGACTGACCAAGCATGGCAATAGCAACATCTTTTCTGACCTGGCAGCAGAGATCACTGGTTTAGGATCAAACTCTCCCCCTCTATCATCTATGCACACCGTACCTCCTCTCACCCACCCCTCCCTCGATCCCTCTGACCTCCATCCCCAACTCTTCTGGCTGATTACTCCTAATGTAATTTTAATTAAAAACTGTGGTGTCAAAGGGTTTACCCTGCCTGAGAAGCGGGTGCAGATTGTGGCACAGTGGCAGACCCCTTCACTTGCTTGAGAGGAAATTCATCCTGACATTGCTTGGGTGGTGCCAACATGTCCAGAGCCAGGTTAAGCAAAAAGGCTTTCTGGCCCATTTGAATCTCATGGTAGAGTGTTATTCTAGGAAAGCGGGGGATCTGCCCAAAAATATTTGTGTTATTTCTTATATTGTTACATTTGAGTTGCACGCTTTTTATCTATAGGTGTCTGGTGATTTCATTTGGTACACACCAGTGACATGATTCAAACTTACTAACTAACCTATGAGCGAAATTGTTATCAGAATAATAAATAAAAATATCTAAATGTCCTTCTACTGCGAAGGACTGGCGACCTCTCCAGGGTGTAGCCCGCCTTTCGCCCGATGTCAGCTGGGATTGGCTCCAGCCCCCCGCAACCCCGTATGCAGGATAAGCGGTTGACGATGGATGGATGGATGGATGGAAATGTCCTTCTACTGTGACAGGTCTGGTTAAAGAGCCGAGCTATATGAGCAAACCAAGAAGGCAGAGTCATTTTAGAAGAATTTATAATCTTGCGTGAAATGAATCACTACCAAAAGCTAGCAAGGAGAAAAGGTGAAGCCACCAAGCTGTTCTAATATCAAGATACACTTAGCTGACCTTGACAATAATTACCACTGCCAAATTTCACCGGGGTGACCTGCGGAAGGTGCCCCACAGCAGGACTCGACAGCAGAGGTCTGCCTGTAGGTTTGTAATCCCCTCACCCGAGCCGTTGGATTATCTGCTCTCCATCGACCCTGAAGAGGCTCCCCGCGGCACAGGCTTAAACACTCTCAAATATCTCATCTCCACACCCCATCTGCGGGCCGTACGACGTCTTGGAAATCACAGACACGGAGGAGTGGGGACTGAGGCAGCGGAGCAGACGAGGGGATCGGCACAGAGAGAGGAGCCTTTAGTAAAACACCCAGTCCGGTTTAGGCATTATAGTCATCAAACTTAACTTTAATGATCAGTTTTAATTACTAAATGTTTATGCCTTCTGCTGTGGTACAATTTATAATCTGTCCTAGTGCTTGTTGCATTAAAGGCTTTTTCATCCTCTACTTTTAACAGTGCTGTTAGTGGATTCTACATGATTATACTTAAAGTAATGAACATACATAAATCATACATCAATAATTGGTTTTATGGAGAGTGCAAGATGTGTCAGTGGCAATGACCCTTTAACATTCTCTAACAGGGGCCTTGTTTTGTGACTGTCAGTGGACAGTTGGAGGAGCTGGTGGTTGGCCCTGAGCAGTGAGGCATGTAGTAAGAGGGTTTAACTTTGCTAACCTCCTTCTGCCAGGTTCACGGGGCCCTGCTGCTTGGGTAATATTGGATCAGTGTTGGGAGCCCGTGCCCCTGCCATATCAGCCAGCACGATACCTGGGGTATACTGAGCAGTTTCCACTATGGAGCCAACTGGGCTTGAGACTTGCTCACTTTCTCTCTTCCTCAGACATAGAACTGATGTGGTTCCTTTTTCATCTTGTATATGATTTTAAAGATTATGGTATTGTTTTAAAGACACCTCACGTAATATATTTATTCTTGACACAAAATGAACTAGGTTTGCTGAACTGGGAATCAACCCCTAGGTTGTTCTCTTTCTGTTTAACAACCTAATCATAAAACCTGTAGAGGGTTCACACTTGCAATTAATGCGCATGTGGTGTTTCCATTGTCTCCATTCACCAATGTTTTTGTGAAAACTGTTGACAAACAAGAATTTAAGAGAAGAGAAAGCTTTGTTTTTAGGGTGAACATGATGGCAGTTCAGTAGGCAACACTGACAGAGAAATTCATAAGGACTCAGTGAGAGAAGCATGCAGGCTGGAGCATTGAATATTATTACCATATACAATAAAAAAGACACACATAATATTGTGTTTTCCAGTTGAGAATGATCAACTGCAAAGATTTAGTTGTTTCCAGCAAAGATTTAGTTTTTTTGTTTCTGAAAAATACAAACAGTTTGAACATGGACGTTAAACATACATTGTGCATGAGAATCATTATAACCCTTTCGCCAATCTAATCGTTTTGCTCATGCTACTAGGTCCAAATTAGTGTATTAGTAAATTAGTCTATTTTCCATTTAGTATGCGTTTCATGCGTTTTGATTTATATTTGTGGAGAAATTTAATAAATACATATTTGTCATCATCAAAGAATCAGATTTTCTTTGTAACCCAAAAAGGTAGATGATGCATTATTATTTCCATAATAAGGGTCCATTGTTCCATTGTCTTCTCTTCATAGGCATCACAATTTGCCTCTGCTCTAAATTTGTGAATTTAATTTTATTAAGAAAAAATAACTTATATACGGATTTAAACCTGTTAATATACAGTATGATATTTATTGTGGATTTTTGGGACACTTTCAGGATGAAAATATACACAACAAAGCTACACAATGTGTTGTCAAGTATTCAAGAGATTTAAAATGTTTTATGAGATTTGGTTCAGTGGATCATTCGCATGAGCTCCACTTGGCCCTGTTGTAGAAATTTGGCTAGTGCTAATTTGGAAAGATCTGCTGATATTAAAATCTGCAGATGCCCACCTGGTGTCAGGAGAGTGTGATGTCTGGGAGGTGTTTGGTTGGGCTTGGAGATGTGTGTGTCCATCTGTCTTTATGTCTAGGGTAAACAAACAAAACAAAGACATTAAAAAACATGTGCAATGCATACAGGTGATGGCTTGTGGTCTCTGTTTGTTAAATGTGTCTTTTTTCTACTTGTAAAAATCATTGTTTTTTTTTTTCTTCCTGTCCTTTGATTTGTAGATGAAAAGAATGTGCTCCTTCACCGAGGAGAGTGGCAGCTTTAACGTTGTAAGGTCAGAGAGCCGTGAGAACTTCAGGCGGAAAGGCAAGCGATTCATATCCCCTCTGCTGGTGGTGTGTGTGGGTGAGTGTGAGTTGTGAAGGCGCTCAGGGTGTGTATGTGTGGTTTGGATGTGGAGGTGGGTAGCCTACGCCTGCTTCTTACTGTAGTCTATAGTCTAACTATATGTGTGAAGCTTGTCTTTTTCTTCAAGGTGTGTGTGTGTATGTGTGTCTGTCAGTGTGTACCTGTCGCTTTGACTGAACAGGTGGGGCCTCTTTGCATGGGATCTAGACAGCCAGTCCGCCACACAACTGACTGTGGTTAGGCACAATGCGCTCAACACGCAGTCTGTAGTGCAGGCTCAGATACATTGTGGCTGGATGTCGATGTACTTTCAGCGGAGTATTCTTTCACCGTTCTTATGGCTCTATTCCACTCATGCCAGTTGGTCCAAACAACAGATTTTGGGTTTTGTGTACTTTTTGCATGTGAAAGAAAAAAAGAAAGAACATGTAACCAAAGTATTCATTCATTTAATATTGCAATATTAAAGCTATAATAATTTAGCTGTAAATTGGAATATTGTTGAATTTGTTAGGGATGCTAGAGATATCATAGATAGATTTGTACAATTATGTATAACAATCAATTAAAATGTTCATTAAAATTAAAAAGTCATATAATATTAATAGAAGAAGAAGGACTGGTCTTCACTAAATTCACTCTTGACTCTCACTAATACATAATGTCACACCAAGAAAATAAAATTAATAAAACAAATAAAAAATATCTCCCGAATCAACAGCTCTTACAGCTCTTTGACTTAAATTTGAGGTTTTACAAAAGGCAGTACTCTTTGAGTACTCTTGAGTAATTTTTTATGCTGCGTCTTGGCCGGTCTCTCTTGCAAAAGCGATTTTGCAAGACTCACCTGCTTAAATAAAAATAAATACTGCAATTATGTCTACCGCCTGTACCGTAACGTGTGTAACTTAACCAGAAGGGATTTATATGTGTCGTAGGTACTTTACAAATAATTTGTAGTGCATTTGCAGTGAAGACCTCTAAAGTATTATTATGATTATTATTATTTATTATTATTACATAGGAAGGACAAGCGCATCTTTAACAGTCCACTATGGTTATTACCATAGAGGTAGATCACCGACTCACCACTACAAGTTTCATTTCAGGGCTGTTGGACTGTGTCTGTGTATGTGTGTGACTCTGGGATTTGTAGTTTCTTACGCCACGTAAGTACGTCAGCGGAAGTATTCTGAGCGTACGTAAGCTAGGTCACATTGGTTCAGTTTTGCAATGTTTTGAGAAACATCACCACAATGGAGACAGCCAACGCAGGTATTAAATATTTCTGCTGTCTGAAACGCTTGACGTAACTTTCATTGACGTAAAGTATCTAACCTACCTCACACACCGCTCCTCATTCGGCTTTATTCAGCCCCGTGCTTTCAGGAAAAAACTACTCAATGTTAAGCGGACTCGTGTGGCTAACGTTAGCTAGCCTTAAGTAACCTCAAATGGCTATCTCTGCGTAAAGGCAAATGATGCAGTAAATGGCTCTTGCTGTGTCCACTCAGTTATATGTTCACCACCTTCGTCAGTGATCTATATAAGTTGACTTTACATGCATTGAACACTTTTTGGTCGTGGGTATGAATGTAGTTAATGAAAACAGTGAGGATGTAGCCCCGCAATGTGTCTGTCAAGTGTGAGTGCTGAAGCAAAAGTCTCTCTAAACATATAAGTGGAACAAACGGGGGCTAATGATTAACTTATGCTGGCCGTGGTTCTGTTGGTTTACCGGTGTAACTTATCTGTCTTTCGTTTTGCCCTGCTTCCTCAGAGGAGATCCAACTGAGGCATGTGGAGAAAGATGTCCTAATCCCCAAGCTGATGAGGGAGAGAGCCAAGGAGCACTGTGCTGAGAAAGTTGAAGGTGTGTGTGTGTGCCTCTAACAGATGACCTCTTTTTCCCTACCCAAAAGTTCAACTCAACAGTCAAATACATCTATAGCTTAGAAATGTAGGACCACAGCCAGGGACGTTGCTATACATAAAGCTCTACTGGGGCACAGGCCATCTCACCCCCCATGTACATTTTTGATTTATTTTTGATTGAAGTGAATGAAATGTTAGTATGTACCTCGCCAGCTTCCTTTGCTTAGTTCTTTAATATTGGCTCTGTCAGGTCAGAAAGGGCTTTGACTGGAGCATAAGCACTATGTCACCACCTAAGAAGAATTCTGTCATGGCCCTCGTACTTGACTTGTGAACCATGTAAACAGTTTGCCATTGCTGCACAGTCACACCTGACACTGCATTGCTCTCACTACCACTTCTCCAGTCTGTCTATGTAATACGCCTCAATGGAAACCTCTTCTAGAAAAATCCTCAAAGTCTGTTAAGACTGATGCTGGCTGTACACCTCTGGCTGTGCTTGTACTGGCTGAGGCTGCCTGTGTTTCACTTCGGTCTGTGCTGTTACAGGATTTGGATCAACTGTGCTCGTTCTGACTTATGCCTCAGCATCTACTGACAAATTTAAGCATTGCCCCTGTAAATAATAGGTATCAATACTTGCTAGATATAATTTTTATCAGCTGCATCAGGCCCATACAAACTGGCTCCCCCAATTTCCTTTAACATTCTTAAAGCTAAAATACTATTTATACTAGGGCTGGGTGAAAACACTTGATGCCAAACAGTGGATCACTTCACAAATCAAAAGAGGCAGAACATTCAGAACTATTATGATAAAATCTGTTTTCAACAAATATGAAAAAATAAAATTAAGTTCAATCTTTTTTAGTCCCTTTTTCCTCAATAAAATAAATATCTTAATAGAAAATGTAAGTGGTAATTTGTTCAAGATTCAAATTAATAAGATCAAACATTTATTGAATATTTATTGAACATTTGTTATATTGTTATTGAGGAAAATTATACTGTGATAATTATTGTTATTGTTTTATTTATACTATAACTTGACTGAATAAGTCATGTTTATTATTTACTGAGAGATGTGCATCCATATTGCTCAGTCTGTGCTGCTAATCAACATTTTAATATTCAATGTAAATTCCATGCTTTCCATTTTGCATTAGTTCAGAGTTGTAACTAAACCTTCACTGAGAGACAGATAATCACTGTCTCGTTTTAAAATGATGTGTGCCTTTGAAGAGTGCCATCACATGTGTGTGCTATCTGGACTGGTCGCACTAATGTTGCTGCTGGAATGCAATAAAGTCCAGCTGCGGACTGTAGCACCGCTCAGCCAGTTTCATTTTGTGCACGCGCTTATGAGCGCATGTTCACGCGCGATGTGGTTATCATTTATGTCACATTTATCAGTCACAGTCTAGCAAGCTACCAAGACACAGACAGACCTAGTTGTGCTACTCAGCTGGGTTAGCAAAACAGAGAGAGATTCACTGCAGCGGCACATGAACCTGCTCACATCAGACTTTCAGAAAAGAGGATTGTCAGGTGACTGCTGTTCCTGAAAGTAACTCTCATTGAGTTATTTTCTCTTCTTGTGCACAGAAGGATAGTCCCTGTTTGTCCTCTCATCACCGTTATACACACCCGCTTTCAACATTGGCTAATTTTTTGTGACGTTTCATATCATTAACTACGTGTCTTTTCACATTAACCAGTAGTTTATTTTGAAAGTGTAACCGGACGTTGCATGTATATTATTGCTAACTTGACTGCGGAGCTCTACACGTCCAAAAACGACGCCAAGGGTCTTGACAATTTTACCGGGGTACAGCACATGGATACAGGGACATTTGCCCCACTAAAAAGGGTCTAGCGACACCTATGACCACAGCCGTGCTTGTCTTGTGTTTCCTTATGGTTTTGCTGGTAACATTTACACTCGATAAATTAGCATGCATTTCCTTTACACATATTGTAGTTGGATTGAAATTGTTTTGCCTTTATTTGGTTTGTTTTCCATCCACAAATAAGATCACAAACATGATGCTTTTTTGATTAATTATAAATTAAGTTAATAACTTAGATTCACATATCCTGGTTAAATTCATGCCCACAAGACAGTTTCATAACTTTTTTGTACTGAAACTTGTCTCGTCTAAATTTATGCGGAGCTAGACCTTTTTTCTTTTTTAGTAACATGTCAGGTGCATTTAATACTATTAATAACTGCATTCAATTTAGGAGAACCAGTTCCAGGTCCTTGGTATTGTGCATACTGGTTCACTGGAACGGCTTATTAAAAGTCAGCCATCAATAACAAAATCAGTAACACCTGTTCCTGCGATGACAATTTAAAATCTCTGCTGTGAAAAAAAGGTCAATAGTTATTAATGTTTACTGAACAATGAGGGTCACACCACTGGAATCAGTTACATTCACAAATATATTTGGTCTTTAATAAGACCCAGAGATCCTTCAACATGCTTTCATTCATCTGTGGCTCTGCCATAAAACTAAAGAAAAAATTAGATTTTTCCAACTACATCACCTAATCATCAATAAAATCCTACGACTATTAGTCAACTAATAAATTGATTGTATGGACATAATGTATCGAATGGGGTTTATAATGTTTTATAGGCCTTTTTTAAAGGAAGATATTTTGACCTGTTACAGTAGGAAAGCCGGATATAAATGATAAAACTTAAGGATGGCTGAATTCCTTTTAGCTGCTTCACTCTCAGGGTCTTAGTATTGTGCATGCTGGCTCACACTGTCATTCCATACTGAGACACTGGAATAGAACAGAGCCATCATTAATGTTATTAGTGACATCTGTGCTTTACTATGACAAAATATCTACTGTGGGAAAGGCCAACTGTATCAATTAGGGTAGACAGAATATTAGAAACACATCTCAGTATAATGCAGTATTAAATGTCACAAAGCACTATTCTTCTTCATTGTCTTTCCCTTGTTTAGCTCAATTCACCTCATAAATGCAGGATTTTATGCTGATGACAAATTTATGTGCTGCTAAGTCAGTCAAAAACCCTTTTAGAGTGTCTGAATGAAGTGAAAGCATGGATGGCTATGAATTTTTTTGTATTTAAATGAGAGTAAAATTGAGCTCACGTTACTTACTCTGAATGACTCAGCTGCTGCGGGTCCTGTTGATCTGGGTTGGCTAACCCGAGATATTAGCTCTGTGGTCACAAATCTGGGAGTCAAGTTGGACGGTCGTTTAAAACTTGATGCCCAAATTGGTGCAGTGGCGAAAACCAGTTTTTTCCAGCTGAGGCAACTGGCCAAAGTAAAACCGTTTTTATCTCGACATGATTTTGAGATATTAATCCATGCTTTTATCACCGCTGGTTTAGATTATTGTAATGCACTCTGTAGTGGTCTTAGCAAATCACTTATGGCACAAATACAACTAGTTCAAAATGCAGCTGCTCGTCTTTTAACTGGAACTCGAAAATTTGCCCATATTTCACCCATTCTCCAATCCTTACACTGGCTTCCAGTGCACTTTCGTACCGATTTTAAAATTCTTTTATTTGTTTTTAATTGTGTGCATGGCTTGGCCCCCCCAGTATTTGTCTGATCTGCTTGTGCCCTACAGTCTATCTCGTACGCTCCGATCGGCTGATCAGGCACTGCTGGTAGTCCCTAAATCTAAACGTAAATCTAGAGGTGACTGTGCGTTTGCTGTAGCAGCTCTAAGATTTTGGAATGAGCTGCCTCTACATATTAGACTTACTGAGTCATTTTCTGTTTTTAAATCTCGTCTTAAAACTCATTTATTTTCTTTGGCTTTTAATACAGTTTGGGGGTTGTCCTTTCAGTTATGTATTATTGTATTTATTTTTTGTGATTTATTGTTTATTAATTTTCTTTGTGCCTTTATTGTATGTTGTTATTTATTTGTAGACTGTGTTCAGCACTTTGGTCAACAGTGTTGTTTTTAAAGGTGCTGTATAAATAAAGGTGGATTGGATTGGATTGGATGCATATTGGTCAGGAAATTCATTCTACATTTTTAAATCCAAGACTATGAAGTGACTATGTAAATCCTTTTTAATTTAAGGGGTTTATTTGCTATATTCTAGAAAATAAATCCTTGAGTTTTTTTTAGAAAATGAAAGTTAAAATAAAATACTGTTTGTTCATTTTAAGGTTAGGAACTTGAAGTGTTTATTATACTCTGCTTGAGTGAGCAGTGTATTTGCAGGTCACTGAAGTATGACAAGATGATTATTTTCTTCCCCATTCTGGTTATTTTAGATATTTTAACTAATAATATTTAGTCCTGATTACAGTTAAGATTCACAATAGGATATTGCCATCCACCAGTTTAATTTTGTTTTATGGTTTGCATTTTACCTCCAGAGAAATTATGTAGACTTTAGAAAGCGTAAAACATAGAAATACCTAGAAATTAAACAGAATAATGTTTCCTTATTTGTAGCTCAACTTCTTCTTCAGGCTGGAGTCTGGCTTAAAGCCTGATTGTATTATTTAATACATAGGTAATCCAACAGGAAATATGACTACAGACCATGACGTATGATGTGATATTTTAAACCTTCTGTCTGCAACCATAAAAATCTCACTCTTCTTTTAAGAACATTAAAAATGGATTATTAAGGAATTTAAAATCTTTTTCAGAAGTTAACTTTCAGATGTTTTCATATCTTCATAGTTTTTGCGTAATTTTGACTCATGTAATGGCGCAATGGATAAGACTATACTGTGAGAGACCCGGGTTCAATCCCCCACTGTGACCCATCCACCATTGTGTCCCTGAGCAAGACACTTAATCCCTAGTTGCTCCAGAGGCGTGCGACCTCTGACATGTATAGCAATTGTAAGTCGCTTTGGATAAAAGCGTCAGCTAAATGAATAAATGTAAATGTAGAACAAGCTCTGCAGCACTGCATTCTTTGGCATGGAGGCTTATTTGATATCTTCTTTCTATGGACTTTCTTCTAACCTTGTTTTTCCCTGTCCCATAATCTTTTGACTGTTCATGGCTAAACTCTGTCCCGCCACTGTAACAACCCACATCCTGAGTCCTTCTAATTTCTCTGAATTGAGGAGCAGGCCAATTGGCATGGCACAGAAACCGTGGCTGCAGCTTTGCTCGTGTATGCCCTGTCTACTCCAGCAACACATCAGCCAGATAATGTGGTTTCTAGAAATATGATGACAGCCTGTATGAGCCAGTGTGTATTGCTCACGTGGGGAGACATTGCACATGCAGCCAGAGGTGATGGGGCAGACAGTGGCTGTGTGGGTAGTGGAAACCCCCCTCACATTACTAGCTTCTCGTCCTCCTCTTTTTCACACCTCCACGTCCGCCCTCTGTCATTTCATTCTGTGTGTCTGCACTGGGCTCCCGCATGTGTGTGTGTGTGTGTGTGTGTGTGTATGATTGTGTTTTACAAAGAAAAGTAAAAAACCAAACGGTCTTTGTTTTTTCCTGTGTTTTCTGTCTCATAATATATGCCTGTCGTATATTGTAGGCTTTATTGGTGAAGCATACGACTTCTACTGACCTGTAAACAACATCTTTGCAGGTTTATTTTACCTGACGTGATTTTTCCTATTGCGTTGATGATTCATGTCTGTACTCACATGTCTTTCTGAACCACACCATTTGAACAACCCACATACTCAATTAGCAACCACTTTCACATTGACATTGACTGCTGTTAAGCTTTTGCAAGACTTTGATTTGCAGAAATCTACTTGTAAATTGAAATCATTAGGTCTATGTCTGTGTCACCACATCCAAAACACGGAAAGAAAAAAACTCAATTGAAATAGTAATTTTTCCAATGACTATTACATATTTTAAGTTGCTGTTTCATTATTCATTCATTTCATTATTCAGAAATAAATAAATCTTGCTCAAAATCCAGACATTTATTTTCTGTTATAACTAGACCCAGTTATGTGTATCACTAAACATTCAACCCCCTAGCTTCTGCTTTCTACTAACTGTCAAACTACACACTGCATCTTTATGCATCTTTTACGCAAACAAAACAGCTTAAAGTGAAGGTGGCGGCATACCTTTCTTTATGAGTGCCTCTTCTGTCATAAAGCTAGTCTCATAGATTTGCCTTTGCTGTTGCTGTGATCAGAAAGGCAACCGTCTGCAGCCTCTATTAGTACCATGGGACAGGGATGAGGCATTTGCTGATTAGATTAGTCGCACTGTTCTGCTTCTCTAAATTGGTTTTGCCATTGGTTTTTTCACATCTGCATCCTCATGAAAGTGTCTGTGTGATAACCATACTGATGCCACTGATAAAGGTAATTATGATGTCAGTTGTTTGAAAAGGGACATTGGAGGGCAGTGTTTTTTATAAAAGCCTTGAGAAAGAGCTTGCTAACAAGGTGAAGACTGTTTATGGGGACCTTGCACGTTTTAATCTGTAATACACCACAAGCCAGGGTACAGTGTCCTTAATGCAACCTTGTGAAAGGGCTTTTAATTTGTATTTCAATTAACAATCACCATATTTACTGCTCAACCCATTTTACAACTTATGTTCCAGTTATATATATTTTTATTTTTTGCATTAGATTGCAGCTGGTTTAGGAGACAGTAACTGGGGTCAGATTTAATTTGAATACCAAAATATACTTATAACATTTAGTCCAACATAAAAAAAAAATGTAAACCATTTCTTTTAAAGGCTGCAACAGGATCTATGGAGTGGACTTTTGAGCAATTAATTAGCAATTTCTTATTTTACTAATGCTCATCTTAAAAGTACATTAGGTACTTTATTGCTTCAATTAGTCTGTTGTAGGATGATATTGATATACAAGAGCATCTTCACATTACCCACAGGATAAAAGTATCCTATAAAACACTGCTGGATCTTCTATGAATGGTGATGTAATTTTGCTCCGGAGCAGTTTAGCCGTTCAGCACAAGCGACGTACCCCGGTAAGAAGTGAACCACCGTTGTAGGACTGAAAACCCGCAGTTAATCTTGAAGTTACCTTGCTAACCTCAAATCCTGCTTCGTAGTACAGGCTCCAGGATGCGTCTGTACAGATGTCCAATAGTGACCCTCATTGCTGCCCAGGATCTGGCCACACCCCTGGTAGAATGACATGACATCTGAGGGGTCAGGTTTACCTGCTGCGTCTCACAACCCAGTGAGGGAGCCTTTGTTTATACTGTTCCACTCTTTCTGCTATAGCAGGGAAAAAACTGAGAGTGCCTAAAGGTCTACGTTGCCTCAATGTACAGCCACATAACCCAAGTTTGGTGGCATTTTTCATTACTGAAAAACTGGAGAAACTATACGATAATGCAAGTGAGCTGCGCACTGGGTTGACAAGTATTGGAAAAACTGTCTCTGACCACAGATTCATGGACAGCACTTAGAACTGAATCGTATCTATGTCACCTGTCATTACCCACTCAACTGGGAAATACAGAGTGCTGTTCTGCAGAATAAGCAATGCCAGAGCGGCATACTGCTGAAAACCTGGCAATTGTGCTTTCCACCGCTACTGAACACCTGGGACTAAACAGAAAAGTCACAGCACGTGTACATGTAAGTGCTAGCAACATGGTGCTAGCCAACACTGAACACCCGGAATGGCACTCTGAGCATTGTTTTGCACATTCACTCCAACTTGCTAAAATGACAGATTCATGCTTCAACACATAAACTATGTGGTTGCATCTGCCAGTCGTCTGGTTTCTCATTTCCATCACAATATAACTGCAACGCAAGGGTCGCAACACAAGTGTTGAACACGTGTTGAACAAAAGCAACAACTTCAGAGCATGCCTGAGCACAAATTAGTGCAGTATTGCAGAACAAGGTGGAATTCTGTTTGTGGCTTGTTCTAGCAACTACTTGAGCAAAGATCGGCAATATCTTCAGTCTTGCCAGACAGAATGTTCACGGAACTATCAGATGCACGAACCCTCAAATTGACTGATAATTGGGGTGTTATTGAGGAGTTAAATGGTTAATGGCATGGTTTACCTGATTACAGCAATTCTAATGTCAAAATACCTAAAAAAAATAATAAAATAAAAAAAAATAACAGGCGGAGGTACCTAAACTGTCTCAATTGAAGCACAGTCTGTTTTACTGGTGGCTTGCACCTGCAGATGTCAGCAGCACTCTCAAGGCTGCATACATCTCATCCTTAGTGGATCCAAGGCATAAACGCCTGAGGTTCACAACTGATGAAGGTAAACGTGCTGTGCAGGCAAAGGTGTGTGATCTACTCTTGAGCAGTTCTGAGGGCTTGGAAGAGATAGTCGCAGTTGAATCAGACGAAAATGTGCTGTTGGCGAGGAACATGGAAACAACAGACAATGACTGAACTTAACCAGTACTGCCAGGACAAGTGCACACCCGTCAACATGGATCTCATGGACTGGTAGAAAACCAACAAAAACAAATATGTTCGAATAGTAAAGACTGGTTCCCAGTGTTCCCGGACTGCATCTGTTGTCACCACCTCTCGCTTCATTGGAACTGAAATGTGATGAACACCATGCAGCAAAACCATGCTGTCCCTTCACTGGCAGAGACGAACAAGGCACTTGTGAATCACTCTGACCTTGACACACCTGTGTAAACAAGGGTTTATGTGGAGGCTGTTGTACCACCTCTGCAGGGGGCATAGATGCAGCAGCCTCAGGGGTGTGATTGTTGCGCAGCCTGAGCCATGCCTGGACAGTCAAACTTGCCCAAGATGGAAAGACTGTAGTAGGCACTAAAACCTTTCTAGAGTTGGACGTACCCGCATTGAGAATGAATCCAGAGACAAGCTGATTGAGGTAGTCTGCTATGTTGGATGAAACAAGCTCTTCTCCTGAAAGACACGCCAAGTGCCTCGATATGAGGACCCTGGATGTTCTTTGGTCTACCTCCCAAAATGAGGAGACACAAATTAGCCAGTTGTCGAGGTAAAGGGGAATCTTTACTCTCCTTAGACATAGTGATGTTAGGGCTGCCGTTATGCACCCGCTGGGGACGTCAAGGTGGAGGATGCTCAAGTGTGGGCTGTTAGATGAAAGGCTTGGCAACATGACCCTATGACTAGGTTCCTTCTTGTGGTGGAGTGCAGAGAATGAGGCCCATCTTGGTTTGCCTGTGGGTGCTTGTTTTTTCATGACTGCTTGTTTTCTAGGATCAAATAATATAAGGTGAAAGGTAGAATGTTAATAGAATTTCAGCAAGTTCTAACTTATTTAATTTAATTTATGTTTGCAGCTATTGCACATGTTGAGCCTGTTTCTCTTTTTCTGGTAATCTTTTTCTTCCTAATCTCGTTCTCTCTGCCACCTTCTTTCTCCAGCCTTCAACCACTGCTGTAAAGAATCCGGTTTCTTCATGGTGTTTAAGTGTCGAGAGGAGAATGCAGCACTGAAGGAATGTCTGACAATACAGTGAGTATTTTGCAGTTTGTTCTGCAACACTCAGCACTCACACAGTAAGGTGTGTCCTCATGTCTTATTGCACCACGTGTTTTTCCACCAACATCTTTCAGCCACCCTCGCTGGCACCCTTAACTTTTGCCTATCGAGTCTTCATTCATTCTGTGAAATAAATATCTTCTGTCTTCCACCAGCTACAAGGACCCTGCGTTTTTCGAGCAGTGTAAGCAGGAGTACATCCAAGAGAAACTGGAGTTTGAGAGGACAGGGATCCCAACAAAGAACAGGAAACAAAAACTCCCAACTAGCATGTAATGAACAACATGACACCCAGATTCCCTCCTTTAAAGGCAATGGTGCGAAGTGTGAGGCTCTGGCTAGAACCAGCACCAAGCACTGCACACTATAAGGATACATGTTCATCTGGCAGGTTTATTACTCATAAGGGCATAAGCCTGTGTGTTTTATTTAAATGTGTGGAATTAATGACTGAAACTCCTGTGGTGTGCAAGAGTGGTATATAATCAAAATAATACCTATTTTTTATGTTCTGTATATTTGCAAAGTGTTCCCTATTAGATGGCCAGAATTATTTTCCTCACTTGATTGAATCAGCAGCATTTACTTAACATTTACGAATGAGCTTATGTATTGATAGAATATACAGAAAGCCCTGATCATATCACAATCACCGTCTGTACCTAAACCTGGAAGATCTTCATTAGAGCACGACACTTAAATACACAACACATAAATGGAAGAGTCTAGCTTGTTGCCTTTGGCCTGGCCCTACAGTATGCAATTAAATGTGACATTGTAAATAAAAGAAATATCAGTAGCAGTAAAGTGCTTAGCAGGGGTAAATTAGACATGACTTGAAATGTTCATGATTGCATTTTTCATTTACAGTTCAGATTAAAAGCTTCTGAAATACTGTAATGGGGTATCATTATCATACGTAATATAAAGTTCTGGTTCTTTGAATACGTTTTTCTCTCCTTTTCAGCACAATTGATGATGGTTGTAATCCATGAATATCTGTGACAAAGCAGGTGACTGAGGTTGGTTGCCTTGAATTTAAGATAATTGAAAACATGTCAGTATGGGACAAGGAAGTACAGTACCCTTAATGTTTTTTAAGTCAGTAATTTAAGTAAGTTGAGTTTCAGTCAGTTATAATCACCAGTTTGAGTTTCTAGAGCTTTAAATAATGTTTTTACATCGCTTGTCTGTAACATTTTTTTAACCCTAAGGTATTCAATTTCTAACAATTTAGCAAAATTAAAATTTAGAAAAGCAGCAAATCATCTCATTGGGAAACTGGAAAAGATACATGACTCAGACCATGAGTTAATTGTTAAAATGTTTTTTTAGCAGCTCGTTGATGAATTGATTGTGTCAGCAGTAGTATGGAGACAAGCATTGATGTTGCAGAGCTATTAAATGTAAAATAAATTTAGCCCCAAAAAAAGCTTCATATGCCAAACAACAACATCACACAGTCACTCCCTTTCCTTCGTTTAATTGGTCATATTTACAAACAGTCTGAAGTGCAGTAAATCTAAAATATAATCCATATCTACTGTACATTGCATTTTGGTTTGCAAATCGTTTACAGAAGTATGAAACTACTGCTGTAAAATAACATTTCTTAAAAATCAACAATAAGACCACAGTTATGAAACAAATGGAAAAAACAACATATTTAACAACCATGGGACTTTGTGCTTTCTGCACCTATATTTCAAGTCACAGCTCACATTTCTTGAGGTTAATAGACTTCTTGTCTTGCCACACCGCACATATACACATCAGAAGTCTTGTTGTGGGGGAGAAAAAAAACAAAACCTATGGTTTGGAGTGCAAAACCGCGTTTGGCAGAGTGATGAAGCCCACCATATACATTTATACAGATATGCACATTCCTCCCTCTATATATATATATCTTTCTTTTCAGTGTGTTTTCTTTTATACACCTGTCAGTTGTTTATACTTATCTGACTCTTAATAAGAGAAACCAAATAGAAACTTCCCTCTTCACACAACAACTTATGTCATACTGCAAAACAAATGTTTCATAGATTAACATCAGCACAGAACAGAGTTTAGATACATTTTCTGTAATTCAAAATCTCCACAAACCTCATCAGTTTTCCAACTTAATCAGGGTTTCAAATACAGGGGAGAGTGTGATGCCTATTTCATGAGTCCTTCACATTTTAAGTCCTATAGAAAAACATCCAACAACAAACAGCCTTACATCTACATTTCTCTGAGTGAGGAAAGAGAAGAACACAGCTGATACTGTGACAGTAGTTCTGAGAGAACTGAGTATGTGCTAACAGGCAGCTTTAAGGAGGCTTGCTAAAGTTTCTGTGAAACAGTTGAATTTTTTTGTGGTGCCAGTGAGGATGCAGTGTTTTATTTCAGAAAGCGATACATTTTTAAGATTAAAATCATTATTTTCTACTTATTATGTAATATCCTCAAAAATACATTAACTGCACAAAAATGATTTGGTAAGCATAGGTAGATTGAAAGCCTACTCTGATATTGATCCACGAGGACTTCAATGAAAATAACTTGTCAAAGAAGGAAAAGATGTCAAAGATTTGATTTGGTAGCTGTTTTTTTTTTAACATAAATCTGCGGTTACCCTACAGTTACTGTATGTCTCCACCACAGTACAAAAACAATCGCATCAAATCCTCATACCACGACACCTCCTTCACACAATCATGAAACATACATGGGACTACATACCTTGTGTACTTTACAGCGATCAAATGTAAAGAGACTTGCATTGGAGGGAGTACAGTTTTACAAACTAGTATTATACTGTGGCCCCAGTGATCATGGGCCACACTGAAGAGAGAAAGAGGGCTTTTGAGCACAATTATGTTTATTATGATGAGATACAGATACAGGCAGGCGAAAGATGCCCACACACTGATCTGCATACACAGGCACACTGTTTTATGTGTGTATATGCACACAGAAATAAAACTGCTTGTATGCATGCTTGCGCACACTTATGCATGTGCATACAAGGACACATACACATGGACAAACTATTTATTCTGCTGAGGGTCTCTCATCAATTATTCCTCTGCAGTCACATATGTTCACCGATGCGGTGTGCAGAGTTTACAGAGTCTTTACCTCGAAAGGCCTCCTCTGGCCTCAATTAGTTCCCACAAGTAGCAGGTCCAGTCCAGCCCAGAGGAGTGGTCTTATCAACTTAAGGCAGGTTAGGTGGTAGCTATGTGGCAGGGTTGGAGAGTCCATTCATTCGTCCATTTTTCATCCAATCATAAACTACATACACTATCATCTATTTTTCCATCGAAGTTCCTCTCAGTAGGGTTTGGCCCACTCGGCATTGGGAGGACTCCTGGGACTGCAGTTTCCAATTGAGGATGAGGAGTTGGATGCAACGTTGGAGTGTCCTTCCCAGAACATGGCATCACTGGGTTTTGGGGGGCTGGGGAAGGACCGCGAGCTGTCATCTAGGGAGGCTTGGTTCAGGGGAGGCGGGGGCAGGACAACGGAGCAGGTGTCACCTCCAACCAGGCCCTCTCCTGAGCAGCTCGGGGAGGGCCAGGGCCCGTTGTACCAGCAGTCCTCCTTCAGACTGTCTGGCAGCAAGGTGCCTGACGGCCCGCCGATAGGGGGACAGGGGCGGCCGGAACACGAGGGGAGTGGGGGGGCGCTAGGGGGGCGAGGCACTGATGCCCGAGGAACTGCGTGGTTGTTCTTTTCCACGTCGTCAAGACACTGGATTGGAAGTGTTGAGGCAGCTGAAGAAAGAGAGAGGAGCGGGAGGGACAAAGTGAAAGATAAAAGGAGGAAAGATAAGCAAAAGGCAAAAAAATGTTCAATGTAGTTAAATAAAATGCTGCAAAAATTGTTCTATCTGGTGAGTATGACAGCATATTAGGGCCATTGAAGATTAAAATTCAGAAAAAAAAAAACTTAGGTTTCCCCCGTAATTTACAACCTATCTTGGAAAAATTGTGTTTTCAAGTTTTTTTCAGTCAATAACACAAGACAAGCAACAGTGCAGACAAAAGAGAAGAGGTGGAGCTTTCAGACAGTTAGGCAGATATAGGGGACTGCAACAAAGCCACTTGAAAGCATGTGTCACATGTAAGTCATTTATAAATGTCTGCAGTTTTTTATAATTTTGGTCTTTGAACAGAAGGAAATATCTCAAAACCGGTTGGTGGAAGTAGCTTATATGTGACACCTGTTATTAACATCTGCACGCCCTGCTTTCAATAGAGTACAGAGCCTTTAATAACACAAGCACATCTGAAAAACAGTATTTTCCAAGTTTTTTTATTTCTCATCAATTTGTGACTTTATAATCTCAGAGAAAAAAGTTTTCCTCTTGTAAATTTGTGAGTTTTTTTTCTCATAAATGTACAATGTACTTGAATCTTGGAATATTAACCTCCTCCCGCGGCTCCGTAATTTAAATTTATTTGTTTATATCCTTCCTATTGGTAATGATAATATTTCAGTCACTAATTTCTTTGTTCTGATATGGGGACATAGTGACACTACTTGACATAGCTTTAACTGAGGGCAAGGAGAAACCACACAATCCACCAGGTGGATTATCGAAATCTGTCTATTGCTAAAAGTTGACACCGGTTGCTCAGTCAGATTCTTGGATGCTTTTTTCTACTTCTTTGATCACCTACTGCATAATTCAAATATATTTTAAAATTACTTTTATACTATATTTTACAAAGTTCTTGTATGGCTGAGAAGCTAGTTCAGAAAATGACAAAAAAAGCTTTTCAATACCGTACTCAGTGAAGTAAGATTTATAGTTGGCATACAGTTCCATTTGAGTGCATTTACATTGCAATTGTAGACACATTAACAGAGCACAACATATTATGGGTGAGGATATAATTAAGGATAATTCAAAGCAATTAATGCAATTTATTCAATAGGTCTGAAAAGCTGATAATTGGAATTAACTGTTGAATTTAGTAGACATATCTGCATTATTAACAGCTATATGTCAGAAATGGGTATCACTTGACATTTTCTTCTCAGCGACACGTGTGTGTGAAAAATGATTTATTCTTTTAACTACATCACGGCTGTCTGTAAAATCCAGCTGGCAGCAAAAATTAAGCCATCTTCTCTTTCCACCGATAGAGGTCTCTTGTTGTATCTGGCACCATGATTGCGCCTCTGTATGGATTAAACTTTCAAAAGTGATTTAAAAATGCCAAGGTGTGTTCAACAAAGCCTTTTGATCCTTGACTAGATAATATGCCTGATAGTGTCAAAACAGAGAAGTGAGGTAAAGTCTCACACCGTGCAGCAGGCTACATATTGCACAATAAAACCTCTGTACCATTTAAATATCAGCTCAGTAAATATCCAAAATAATAATATTGTTTTAAATATTTAAACAAATATTTATGCATAAATCAGGCATAGAGGTTTGCATTTTGTATGGAATAAAAGTGTAAACTAACCCATGTTATCTTTCTACACAAAGCATATCCATACACAAATCAGATGTCATAATCTCACTCTCACACACACACACACACACACACACACACACACACACAGCTATGAAATCATCATCTTGAGCAAATAAGAAAGTTTAAATGAGTATCTCCTCCTGCTTTTTTCCCTACCTCTCTCCATCCACACATCATCTATCCATCCATCCATCCCTGCTACTCTTCCATCAGAGGGTCTCCTGAGTCTAGGATTTGAATAAAAGTGATTCCAAAGACGGAACATTAGAAGAATACAGATGCACAATATGACTGAATAAATACATAACCCCCCCCCCTTTCTTTGCCACTCCCGCCTCCCTCATTTCTCTTTATCTGTCTCATTTTGGTTACAGGATTACCCTCTTATTCAGTGGAATAAATAGGGCAAGATTTATTTTCTTGCCATATTTCGTTCTAATTTTCACCTCCTAGTCTCCTCTTCCGACACTCCGAGGGAATCGACAACAGAGGTAATCTCTTCTAGGGTACAATACATCATCACAGAGGGAGGGGAGACGGGGACAGACCTTTTCATGATGTTCTTTATCAAAGTGTTTGAGTGCTTTGATAATATCCACAGTCTTGTCACGCCCTTATACAAATTGCAACAAGGGGCAGCAGGAGAAATCTTCTCAGAAAGTAGTAATTCTTCAGAAAAAGCCTTCCTTTAACTGAAGAGAGGCAGTAGAAACCCTCTTTTCTGTTTGATTTTAACCACATTAGTTCCTAACAAGGTTTGAATTCCAGCCACTCTACGCAAAGAGCACATAAACCATAAATCTGACACTACCTGACACTCAGGTTAAAGACACATTTTCAAATGTCAGATTGGTTAAACATGCTAACACTTGTCTTGTGTCACTTTTAGTTTTCAACTTCACATTTTAGTGTTTCCCCTCACTCAGTTCGCAGTCTACAGGTATCGCCTATAATCTTTTTGTCACTATCTTTCTAACTGAAAGCCTGAATATGACCCGCATATATGAAAGTAAAAATAAAAAACAATATATCATGGTTGAAAAAAAAAGGATAAAATGGGACAAACATTCAAAATGAAAATGTTTAAAACAAAATAACTACCTGGGTTAAAGGTTTTGTTTTTATACTAGTCTGGAAGACATACAAAGTCTGAAAAAAGATTTCAAGTTTGCACTCACTGCATCTAAGTGGTCAGAAATTGCAACTGTGTAAGGGAATATAGGTGAGACAGGATACTCCCCATGATGTATATACCGGTGGTGGGGAGGTGTGATAAAGCAGGAGGGGAGCAGTGCTGGTAGTTTATCACATATACCGACACTAACCTAAAGTAAAATTGGAATTGTATCATTTGTATTATAATATACACCAACGATGGCACAACCCTGAACGTGCACAAATGTTGTGTGTGTTTGCCTCACCTTGTCTTGTCTCACTGATTAGTGGCCTGAGTTTCCTAATCAGGCCTGTTTGGTGCTTCAGCTCTGAATGGAGACGAGTGACTTCGCAGCACAAAGCCTCGTACGTGTGCTGCATGCTCCTCTCCCTACAGAACAACAGAACATTTCATTTAAACATCATGTTTAAAGGCATTTCTGCTTTTTTTTTGTTTGCTTGACACATCAACAACTGCCATAAGCTGTGTGGCATAGTGTTGATCATACTTTTACTGTAATAGCATTCAAATATCCTTAATGTTATTGTACTTACTCAAACAGGCAATTATCTTTTTATTAATTTTAAGCAATGTTTAAGACATGAATTTGGTCAAAATGTGCAGGATATATAATCATACAAACCAAATCTATATAGCAAAATACAGAAATTCCTGAAGAGGCTTGTAAATACAGTGATTTGTTTGTGACAACTTGCAAAGGAAAAACAATTCTCTACACTAATGATGATGCCATTATTGACACAAAAAGGACAAACTGTATTGATGTATTAAATGCCATCCAGTAGCATCAGCTGCATTCCAAACAAACAAGGTAATAAAAAGAAGTGGTATTTGAGGCAACACCTACAAACTGTCCTATCCACACCTTATGTAAAGATGCTAAATCTCATCAACACTTTGCCTTAAAACACCTGCCTGAAACAGACAAACAAAAAAAAAAAAACTGAGAAAAAAAGGTCTTTTGCTTTGCTAAAAACTAACACCATCTGAAAACTGCTGACACGTGAAACAATTATAATGCACCACAAATAGAATTTACTTTCGTGAAATGGGAGGAGATGCTAATTTACAGGAGATTATCCTCACTGAAAAAGTAAGTGGAGGGTGATTCCATATGCTACAGACCTTGTAAAACACTGGAGTGCAAATTTAAACTATTTTTTTAAGGATACACAAGTGTTGGAGGTTTAGCTGGTGTTGAGCACGTATATAGTTCAGGTTCTTCAGATCTGCATATTATAGGCTGTTATGCAGTTAAAATGTGTAAGGCTGCACCCTCCTCTAGTGGCTAAAGGGGACAATTACAACACCACCAGATGCCATACAGAATGTAACGTCACTCACTTAACAAGGGTGACGATACACCTGTCTGACCAGTCACTGACTTTCCTTGATTGAAATCCTTGATTTCAGATGTTTTTAAAAATGATTAAATGAGCAGGCATTATATTAGTGTATTTTAATTCCTTAATGAAGTTTAATGTACTGGTTTTGATAGTGGGTTGTTACTGTTGCATATGTAAAAACTGTTGAACTTGCTGTCCTGCTCCCTTTCTTGGACAGGTCGCCTTTGAAAAAGAGATGTTATCTCAATGGGTCTTTTCCTCTGGTTAAATAAATGTTAGAGTGTAAAAAAAACGGCAAAGATTTAAAATGTGCTTGAGATGTGTCAACGTCGTGATATTTGTTGCCTTTTTGCACATAGATTGGTTAATGTCTTACATGTGTTGCGTTTAAGTGCGCATGGAAAGCATTAACAGAAAATTTAAAACACAGAAAACGTAATAATAATCAAACAATTAAATTTAAAAAAATAAAAAATATGTGAATTCTGTAGCTTCTTGCATTAGAAAAGCTCTAAAAAAGATCTCTGGAGTCTAAATTGGGGTAAATAAATTAAAACTGAGTGAGAAGAAAAGGTGTTTTAAGTAAGAAAAACAAGAATGAACACTTTATGTCTTTATTGTTTATACTGATTGTTGCTTATGACGACTATCACCAACTGAAGATCATGATGTTATTATTTACCACTGCAACTTCTTTGTCCATTTTTGGTCACTGAAATGAGGGTCGAGCACTGAATTGGCAGCTACCCTTCAATGATATAAATAAAACACTTTACCTTACATTATACTTTGCGTCACAGGTCTGGTCCAAGTCTGGTCCATTAAGGCCATGGGGTTCCTCCTAAAACAGAGTCAAGTTATGTAAAATATAGAGTGGAGGTGTCTGAAGTTGTTTTTAAATATGTTCATGTTTTATGATAACATAACCCTGGACTCCTCCGCTCTCCTTCATCCCTTACCCCCCTTTCTCTCTCGTCCATCAGCAATTCATTCTCTACCGTTTAGGTTGGAGCATATCCACCTCTGCTCTTCTTTCTCAGTCCCACTTCTCTCCATTACTCTCAGTGCCACCCTGTCTCGCGCTGCCCTGACACCTCTCCTCCATGGTTTCCCTCTCTTCTAATTAGGCCACATCCTGCTAAGAGTCTGCTGTGTCTCCGTGGCTCTCTGCAGTCCCTCTTATCTCCCCCTTCTTTTCTCTGTCCTCCATTTTTTCCATGATCCTCTCATTGCTGTTCAACTCTTTCTTCCCACCTTCACTTACCCCACTTCTCTCCAGCAGTCTACTGTTTTCCAGTGTCACTCTCTCCAGCTCCTCCTGCAGTTTGTGGATCTTTAGCTCAGTGCCGAGCCTGTCCACCTGCCAGTAGTCCTGAGGGCTGTTCAGGCTCTTCATCACTGCACGCAAAAAATAAAAATAAAAATGTTTCATTATTATTGTCAATAAATGTTCAATTTAAATTTGTGGAACTACTGAACTTGTGAAAACGTTAAGTGTTGATGTTTTCCCATTCAGTATAAAAGACAGATCATTATGATTATCATTTCAACGATAGTGACGTTAGCTGTATATTTATTAATTACAATGAATTAGTTATGTTGATATGTAAAGCAAATTAATGGTTTTAAATAGTGGCGGAAGAAGTGTACAGATCCTCTGTGATTAAAAGCAGAAATACAGTGTAAAGCTATTCTATTACGTCCATGACATTAAGTAAAAGTTCTGCATTCAAATTTTACTTGAGTAACATTATAGAAGAAATGCATTAAAGGTATCAGAAATAAAAGCGCTACTTATGAAACGGCCCCTTTCATGGCATTATAACATTACATACATTATATTTCAGCGTTGTTTCTATGGATGCATAAATGTTTAAACAGTACTTTAGTGTTGCAGCTGGTTGAGGTGGAGCTAATTTGAACTAATGTATATACTTTAGGTATTTAAAAATCATCATATTCTACAAGTTGATCACGGGTTTTTGTATGTAAAATCTTTTTTTTTTTTTTTCACGTTTACAAGTATAAAGCAGAACACAAACAACAGACAACTCCACAAAGTTGTTGAAAACTCTGAAAATCTTGCCACTAGTAATTACACTATAGCTGTCTGATTCATGTAGCAAGTGCATGTAAGTACATGTAAGTACAATGATTCCCTGTGACACGATGTGGACTAAAAGTCTTAAC
The DNA here is from genome assembly GCF_021292245.1 of Micropterus dolomieu. Lineage (NCBI taxonomy): Eukaryota > Metazoa > Chordata > Actinopteri > Centrarchiformes > Centrarchidae > Micropterus > Micropterus dolomieu. The sequence goes on along the minus strand of NC_060152.1, from coordinate 23,722,801 downwards.
CAGTATAAAATGGAAGTACAACACTTGAAGTAAATGTAATTTGTTACTTTGTACCCCTGATTTTACGCGTCATACTTCAAATTTTACACATATTGTATATAAATGTATTATCATCTTACTTTAGTAAGACAATTTCCCAGCATTAAAAGAAATCCCATTGTTCATACAGTGTTGTAAGTACTTCTCAGCTGTTACACAGAGTAGAAGGAAACCCTGTGTGCTATACCCTGTACCTTGGCTGGTCTCCATCTCTGTCCTCAGCTGAAGCAGCTCCAACTCTTTGGCCTGGAGCTGCTCCGTCAGCAACCTCTCACTCTCACTCTTATCCCTTTTCTGACAGAGATAAAAGAGAGAGTGAGGTAGAGGGGGAGGAAGACGAAGGGAAAGTCAGCATTCGTACCAATGCATAAAGCGCTGTCTCTCTCTCTCGGACCAAGGTAAGATTGGCACACCTGTGCTGTATTTGTGCAACAACATCATAAGCTTTGTGTTTCTACTTAAGTTTTGAATCAAAATTACAGCAGAAGAATGAAAAAAATAAGCAGTGTTTTCAGGTTTGCGACATAGTCTTCTCTGTCCCAGGCTCTAGTCAGTATGAGGAAAGTTCAGTGAACGCACCAGTTTGTTAAGCTCCATCTGAAGGTCCTCCTTCTCTATATAGATACCTCGGTAAGCACTGAAGGCCTTGTTCACATACTGGGGTCCCTCTGATGGAGGAGCCTCTGGCCGGAAGAGCTACAGTGGTGATAGATAAAATACACAGAGTAGAGACGAGAGAGAAAACAGGAGAAGAGAGATCAATTTCATTTCATTTAAATATTTGTGGTAGGAAGTTACTTTCCTCCCACCACATCCTATCATGTCATATCATGCACGAACCTGGCACATTGCACATATTTGTTGTTAATTGTAAATTGTCTTTGTTCCATTGTTATTTTTATTTTTTTATATTGTCAGTTGTACTTTTCTCTATTCTCTATTTGTTTATTAGATATTTATATATTTTTACATCTTTTTATTTCAGCTGTATGTCTGTCTGCGTGTAGCACCTTAACACCAATGCAAATTCCTTGTATGTGTAAAACACTACTTGGCAATAAAGCTCCTTCTGATTCTGATTCTTGAGGGGCCAAATGCTGAAGAGAAGCAAACCAGCCCACATTTTGTGCAACATTCTCACTTTAGATTACTATCTGTATTTCCAGTTTAAATAGTTCTCTCTGTATTGTATTCGATCCTTTGGTTTTTTTCAATCCAATTGCAGGAGCCTTCTCCCCCAAGTGTAGTTCTCCAACACATTGTTTGGCAAGGCCATACTTTCCAGACCGGTTCTCTGTTTTCAGACAGGGTAGATTTATTTCTCATTGTTTCATAGCTTTGGCTATAGGCCAACAATATTAATGATGCTGACATGCAGACTCTCACAGAGGCAAATATTTTGCAGTATGATGTTGAATTTGCTGATTTTTTCCAAACTTCCTCTGAGCATTTTGTGTTTTTCCATTATTCGGATGTCCATGGAAAATGGAAAACAATCTGTTTCCATTCATGCACACACTTTCTAAACCTTGCTCTCTGGCTGTTCAGCCATCTGGATCAGCAGTATGTTCTTTTACTTCATTCTCCTCAAGCCATTGTCTCATTCTTCTATCTTCTCCTTGCCTCTCTCCCACTATCACCCTTTCGTTTACTTCTATACCTTATCCTCCAGCTGCTTAACCCTCTTCCTCAGCATGGTGTTCTCTCGCTCAGTATCCCTCAGCCTCTTCTTGATGTCCTCATAGGCTGTGACCAAGGCGAAGTGGGAAGCAACGGATTCATCGCCGGCACACACCGATACAGGACTCTCGCCGGATGTGGTGTAGGCAGTCTCATGTTTAAGGATGCAAATGTCATCATCCACTGCCAAGGGCTCCATGCCTGCACAGGCCTTCTCTGTAGCAGATGGAAGACCTGAGGATTAGATGAAAAGTTTCGTATTCAATGTTATAGATCTGTTGTGGGTTTTTTGTAAATGCCAAGACAACAAAATGAAATAATGTTTGGCTTGACAATGTAAGTTAGCACCTACTATCATAAAGCATTTGTATGGCCCTGTGTTTACAATACACTGTCTTGCTAAGTAGTTTTGTACCTAGTTGGCTATTGCTTTGTACTACATATCACAAAGATCATTCTGCAATAAACCAGTGTCCCAGGGTGTTTAACTTTGTTCGGTTGATAAAACTTGTCATTTCTGTAGGTGGCACTCAGTGTCTGCCTACTAAGGGACGGTCTTCTATTTCCTCAATACAAACCACTGCTGCAGGAAATGTACAATGCATCACTTCCTGTGTGCAAGAGATATTTTCACGAGGACCGAGCAACCAGAGGTGAAGTGAATTAATGACCCGTTGCAAGGAAGTGGTTTATTGTAGCAGCATTTTAAAAACTAAACCTGTTTGGCAGGGACACGCACATTAAATTAAATGTAAAGGTATGTAAACATGAAGACGAGCACAATACATAAAGCAACAGCCGTTCATGTATGTTGCTTAGTCTGGATTTGAAAGAAAAGTGACTGTGAGGCTGCATTTCAGCTTAAATTGTATGGTGTTTACAAATAATAGAACATTTTTAGCATTGTTCCCTAATCTTAAAGGATCTATTGTAATTGTATTATTGGCTGCTCAAATATTTGTTCAGCAAGTGTGTTGTTTTGTTTCATCATTACCTCCTATAAGAGTTTAGCTAAAGGTCTAGAGTTGATTCTAGGTGCAACTACAAGATAGAGACACACCTCAAACAGCATCAGGCCACATATGGATGAGCTCAGTGCCGCCATCATCAGGATAAACTTACAATAACAGATACCTTCCTAGTGCAAAGTTGACTCAACCTCCACCAAACTTTAGTCGTGTGGCTTATTTCAGCAATCTAATCCTCAAAATCTAAACATGTGTCCGATATATAATAGTCTATGTGATTTCTAGCTGCTGCAGAGCGTAACTGGCAGGTTTTGCAATTTGTCATATTTGTGTGCACTGATGGTTTGCAGGGTTTCCATGGCTGCTTGCCCATAATTATGTACATGAAATTATGTACATAAATAAAAACACCATTTAAGCAATTGCCCCCTTTTTCCCCTCAAGTGTTAAATACAATAAGATACAGATGATTAAAGAGTCTCACACTGACCTGAGTACAGGCCTGTGGTTATAGGGATGTGATACAGTCCAGTTGACTCTCAGCAAGAATTTAAGCAGTCCAGCAAAACTACTTAAAAATAATCTACACTCCACCTTTTTTGATCCTTTCTGTTTAGAGGAGCAGCAGTGCAGCTAATGTTAGATGATGATGTCAGCATGCAATGATGCAGCAAACACTGAGGAGCCAAGTTTTTAACACTGAAGGCCGAAGCTTTTAGAAAAATAAATTTCAGGAGAATAACTGGGAAGGCTACTAGATCCATGATTTGGATACAAAGCAAGAACAAACACAACCGCTGACTTTAAGGACGACTTCAGAAAATGGTAGGAAATCGATAGTGACCCCAGCGAGAACTCAAAACGAAAGTCAACGTGAATCCAAAACAAGGCACGAAGAGCAAAGTCATTTCGTTAGACTAAGTTATCCGCGATAAAACAAGAGTGCTTACGGCTAACAGGGTAATGACAGCAACGAATAGACCTTGTTTTGTCCAAAAAGGCATGTAAACAATCAATGAATCTCGTTTGCATACAATGCTAAGGTTATGGTGTTAGCTTCCGTGAGCTCTGTTGACAGCCGACAAAACACACTGACTGGCCGTTGAAAAATCTGTTTCACAATAAATAACACAATTACTAAACATTGACCTAGAGGAACCTGAAAAATGTGTCAATAGCTACGGAGATTAAAATGATCGATCTGTTATGATGGTAACAGTTAGCTAGCGCTTAGCTAACGTCTTCTGGCTACTTGTAAGTTAGCTAGGTGAAGCAAAAGCAGTCGATTATTTTTCACTCTCGACTTTCACTAACCGTGTTAGATGCTGTCCTCAATTAGGTGTCAGTTGGCCAAACAGGATTATCATCTATTCTTGACAAACGAAGGCCTGTTTCACAGAGAAAAACAAAGAGACGAGGCTGGACACTCGCACCGTGTCAGAACTGACAGGTGAGGAAACAAAAACTTCCGGGAGTCACTCGACTGCTGAAGTCCTTTCAAAATAAACGCAGGCCGAACAGCATTGACTTATCGCAGTGTACGCGATTAAAAAAACTATTCAGAACAAATTATACACTGACTCTGATTGAAAAGTCTTTTAGAAAAAGATTTCGGTCAGAGACATTTGCCTCCAGAGTTGATGTGCCTTCTTCTTTAGTATTTGTTGGCGGCTTAAGCCCTAACTACATTTTTTAAAGCAGTTTGTCTATTAAAGTTTGATATTTCTGTGTATAACCCACAGTTATAATCATACCGCAATATGGGAATATTTTTCTGGATGGTGGTGCCAGAGTAAACGTCAAGGGGTCATTAAATAGATTGTTAGGCCCCACATGTCATATTAGTTGGTGAGATCTAACGTTATCTTCGCCGGGACCGGGCAGACCAACTGCATTCAAACATTAACCACGGCTAGCTAACTAGGAAGCGACCGTTAAGCGAATAATTAAATTAATACATTGTCCTGAACAAATTCATGTAGGATTGGCTAACGTTTATAGTGGAGCTGCCCATATTGTCACTTTAGTGGCACAAGACTTCTAACTTACCTAGCAAAACGTTACATGGTGAATGTTTGCTCACTTGCTAAGGTAAGATAACGTTAAGGTTTCCTTTCACTTACACGGCCAAAATATAACCGTTCATTTCTTTCTCATTGACAAAATATTATTATTTTAAAATAGCTTAATTTAAAACCTGTAGTGTTGTGTCATAATTCACAGTTATTGCTGGGAGATATATTGACGTAGTTAACGTTAGCTAACACTATCTAACGTTAGCTAAATCTACGCAAAGGGAAAAAAATTGTAAATGTAAAATGGTGCAATATTCTGAACCCAATGAAATGTGACATGGACATAATGTTGGGGTAACGTTAATAGGTTTATTAAAATGTAAATTCTTTCACATGTTTAAAAAAAATTATAATCAACCCCAATGTCACTGCAAGTTCCTACAGGACATGCTTCAAAGTGAGTTGTAATGTTGGTCTTACTTTCTGTTGGTCACATATATCCACAGCTATCTAAAAATGTTGCCAATCATTTCCTAATTGTGCTCTATTAATCACTTTAAAGGCCATAGGAGTGAAAATGTGTGCTATGCCTTTGGAAGAAACTGCAAAAATCAGTGACATGACACTTGAAGAAGATCCAGAGATCTGCATCTTTAAGACTCGCGAGTGTAAGCACAACACTTGCATACTTTTGTTCTTAGTCTTTCAGAGAGGAAAAATGTGTTTTAATTACAGTATAAAGTTTTTCTTTTCTAGTCATATTTTCGTTTGCATGCACCTTATTCTGCACAGTCCAAAGGAATATGTAATGTTTTCTTTACGTGTTACGTCAGTCTTGGTATCATTTTAATAACAAATCTTAATTTCTTTTCTTGAGCCCAGTTTAATGAAGTGGTGTCTTCAGGCTGCATACATAAAAATTCCAAACCATAATTTTCGAGTCCTCTATGCCACCCCCCCCTGTTTTGTGAAGAAGTTTTTCTGTCCGTAAGAGATACTTTCCTTATTTGCCACTCTTGATGATGCCTACATATATTGTATTCACTCTAAACTTTGCAGTATAAAGCAACATGTGATACAAGTGGCATTTCATCAGCTGTTTAATGTTTGTAGTTTTGCTTTTAGATTAGCAATAGTTTTTAAAACAAATCCTCCATCTCGCCCTGGAACTGAGAGATGTGCATATGTCCACAGAGGTGCTGCAACACTTTCAGATGAGGATTTGCTTGGAAAAATAACAAATGTATTGTGGATGGTAGTGGTGGGGATTACTACTGGATTTTTTGTGTCATTGTCATTGCAGTGTTGTCAAAGGCTCAGGTGCTGATGAAAGACATAGAGGAGCTGCTGGGGTTGTGTACATTAAAATGCGCCTCCAACCAGAGACGGTGCAGACCGGTATGCTTAGAGGCACTGGTGGGAATCTCTAAACAAACCTCATGGATCCATGTGACCATGACTACAATATTTTCCTAACAATTAACCAAGTAGTTTTTATTTGTCTAGTGTCAACAAAACTGCCTTCGGGGAGCTTATTTGGTAACGTGATTCCATGAGGTTTGCCTCTTTCTTCTTCTTTCTTCATTCTTTTACCTATTGACACTGCAACTCTATTGTTATAGATCAATCAGCGAGCTGTATTTGTTTAATTAATTTCATCCTGTCTTTAAAGCACTTAATGAAGCAGATTACATTCACTCAATACTGAGGTCAGGAGTGGTCAGGTCCCTACAGTTGCATAGCTACACACTTAATTTGTACTGTCAGCTGCAGGATACTAGCCCGGGATGTAAACTCATTTGCCATCGGTGTAGTTTTCAGTTGACACAGGCTGTTTACATTTTTTTCCATTTAATTGTGCACGAAAGCGATAAACGGACAAACGGCTTTGAGATTTAAATCCTTCTGACCTATTAGATGGGGCCAACAAATAAATGAAACTATGGTGAGAAAAGAGAACACCTCTTTTCTTTAAATAAATGCCGTCAATGCATGATGTTATGATTTAGGAGATTCTATTTCAGTCTGTTCATTTACAACAGCCTAAATATCTGCGTCAATTTCATCCACGCTTGGTGCCATATTTCTTTGGATTCTGGCTGTGACCCAGTTAGGTGACATTCCCAACTTAAGTCCCACCTACACTGAACAAAATTACAAACGCAACACTTTTGTTTTTGCACCCATTCATCATGAGCTGAACTCAAGGAGCTGAATGCTCAGAAGACAGTGGAGATGGTCGTGGATTTTAGAAAGAGCACAATTGTTAATTGTTGTTGTTCTACATTTTTATATTGTCAGTTTATTTATGTTCAAAATATTGTCTTCTGTTGCAATACGTCTGCACAACACAAACTTCTCCTTTGCCGAGATAATCCATCCATCTCACAGGTGTGGCATATCAAGATGCTGGTCAGACAGCATGGGTATTGCACAGGTGTGTCTTAGGCTGGCCACAATAAAAGGCTAGTCGAAAATGTGCAGTTTCACTGTACTGGGGGGAGGTCCGGCAGGGGTCCGGAAACCAGCCAGTATCTGGTGTGACCACCATTTGCCTTACGCAGTGCAACATATCTCCTTTGCATATAGTTGATCAGGTTGTTGATTGTGACCTGTGGAATGTTGGTCCACTCCTCTTGGCTGTTCGAAGTTGCTGGATATTGGCAGGACTTGGAACACGCTGTTGTATACGCAGATCCAGAGCATCCCAAACATGTTCAATGGGTGACATGTCCGGTGAGTATGCTGGCCATGCAAGAACTGGGATGTTTTCAGCTTCCAGGAATTGTGTACAGATCCTTGCAACATGGGGACGTGCGTTGTCATGCTGCAACATGAGGTGATGGTCGTGGATGAATGGCACAACAATGGGCCTCAGGATCTTGTCACGGTATCTCTGTGCAGTCAAAATGCCATTAATAAAATGTACCTGTGTTCGTTGTCCATAACATATGCCTGCCCATACTATAACCCCACCGCCACCATGGGCCACTTGATCGACAACGATGACCTCAGCAAACCGCTCACCTACATGATGCCATACATGCTATCTGCCATCTGCCTTGTACAGTGAGAACTGAGATTCATCCAAGAGGAGAACACCTCTTCAAAGTGCCAGACGCCATCGAATGTGAGCATTTGCTGTTGCTGTAGCTGTTGCCTGTGAACATTCAATTCACGGGCAACAGCTCTGGTGGACATTCCTGCAGTCAGCATGCCAATTGCACGCTCCCTCAAAACTTGCAACATCTGTGGTATTGTGCTGTGTGATGGAACTGCACATTTTTGAGGGACCTTTATTGTGGCCAGCCTAAGGCACACCTGTGCAGTACCCATGCTTTACTGATCAGCATCTTGATATGCCACACCTGTGAGGTGGATGGATTATTTCGGCAAAGGAGAAGTGCTCACTAACAGATTTTGACAGATTTGGGAACAATATTTGAGAGATATAGGCCTTTCGTGTACATAGAGAAAGTATTAGATATTTGAGTTCAGCTCATGATGAATGGGGGCAAAAACAAGTGTTGCGTTTATAATTTTGTTCAGTGTATAATGGGAGTGGTTGGCTCAGTTGCTTCTCCAACTGGAAAAAAAGCTGTTCATTATTCATCATTATTTTATTCTATTTTACTTATTTTATATTTATCTTAAATGTGTATTTTAATCTTTTCAATGTTTTCTTGCTTTTATCTTGTATTGTTTTTGAATTATTGTATTTTGGGTATTATTGTCTTTACACTTGTTAAAGCACTTTGTAACTTGATTTTGAAAAGTGCTGTACAAATAAAGATTATTATTATTATTGTTATTATTATTCATTAAAGACCTTTGAATCTCTCAGCACAATTTGAGAGATTAGAGAGGTCTGGAACCAGGCTAGCAAAACACACACACTCACTAGTAGACACATAAACCCTCGTGTACACCCTTCTCTCTATTGCACATACTGTACAGGGCAGCTTGAATGACCTTGTAATTATTTTATGTGCTCAGGCACACAGTGCACAGTGTGGTGTAGTATACATGTTGTTGTTGTGACAGATACAGCAGGAGTGGTGTCAGGCCAGCATCGAGGAGGATGGAGAGACCTTGGTCATAGAGGGCTTCAGGTTTGAGAGTGCGGCCAGCAGAGAGGACCTGAGGAGGCTCAGTTCACAGGCTGGTGCTTTACGGGACGCCAGCGTGACACATGACTGATTGGTACCTTAGTGGATTCATCACACAAGGTCAACAAGGTCAAACGACTGGCAGAGGTAACAATGGCAGACAGCGAGCCGACGAATGACATGATTTAAAATGATGGCAGAAAGGGTATGAACTGACGTGTAGCTTCTTACAACAGAGAGAAAAAGCAGTGTGACACCATGTTACGCAGAGGATATAGATTGTTTTTAGATAAAAGTTCAAATTGTTCCTAAATGTTTATGTAAGAAAAGAGTTAGTCGTTCATTGTTGGTTGTTGTAAGATATTTGATCATTGAGAACATACTTTGACAGTTTTGACTTGCCATATTTGGTACAGCGTTTGAGTTTAACATTTCAGAATATGGACATGAAGTTGACTTTGATTGCTGTATTTATGATAGTGCTACAATATATTCAAGGAAGGGGTTTTCTAAGGTAAAGTTAGAATGACTTTGTTTAGGCTGATGGTGACGTATTTGCATAATTTATTTTACTTCGGTTACTTAGTCTTGTCCAAGTAGTACATTTTGCAGTTGCAGTAGCATAATCTAAATGGAACCGTATCTCACTGACACTCCATACAGTTCTGCCTTGTTTTATTAGAGTCGTTGCCTTTAAATGGACAGGTCAGGCAAACCTTCAGTGTCCTTCTGAGTAACAACAAACTGCATAGGTTAGATGGGCTTTCTCTTTGATTACACAGTGTCCTTCCCAATATCTCCTTGGAGATATTGTGATCATCTTGCTCCCTAAAAGCACCTCCACTGGTCTGGTTATAGGAAAGTTTCACAGCCCGCCATACTTAGTAGTGCTGTCAGCCTGAAGGAAAAAAAGTAAAATGAATGAAGATGCTATGGTGCAATACTTTGGTATCTGAAGGTCTGTTAGAAATCTTATTTAAAAAACCCTGAAGTCAAGACCTTTAAAGCTCATAAATACAGTTCACTGCATTATGACAGTACAATATCTTAATCTGAAATATGTTGCTCTTCCTCATTCCAGTATGTAGGAATTTTTCCTGGGAGGGCAGATACATTATTTACTGTGTCTTTACTCTTCTGCTCATGGTTGTGAAACTGGAATGAAAACATCTTACATGACTTGTGATACCACTTGCATCTCACCATAGCACCCATTCACAGCATTTGATGATACATGTCATGTTCGAAATATTTGTGATACTGTTGTATCCCCTCTAAAGGTGAATAAAAGATAAATTATTAGATTTGTCTTCTAATTTATTACTAACGGCATCTTTCTGTGTTTTCACCATAATTTTATCTACATATTCTTTCAAATTTCACTTCTAGTGCAGTCTGCAGAAGAAATTAAGTTGTAGAAATCAGTCAACTTATAAACTTTGGGTTGATTGTGTCAGGAGAAGCCAAATGCAGTATCAGTGAGAACAATATACTTGTCAGCCCTTTGTTACCTTTTAAATGCCTCCACAGTGTATGTTATGGGGAAGGTCTGTGCTGCTGTAACCTTTTTGACAGTAAAGTAATCACCAAGTCAGCTTCATTTTGTTAACCTCATACTTAAGTAGCGTTGATTTTTAACACCATTAGTTTGTTGATATAGAATCGAATGTAAAAATCTCTCCCCTTTTGTAAACAAATTAGTAAAATAAATTCCCTAGATGGTGAAACCAAGACATAAAAATGAATCATTCCTGTATTGTCTCGCCCTGTGTAAAGAGGGAAATTAGGCTATTTGGGACTGAAATGAACAAACACGACCTGCCAGTAGATTGTGAAGTGGAAGTGTCAGAGCATCAATGTAACCAATTAACAAACTCCCAATTAGAATGTCTGCTGAATGATTAAAACCCCGAAGTTTACCAAGCATTAACATTCTAAACAGACTGACATAATATATGCAAATAAGGTCATTATTATGCATGTACTAGTTCAATGCCCAAATTAAGTGCTTGTTTGGAGCACTCCAGATGTGTTTGGAAGCATGAGCTCTATGACAACATATTACAGAAATAATGGTCACTTGAAAAATCTAATTCGTTTCACATTTGGCTGTAAGCTATAGTAGTCACTTGAACGCAGAGACAGCTTGAATCAGATTTAGTAACCATTCAAAGCTATGGAAAAAAAAATCCCTTTATATTTATAGAAATGGGAGGATGGGTATAATAATAAATTGTTTGGACATATAATATGCAGAAACACAAGCACACTTTGCACACAAACACATGCATCCTGCAATCAGGCCAAGTGGTAGAAAAGCATTCAGCAGATGCTGAATTAGTAATGACAGAAGTTGTGGATTGGTTGTGTTGATTGTCATGTTTTTGTCCTAAAGTGCTGCATGAATTATTTATGTTACAGCCCATGTAATTAGATGCTGATGGAGAAAGACTGGACCAGGAAAACACAAGCGCTCGCTGTTCTTTGAAAATGATTAATCAGTCGCTTGGTCTCTTAATCATTTTTGACAATTTTAGGACTTTGAACCTCATCAAACTGAGACGGCTACGGCGTCCACAGCAGCTTGATGGTGCTCTATTGGGTGGTATCTTTTGGTGTATGCTGATTGCAGTTGTGGTTTGTTTGGGTGATCATCTTGTGCCCGTTTTTGATATAAACATCTGTTGCCCATAAATCTACATTGATGGAAGCAAGACACTTGAAACGTCAGCACATGCATGTTATGATCATTTCTTACCAGAAGAGGATGCTGTTTCTTTGTTATTTTACCCATCCTTTCACCCATGCATTAGGCACTCAAGTGATTATAATGGATCTCAATGAGACATTCAAAGGAACATGAAACTCATCCTAAAGAAGTAGAGTGGATGATGGTTGGACCTATACTGTGTTGCGTTTTGCTACCTTGTAAATCCTTGAGTTAGAACATTATGGAATTAGTAGAGAGCACAGACATATAGAATATACTCACCTTTTGTCTCTTAGCAAAGTACAACGTATTCACCTCTTATTAATCACCAGTGAGACGTATGTATGGATGGTGGGGTCACAGTATACCCTTGATGATACCTTTCTCTGCAACATAACACCTCAACCACTACATCTGCACTACTGCAGTTAAAGTTAAGATCAGTGAGGCCAGCAGTACGGTCATATATCACACGGCTGTCTCAGAGCTGTTTCTCACTGCTGAACTAAACTGCACCAACACAAGTTACACCTACAGTAGCCATAACTCCAGTATTTCTCTCTCTCTCTCTCTCTCTCTCTCTCTCTCTCTCTCTCTCTCCCCCTCCCAGTTTCAAAACGCCAGGGAAGTTTGACAGCCGTGGATTTGCCGTGAAGACTTATCCTCCATCATTTAGTGTGTCACACTGCACTAGGAGAAATGGTGTTGTGAATGGAGGAGTGATGTTGCTCAGTCTGAATTTTGACCAACACACTGTATCACATACTTTGTGCCTTGCGCGAGATGCTGAGCCTCAGAGCACTATTTGCATGTAGAGTTCTATGAGACCTCCATTGGTTTGAGCGTTCTTGGCAACCCACAGAGTATTTTCACATTGTGCATCAAAACTATTCTGAAGTGCTCTCGCCTGCTTACTGATTCAGTACAGACCCTGAAACTGAGCCATGTAATCAAGAACTGGCATTCTTTAGACAGCACAGAGGTCAGCCATATCCAAGGCCCCTGTATATGTGTTGGTACAGCAGAGGGCATCCCTGTAGACTGAATAAGCATAGCTGCAGCAGGGCATCCAAGGCCCTTCCCTTTGTTTTTGCTGAGCCAATTAGAGAGAGATAGCATCTGCTATGAAAGGGGAACAATGGCTTGTTCACGGCGCGTTTGAGTGTATGTGTGTGTATGTCTGTAGGCTAGTTAGTGGTTATGCGTGTGTGCGTGTTTCTGTAGCTACAGTATATGAGCATGTGGAGTATGTGTGTTGAATAGTAATAAGAGAGAGAGGAGTATTGTATACAGCAGAGGAGGGAAAACAAGAAAACGATTGCCTACAAAGTATGACAGACAGCATATGGCTTCATCTGCTGTGAATCAGTTAAGCCCCACACAAACACACACACACACACACACACAGCAAATCACCAGAGAGGCAAATATACATTAGAAAGACTTCCTGCATTTATGCGCTGAGGCACATACAATGCTTGTAATTAAAAAAGTCACTGCTATTGAGTGACAGTCTGGCTCATGCACAGTTAGTTTATGTCCTCGCTCCAACTTCTGTGAAACTTTTTTTTTTACAGCAAGTGTGGTGATGATTTCACAGTAGGCCATAACACTCCATCTCTCCAAAGGACCTGGAGGTCATTAACCCCTACCTGCTGCTGTCTTGAGCTGTGCAGAGTTTGATGACTCTTCTTTTCTAGCTAAGGAGTGAAAAGAGACAGGTATGAGGATGTGTGTGTGGGTGTTTAGCAGAGCTAGCTAGCACCCCTGGCTTGGCCAGCCGGCTCCACCATATGGCCACATTTATCATCTATCTCGCTATTCATTAAGACTGCCCTTGCTGGCTGCAGAAGCACTGCTGGGGGCCTCTACCTCACCTCAGAAACGCTGTGGACGACTGACTGCAGTCCATTGTAATTTTGGGTGTGAATGCTGCAAAATGATATGTGGCACAACACCATGAACCAAATATTATTTTGCTCTGTATGAGGCCCCATTTTGTATCAGAGGAAAGCATTGATTAAAATGCATTTTAAATTCAATTATACATAATAAAAATATAATAGTTTAATGTGCCAAGATCAATTGCCTGTGGACAGTCTCAAACAGTGTGCTATTCTCCCATACTGTGTGACATGTTTTTGTAACTAAACAAACGGCTTATCAGTATTATCTGACCAATTACTTGACTGCCCTCACTGAATGCAGTTGTTTGGAGAAAATTTGAGTTCATCATTTTTACAAGGAGATGTGCCTATGTATTTACACATATTAGACTTAATATTACATCTCAGCTCATCTTCTTATCTTGCTTGGCGATGTTTTAATTAACAAAAGTCTTTGGCACCGGCATGTTTTATACATACGTTCAATCACTTTATTAGGTACAACTTGCTAGTACTCCCCCTAGTAACCCCCTTGAAATTTTTTTGTGGCATACTCTCAACAAGGTGTTGGAAACATTCCTCAGAGACTTTGATCCATATTAAAAGGATAGCATCACGCAGTTGCTGCAGATTTGTCAGCTGCACATCCATGATGCGAATCTCCTGTTCCACCATCTCCCAAAGGTGCTCTATTGGATTGAGATCTGGTGACTGTGGAGGCACTGGAGTACAGTGAACTCATTGTCATGTCCAAGAAACCTGTTGATGATTTGAACTTTGTGACATGGTGCATTATCCTGCTGGAAGTAGCCATCAGAAGATGGGTACACTGTGTCGAAGGGATGGGCATGGTCAGCAACAATAATCAGGTATGCTGTCACATTTAAACGATGTTAAATTGGGGTCCACAAATGTGCCAAGAAAATATCCCCCACACCATTACACCACCACCAGCCTGAACCGTTGATACAAGGCCATGTTTTAATATTGTGTACACCAAATTCTGATCCTACCATCTGAATGTCGCAGTTGAAATCGAGACTCATCAGACCAGGCAACGTTTTTATAATCATCTATTGTCCAGTTTTGGTGATCCTGTGCGAATTCATTTTCATGAACAAGGCATTTTTGGCTACACAACTGCTGCTCTTTTTTTCTCTTTTTTGGACCATTGTCTGTAAACCCTAGAGATGGTTCTGCATGAAAATCCCAGTAGATCAGCAGTTTCTGAAATACTCAGACCAGCCCCTCTCGCACCCACAACCATGCCACATTCAAAGTCACTTAAACACCCTTTCTTCCACATTCTGATGCTCGGTTTAAACTTCAGAAAGTTGTCTTGACCACGTCTACATGCCTAAATGCATTGAGTTGCTGCCATGTAATTGGCTGATTAGCTATTTGTGCTAACAAGCAATTGAACAGGAAGAATCAAGTATCAAGAGTAAAAGAAGATAAATGATCAACAATGATTACTAAACATGGAATGACAGACATATTTTGGTCTGTAATGGTATGGCTTCCACTTTCCCTTTGAGAGGAACACATCAAACGCTTTTCTAAAACATAACCTTTCTTGTTACATAAATAGAAAATGTACTTTTTTAGACATTGGATGGTTTCCTGCATCAACTACAAATAGTGCTCTGTGTGTATATTTTGTTAGAAATTGTAATTATATGCCTCCTGTTTAAAGACAGAGAAGTAAAATAGGACAGGCAGTGATAGCCCAAAGTCTTTACCAGTTGAACCAGAGAACAGAAATCCTTGGTCAGTGTTCGGTAGTATGGAGTCTGCAGTGGAATTAGTAGCACTGTTTGAGCAGTGCACAGTAATTTCTTTCAGTCTCCTTGCTTTGTTAGTTATCATAATTTTGACAGTGTACATTTGTGTTTCTTCATGAATATGTACCAGACAAAACAGGTGGGGAGCTCAAATCCAGCATTGATCTAATGTTTACTTGTTGAGCGTCCATCTGCTGACATCCTCCTTACTGGTAACTATTTAAAACTGTCCAGTCAAAGAATTTAGAGTGGCAGAAACTATTGTCATTGGTGGAAGGTAGAACAATTGTTTCTACAATTTCTATTCTTGTTTCACATGATACGATTCTGTGATGTAGCATTTCAAACACAAGAGACTTCACACAATAGGAGAAATTGAAGAGATATGTGAGCAATCTGGTGACTTGACCCCATCATGACATCATCATTTTTATGGATAATCACGCCCTGAGCCGTGCAGGAATATCTACCTCAAAGAAATCTAGACATTGCTGTTGGTGAAGCATCGAAGAACATAAGGCTAGTTGAAGATATAGATGGATGTGATCTGGAGCTGTACTTGTGATGAGCTCATCGGATGGAAGCGTTGGACAGCTGGTTCTAATGAAAACAGGAGGTGGAGGGTTGGAGGTGGGTTGTATCAATCTGACAGCTGAAAGCAGCAAAAAATGGATTCATGTTTTGAATGCAACAAGATGATTGGCGAGAGTGCACTATATTTACCGTCCGCCATTTTATGTAAGTGTCCAAATTAGAATTTTGTGGATTATATAGTCCTCTTAAAAAATCCCACAATGGAACAAAAATAAGTTGTTTTATGGCACGTATGCTACTTTCTGCGAACAGTCCCACAGTGAAATATGTCTGATGTTATAAATGCCATAATCAAGTCCTGTTACACTACACCAGAGGTTTTCAGTGTGGGAGGTGGGCCTCCCTAGGGGGGCCTCCAAACTGTTTCAAGGGAGGCTTAGTGGATGGAAGTGAAAAAATATTAGATTAATTAGTAATTAGTTATCAAAAGGAGATCATATTAAATAGCCTAAATGTGTATGATGTGGTACTGTTCAGAGAGACAGTAATTTGGGGGAGGTTTACTGTTTTTCCCACATTCCCAGAGTCAGAAACTAATAAATGCTTTAGGACAGACCTTTTTAATGTATTTGGTGTAGTCTGAAACAGCAATATTAGGTATCTTGGCTCAATTGTCTGTGGGATCAAATAACATGATCATGATTCCGTAGCTTTTCAGCAACTGAGCGAAACTAAGCATATAAACTAAGAGGGTGTGAGGGGGTGCCATTTTCCAAGCTTTGTCTGAGGTGAGTCCCACTGTCCCACACTTTGAAAACTCCATCTCTATTCCAAACTTCAGAACCCACTGGCTATTGTCTAACGCTGATTTATCTGGGGGCAATGACCAATGTTTTGGAACTTCTGGTATAGCCAGCGGATATCCACAGATATCCGGGCCAAGACTTCCTCTTCTGTGAGTTGGTCATTGTTTAAAGTCTAATCTCAGAACCCATTGCCTATTGTCTGATGACGATTTTAATGCAGATAAATGAATTAATAAAAAGCTAAACTCTAGGGTTCCAAGACTGATAATAAACTAAGTCGTTGTCAGATGATAGCCAGTAGGTTAATGGACCACAAATGGAAACCAGAACGCTTCAGATACCAAAATCTTGTCCCTTGCCTACATATTCTGCATTTATATGAAGATATCTTTTATAGAGATTCCTCTACACCTGTCTGTTACGATGCAACATTTCAACGATGCATAAATGTCTGAAATTTCACTAATGACTGTGAATGGCTGAACAAGGGAGTGATTTCAGACACAGCTAGTAAGCATGGGAGATAATCTTCCTGATGGAACTTTCAGTAAGCTTATTAAACTAGATGTCAGATTTCTAATTTGACAGCTCACACAGATTTGAACATACAATGCCAGAGCTGTAACTTACTGGTCTTGATCAGTGTGGTCTCGCATTCTACTTGGCTTCTTCTACAGATACTAAGTTGGTGATTCACCCTAAAGCAGCAGGACTCTTCCATTTGGTGCGGCTAGTGTTGGGTTTCTGAGGCCAGCTGTTGTTTTAGTGTGTCCCTGTTAAGCATCAGAACATCATCACAGACTGTTGTTGCCTGTCATTTTTATCTCAGGAAGAAGTCTTTGCATTTCTCTCCCACTCTTTGTAACACACTTGATTTTCTCTAATCCTGCCTGTCCTTCTTCCTCTGTCTCTTCTTGACGGTTTGACAGCGTGACAGAGAGACGTCTTCAGTCTTGCAGGAGGATGTCAGCAGCAGTGAGATGTCTGTCTTGGCACCACTGATTGTTCGGTGTGTGGGTGTGTGTCCATGCTTGTGTGAATGTGATTCTTTGTACATGGATATTGAATATGTTGAATATGTAAACACCAGATACATAAATACTTTATAATGCATATCTGATATAAATTGTCTATGGATTTTACTAGCTTGCTGAACACTGAACAGAAAAGCGTATAGAAGGACAACAATTTAAGCTAAATGCCTGACTTGAGAGCATTTCAACACAGGTTGTTATTCCTTAATACTGTATAATACTAGCTGCTAACTCTTTCAGTTGCCTCCTTTAATGCTTTTACCCTTCTTTTCACCTTAAAGATATAAATATAAATAGATATAAATTACTGATATGAATTTTATTACATTGGTAGAACTAAGTGAAGAAGTAGTGTGGTTGGACAGTTTTTTTCAAATCACATTGCTGTGGATTGTATTGTATTGTATTTCTCTGGCTAGAGGCATAGTAAAAAGACAAAATAAACTACACTACAGTCTTGTCTGTTGATACAGATGTAAAAGTATCACTTTTTACTGCTTACAGAAGCAATTCCAGTTTTGTTCTCCTCTCAGCTGTCAGACAGATAAGTATTTTTCTTTTTTCTTGTTCTGTTTCTTATATATGTCTGTGCCACATGTGGATTCAGTGACATAGCCTGGATCTTTAGGACATCAGACCTTTTGAAAGGTTTCCCTGCTACCTTTTTAAATTGGCTTTGTTGTAGTTAGAGGCACCAGATTTCACCTCTCAGCAAATGTCCTCTCAACAATGCAACTGGCTCCCATATACAGGTATACCACAAATATGTGGCTTATGACCTTCGTAGTAGCCTACAGCTTCTGGATTCACAACAGCAGGCTGACTTGCCATTAAGATGCAGCAAAAGCAGCCGCAGTCTTAGCTGTTTGTTTAAGAAGGATGTGACAGGAGAATCTTTGTAGAAGCAGAGGAGCTTGTAGAGTTCTGTTTTAATCTAATAGCATAGTAATAGTGTTCATTTCCTCCCCTTTTTCTTGGACAGATTTTTATTGAGGTTATTATTATTATGAGTAGTAGCAGTAGTAGTGCACCTTAAATACACATAGTTTATGCTCAGCTATTCCACTACTGGCTACAGTGGAGATGGGTTTAAAAATTATTTAATATTATTTTATTTAATTAGCCCATTGGCTGCAGTGCTTAACAGTAAGAAAGTGCAACAAAGCAACACTGTTTGTGTCATATCTTTCTAAATTAATTTTGCTAATAATGGCGGGCATTTATATAGCTTTCATGAGGAATGTCTTCAGGAGAAAGTCTCCAGTCAGAAACCAGAGTGTGAAGCCAGAGTAAATGCAATGCTATTAAGTGAATATATTTGCAAAGAAATGACAAAATTTCAGTGCAGAACTCTGGATATATTTCTACAGTGCTGTACTTTGTTCTCCTGCATAATAGCCTTCTTAATTCAGATGTCGCCTGGACAGGTTTGGTAGCCCAGTTCATGTGGTGCCTATACAATAACTGCTGCTGGCAGAGAGACATGCTGGGGCATATGAAACCAGTGGAATGAGAGGATGTGTGGACACAGATAAGAATGAGAGTGAAACCATGACCTTGGAATAGTATTAATGGCAGACAGACTTGATCACTTATAACCTTTGATGACAAAAGTGGCCCTTATTACCAAAGGGAGGGAAAACCCTATGAGGGTGATATGTGCATTCATCACTAATCAGATTGTATGTGAGTGTGGTTGTGTGTGAAGGTGTTTTCAAGTGCAGTGGAATTTCCCTGATCCTTGTATTTCTTTCAGTGGAATTACCCCTCCGGACACCTGATGCTTCATAGCACGTCTCACACCACACACACACACACACACACACACACACACACACACCAAGTATTGTCAAAGATAATTGTCACATATAACATATAACACTAATATGAAGCAATATAAAAAGAGGACACTGCTGTCAGTC
>NC_060152.1:23699575-23703214 GCF_021292245.1 Micropterus dolomieu | reverse complement strand
TGAGAGCATTTCAACACAGGTTGTTATTCCTTAATACTGTATAATACTAGCTGCTAACTCTTTCAGTTGCCTCCTTTAATGCTTTTACCCTTCTTTTCACCTTAAAGATATAAATATAAATAGATATAAATTACTGATATGAATTTTATTACATTGGTAGAACTAAGTGAAGAAGTAGTGTGGTTGGACAGTTTTTTTCAAATCACATTGCTGTGGATTGTATTGTATTGTATTTCTCTGGCTAGAGGCATAGTAAAAAGACAAAATAAACTACACTACAGTCTTGTCTGTTGATACAGATGTAAAAGTATCACTTTTTACTGCTTACAGAAGCAATTCCAGTTTTGTTCTCCTCTCAGCTGTCAGACAGATAAGTATTTTTCTTTTTTCTTGTTCTGTTTCTTATATATGTCTGTGCCCCATGTGGATTCAGTGACATAGCCTGGATCTTTAGGACATCAGACCTTTTGAAAGGTTTCCCTGCTACCTTTTTAAATTGGCTTTGTTGTAGTTAGAGGCACCAGATTTCACCTCTCAGCAAATGTCCTCTCAACAATGCAACTGGCTCCCATATACAGGTATACCACAAATATGTGGCTTATGACCTTCGTAGTAGCCTACAGCTTCTGGATTCACAACAGCAGGCTGACTTGCCATTAAGATGCAGCAAAAGCAGCCGCAGTCTTAGCTGTTTGTTTAAGAAGGATGTGACAGGAGAATCTTTGTAGAAGCAGAGGAGCTTGTAGAGTTCTGTTTTAATCTAATAGCATAGTAATAGTGTTCATTTCCTCCCCTTTTTCTTGGACAGATTTTTATTGAGGTTATTATTATTATGAGTAGTAGCAGTAGTAGTGCACCTTAAATACACATAGTTTATGCTCAGCTATTCCACTACTGGCTACAGTGGAGATGGGTTTAAAAATTATTTAATATTATTTTATTTAATTAGCCCATTGGCTGCAGTGCTTAACAGTAAGAAAGTGCAACAAAGCAACACTGTTTGTGTCATATCTTTCTAAATTAATTTTGCTAATAATGGCGGGCATTTATATAGCTTTCATGAGGAATGTCTTCAGGAGAAAGTCTCCAGTCAGAAACCAGAGTGTGAAGCCAGAGTAAATGCAATGCTATTAAGTGAATATATTTGCAAAGAAATGACAAAATTTCAGTGCAGAACTCTGGATATATTTCTACAGTGCTGTACTTTGTTCTCCTGCATAATAGCCTTCTTAATTCAGATGTCGCCTGGACAGGTTTGGTAGCCCAGTTCATGTGGTGCCTATACAATAACTGCTGCTGGCAGAGAGACATGCTGGGGCATATGAAACCAGTGGAATGAGAGGATGTGTGGACACAGATAAGAATGAGAGTGAAACCATGACCTTGGAATAGTATTAATGGCAGACAGACTTGATCACTTATAACCTTTGATGACAAAAGTGGCCCTTATTACCAAAGGGAGGGAAAACCCTATGAGGGTGATATGTGCATTCATCACTAATCAGATTGTATGTGAGTGTGGTTGTGTGTGAAGGTGTTTTCAAGTGCAGTGGAATTTCCCTGATCCTTGTATTTCTTTCAGTGGAATTACCCCTCCGGACACCTGATGCTTCATAGCACGTCTCACACCACACACACACACACACACACACACACACACACACACCAAGTATTGTCAAAGATAATTGTCACATATAACATATAACACTAATATGAAGCAATATAAAAAGAGGACACTGCTGTCAGTCTAAATGCTTTCAACTCTTGTCTCTTTATGTTTTAGATCAGTGTTTCCCACAGCTCTTCTGGAGTACCCCTTGTGCATGTTTGGGAAATGCTGTTGTAAATCATGCAGGAGCAGAAAAAACCCTTTCATCTTTTGTACACTGCTCAAAAAAATTAAGGAAACACTTGATCACACATCAGATCTTGATGAACGAAATAAAGTTTAAAATCTTTACTGTATATTGTATAATTTTTGGAGAACAAAATGATGGTCAATGTAAACCCAAATCACCAACCAATTGAGGGCTTGATTTAAAATCACAACGAAAATCGAAGTAAAAGATTTCGAAATCACAGCCTCTATGCACTCCTGACAACTTCTGGGCATGATTCTGATGAGACGGTGGTTGGTGTCCTGGGGCATCTCCTCCCAGACCTGGATCAGGGCATCAGTGAGCTCCTGGACAGTCTGTGGTGCTACTTGGCAGTGTTAGATGCATAACGTCCCAGAGGTTCTCAATTGGATTCAGATCTGGGGAGGGGCAGTCAATAGCATCAACGACTTCATCATCTAGGAACTGTCTACACCTACGGCCGGGCATTGTCCTGCACCAGAAAGAAACCCAGGGCCCACTGCACCAGCGTAAGGTCTGACAATGGCTCTGAGGATTTCTTCTGGTACGTAACAGCAGTCAGGGTACTGTTGCACATAGAGGTCTCTATGTGCTGGCCAACACATAGGTTGCAGTGCAACCCTCCAAGGATATGCCTCCCCAGACCATCACTGACCCACTGCCAAACCGGTCATACTGGATGATGTTGTAGGCACGTACCATTCACCATGGCATCTCCAGACTCTTTTACGTCTGTCACATGTGCTCAGTGGTAACCTGCTCTTATCTGTGAAGAGAGTGGGGTGCCAATGGCGAACTTGCCAATTCTGGTGTTCTCTGGTGAATGCCAATCAAGCTGCATGGTGCTGGGCTGTGAGCACAGATCCCACTGGAGGACATCGGGCTCTTGTGCCACCCTCATGGAGTCTGGAGTCTTTCTGACATTTTGGTCATGTGGCACTCTGCGCATGCGTTGGCGTCTGTAGCCACCTGTCGGAAGCTCCGTCTTAAATCTAACTCTTATCCAGTTTTAATCCACTTTTTTCGTTAAATTTTTTATATCCTTTTTATTTAACTTAAGTTTTACGTGGGTTAAGGATTTTAGCCATCCGACATGGATTTTAAGCTAGATGACCGTAAAAACGCGATCAACGCTACTGATCACAACAAAGCTCCGGTGACTATACTATCCGAAATACAGTGAGGAAAATAAGTATTTGAACACCCTGCTATTTTGCAAGTTCTCCCACTTAGAAATCATGGAGGGGTCTGAAATTGTCATCGTAGGTGCATATTCACTGTGAGAGACATAATCTAAAAAAAAAAATCCAGAAATCACAATGTATGATTTTTTAACTATTTATTTGTATGATACAGCTGCAAATAAGTATTTGAACACCTGTCTATCAGCTAGAATTCTGACTCTCAAAGACCTGTTAGTCTGCCTTCACAATGTCCACCTCCACTCCATTTATTATCCTAAATTAGATGCACCTGTTTGAGGTCGTTAGCTGCATAAAGACACCTGTCCACCCCATACAATCAGTAAGAATCCAACTACTAACATGGCCAAGACCAAAGAGCTGTCCAAAGACACTAGAGACAAAATTGTACACCTCCACAAGGCTGGAAAGGGCTACGGGGAAATTGCCAAGCAGCTTGGTGATAAAAGGTCCACTGTTGGAGCAATCATTAGAAAATGGAAGAAGCTAAACATGACTGTCAATCTCCCTCGGACTGGGGCTCCATGCAAGATCTCACCTCGTGGGGTCTCAATGATCCTAAGAAAGGTGAGAAATCA
>NC_060152.1:23696826-23699475 GCF_021292245.1 Micropterus dolomieu | reverse complement strand
GGGTCTCAGCAGATGGCAAATCAAATACTGCCATCTGCTGGTTCCCTAGTAAATCACATTAAGCCTGTTGCAAAGAACCTTGGTGTTTGGTTTGATAGTAATTTAAATTTCGAGCAGCACACCACAAAGCTTGTTGAGTCATGTTTTTATCAACTTAGAAATATAGCAAAAATTTGATCTACGTTAACTTTTGAGGACACCGAGACCATTTTACACGCCTTCATCTCATCACGCCTGGATTATTGCAACAGCCTTTTCACCTGTTTAACCCAAAAATCTATTGATCGACTCCAGACTGTCCAGAACTTAGCTGCCAGGCTTTTAACCAGAACAAAGAAATATGACCACATTACTCCTATTTTAGCTTCATTACACTGGCTCCCAGTATGTTTTAGAATTGACTTTAAAATTCTATTGATCACTTTTAAAGCTCTTCATGGCCTCTCGCCTTGTTATATTTCTGACCTTTTAGTCCCATACACACCAGCACGTACCTTGAGATCCTTGGGCAGAGGTCTGTTGTCTGTTCCAGAGTCTCGACTGAAAACTAAAGGGGACAGAGCGTTTGCTGTCAGGGCCCCGAGGCTCTGGAACAGCCTGCCTGAGGAAATCAAGTCAGCTGAGTCAGTGAACTCTTTTAAGTCCCTTCTTTTACATACTTTTATAGTATAGCTTTTCCCGATCTTATTTGACTTTATTTTATCCCTTTTATTTTATTCTATTTTACTAATTTTATATTTATCTTAAACGTGTATTTTAGTCTTTTCAATGTTTTCATGCTTTTATCGTGTATTGTTTTTGTATTATTGTCTTTTGGGTATTATTGTCTTTACACTTGTTAAAGCACTTTGTAACTTGTTTTTGAAAAGTGCTCTTCAAATAAAGATTATTATTATTATTTAGACAGAAACATGCACACCAGTCGCCCACTGAAGGTCATTTTGTAGGGTTCTGGCAGTGACCTTCCTCTTCCTCGCATAAAGGGGCAGATACCGGTCCTGCTGCTGGGTTTATACACTTCTACAGCCCAGTCCAGCTCTCCTAGTTTAACGGCCCATTTCCTGGCATCTCCTACATGCTGTTGAGACTGTGGTGGGAGACACAGCAAACCTTGCCATGGCACATAATCATGTCCCGTCTTGGAGTAGCTGAACTACCTGTGCAACCTGAATGGGCTGCACCTACCACCTCATGCTACCAGTAGTGACAAGACACAAGCAAAACGCAAAACTGGGCTATGCCCCTATATACCACGTCTTGGTGAAGCCTCAGCCCTCCTTTCGTTTATATATGTGCTTTCCAGCACATTGTGTTATGAACAATATAAATGAATTGAATTGAACATTCCTATTGTGAACACAGAACTATGTGCATATATTCTTATGTCATTAAATGGCCACAGGCGCCTCACTGTTTCAGTACATTTTCTATACGGGGTCTTAATCAAAGCCAGCTTCAGCCGTCCTGCCGGCACCCACACACGGAGACTGTGGACTGGAGGATGATGTTGTTTTCCAGGCTGAGCTAATTGTCTGAGGGGCTCTCTCTCTGGTTGCAGTCGGACTTTGTTCTGTTACACGATGCAGCTGCGGGTCCCTGGGAAGGCTCTAATGAAGAGTTATGAGAAGCTGGATGGCTGTTGGCTGTCGACAGAGAGATGGAGGGAGGAGATGGAGAGATGGGTGAAAAGTGAAGCATGAGAGGAAGATGGGGGAGAGGAAAGGAGGGGGAGACGGCATGCAGTGAGGCAGAAAGATGGATGGAAGAAAAGAAAGCACAAAGGTTATGGGAAGAGAGACCCAACACCCTCAAGCCCCTGCAGGCCAAAAGCGTGTTACTGCAGAACCCTGCTCAGCCGCCATTAATGCCTTGTAACATGTACACTACACACAGTGTGATGTGCCTTGTCAATAGGAGGAGATTTGATGCCTCAATGTGGAATTAGGGTTGGGCCGATAGACGATTCCATCGTTCTTTGGTGATGGCATCGTCTATCACCACGTTGAGCAAGCATCGAGATTGTGAAACCCTGCCCCCCGGCAAGAAAGTTAAAAATTTTTCACATTATACTACCATGTGAAAGCAGGTTTTAATCACCACGAACATTTTCATTAAAATTTAAATCCATCCAATATTATCTAGCTGCAGTATCGGAGGCTGCAGTTTCATGACCCCCGCAATCCTGGGACCGTAGCTCTTTTGTGACAGCTCCATCTAGTGGAGTGGTGACGTGCTGACGTGCTAGTAGACAGGGTTAACCAGTCGATTTGACATGCACATAATCAATAACTTAGGTTTACGTTGTGGTAAGGGTAATTGGCTCGGGGCAGCAGTACGTTTTATAAAGTCGCCTAAAAGAAACAGAGCTTGTCTTTTTTCTGTATTTCTCCACCCACGATCCTATCAACGGCAGCAGGTGAGCCTCTTGTAGGCTTGTTAATGATGCAGCCTATCAAACAATCGAAACCAACATCTGCACCCTGTGTGTTCAATGTTGCTTTACCTTTACCTGGTCTGTGCTTGTAAAATATCCACCGTCACATGTAACATCATAGGCTACCAAGTTTTTAACTGAGTGAAGTCTGTGTGAGTGAACACATGCACATAAGACGAGCGCCCCCCTATCCATTATCCAGGTCCCTCACCGCC
>NC_060152.1:23696002-23696805 GCF_021292245.1 Micropterus dolomieu | reverse complement strand
CCCCCCCCCCCCCCCCCCCCCCCCCCCATCAAAAAAGATGTTTGCTATTTGCCCTGAATATAGTTTTATTTTTTTTTTATTGTTACTATTGTTATTAAAAACATGGAAAAGGTAATAAAAAAGCCATGTGAAAAGTAATTATATTTAACTAATAAGTAAATTTTCCTCCCAGAAACTGTGTGTGAAGCTAGATACTGTTTTCTTGGATGGGGCATTTAACAAGTGGGGGGTATGGGGGTCCTCCCCCAGAAGATTTTGAGCATTAAACACTTAATTTCCTGCATTCTGGTGAAAATTTCTCCTCCAATTTCTGCCTTTTCTGCACCAATTTATGGTGGAAATGTCTAAAAATTCAGGTGGCTGGTTCAAATTCAAAATATATAATTATAAGAGAATATAATCTAGTGAGGCTCTCAGGCATTCTTATTGCTTTTAAATATTTTTCTCCTGTAGATCAACTTATTTAATATCATCCCTGCTGAGTCAACACACATGATTAAGTCTTATCACCTCTTTTGTGGGGAAGTAACCTATTTAAATGTGTTTATGGCCCCTTTTCATCTCAGTAATAAATTAATCCGTTTTAATTCAGTTATTAACTGGACTTTATTAGCTCATCTGTTAATAACTTGTCATAACTCAGTGCCCAGCAAGCAATTTCACGGTTAAAAGACGTCTAATAGACGTCAAACATAGCCCAGACACCTAGGCTAAAACAGGGCTGAATTTGGGCTGTCAGTGAAAGTTTGGTAGACGTCTAACCATAGCTCAAAAATAGTCTAGTCATCAATTAGACCACCATT
>NC_060152.1:23665252-23695902 GCF_021292245.1 Micropterus dolomieu | reverse complement strand
CACCAAACATGTGGAAGAAGGTGCTCTGGTCAGATGAAACCAAAATCGAACATTTTGGCAACAATGCAAAACGTTATGTTTGGCGTAAAGGCAACACAGCTCATCACCCTGAACACACCATCCCCACTGTCAAACATGGAGGTGGCAGCATCATGGTTTGGGCCTGCTTTTCTTCAGCAGGGACAGGGAAGATGGTTAAAATTGATGGGAAGATGGATGGAGCCAAATACAGGACCATTCTGGAAGAAAACCTGATGGAGTCTGCAAAAGACCTGAGACTGGGACGGAGATTTGTCTTCCAACAAGACAATGATCCAAAACATAAAGCAAAAGCTACACTGGAATGGTTCACAAATAAACATATCCAGGTGTTAGAATGGCCAATTCAAAGTCCAGACCTGAATCCAATCGAGAATCTGTGGAAAGAACTGAAAACTGCTGTTCACAAACGCTCTCCATCCAACCTCACTGAGCTCGAGCTGTTTTGCAAGAAGGAATGGGCAAAAATTTCAGTCTCTCGATGTGCAAAACCGATAGAGACGTACCCCAAGCGACTTACAGCTGTAATCGCAGCAAAAGGTGGCGCTACAAAGTATTAACTTAAGGGGCTGAGTAATTTTGCACGCCCAATTTTTCAGTTTTTTATTTGTTAAAAAAGTTTGAAATATCCAATAAATTTCGTTCCACTTCATGATTGTGTCCCACTTGTTGTTGGTTCTTCACAAAAAATTACAGTTTTATATCTTTATGTTTGAAGCCTGAAATGTGGCAAAAGGTCGAAAAGTTCAAGGGGGCCGAATACTTTCGCAAGGCACTGTAATGCTTTGAGTCTTTGGAGATTGCAGTCTTTGTTTACATAAAGTTCAGGGCCGTCCTTGGTGTCCTGGATTTTGTCACACCTGGGTGAGAAGGAGTATCCCTTTGATGAGAGGTAATTAAACACAGAGCAATGTCAGTTGCCATGGTTACATGTGTGGGGCAGTTTAGGGTTTCCTGCCCCTTTCTTTAAGAAGAGTTCTGATTTAGTTCTGTTTGTAATCTCTGGTTAGTTTCTTTGTTATTTTAACAATTCAGGCACCGAGAGGCTTATCTCGGCTGTTGCCAAAGGTGGCCAGTTTTACGATCAACTGCCCAGAGACATCACTTAGGGAGAGAAACCTTACACCTTTTCCTTTGGGTCTCTTCAGCCGTCTGTTGAAAGTTGATATCTTTACCCCCTCCTTTCTCTCTCCCAGGGAGAGAAGGGGAATTTAGAGTAGCCCAAATTTATTTAATATAAAACACTGTTGGTCCACTACATAGCCTAACGTATTGATCCTTCCTCCACTTCTGCGTTTTAGAGCCAATCATGGTCCGCGTTGGCATGCATTCATATTTCTAGCTCCACCCGATTAAAATGGAGGCTCTGCCTTTATTTACCCGTTGCCATGGTAAATCATAGTATTGGAGCTCCATTGATGATGGCTTTTTTTCATCCCCACGCACATGCTTCCATCAGGCTCAACATACTCAGAGTTGATGAAAATAATGTAACAAAGAGTCACCTCTCTGTGTTTCTTCAGTTCTGAATGACTTTGAAAACGATGACGCAGACACTCACGTTTGGGTTCCTTATTGGGTCTTCTGTAGTGATGTGCGGATCGATACTAAAGTATCTATTTCTGATACCAACGGTTCCTGCTCTAGGATCGATATTCATATAAAAGGATCAATATCTAAACAGTGATTTGGAGTGAGTGTGTGTTTTATCATAAGTATCTTGTCACCAGGATGGTGTAATTACAGCCTACTCGGTTGATAGGAACTGTCATAATATAACCAATGGCCTGCTGTTCACAACTACACAACTTGCCGACTTGTGATGGGATCTTGAAGTCGTTGTGGTGTTCACACTACCGACTGATCGGTGACAGGGGGTCACACACTACACCAGCTGTGTCACCAGACGGCAAACCACATTTTGTCAGTGAGTAGTCGTTGATGAGTCGTCGTTGAGTAGTTCACACATAACAACCGCCTATTGATTGCTGATTTACCCCTGATCACAGCCTGACGGTCGCCGAGCTCTCCGACCGGCAAATCGGGTTAAAAATTGAAGTGGTGAAAATCATCACTTTTGCTCATTAAATCCATATTTGCTTTAGATTTTGTTTCCTGTCATATCTGCTTCCCCTTGGACATATTATCCATAAACATGGTATTTCTTTTCATATTTATGCGGATGACACACAAATGTACTTGCCCGTCAGATCCACAGACCCTGGAGTTCACTTAACAACTGCCTTTGAAGTTAAAAAATGGATGTCAAATAATTTCCTCCAGCTGAACTCAGACAAAACAGAAATCCTGGTCATTGGGTCCCAGCAGATGGAAACAAATACTGCCATCTGCTGGTTCCCTAGTAAATCACATTAAGCCTGTTGCACAGAACCTTGGTGTTTGTTATATTTAATTAAAATTTCGAGCAGCACACCACAAAGCTTGTTCAATCATGTTTTTATCAACTTAGAAATATAGCAAAAATTTGATCTACGTTAACTTTTAAGGACACCGAGACCATTTTACACGCCTTCATCTCATCACGCCTGGATTATTGCAACAGCCTTTTCACTTGTTTAACCCAAAAATCTACTCCAGACTGTCCAGAACTCAGCTGCCAGGCTTTTAACCAGAAAAAAGAAATATGAACACATTACTCCTATTTTAGCTTCACTACACTGGCTCCCAGTATGTTTTAGAATTGACTTTAAAATTCTATTGATCACTTTTAAAGCTCTTCATGGCCTCTCGCCTTGTTATATTTCTGACCTTTTAGTCCCATACACACCAGTACGTAGTTTGAGATCCTCGGGCAGAGGTCTGTTGTCTGTTCCACAGTCTCGACTGAAAACTAAAGGGGACAGAGCGTTTGCTGTCAGGGCCCTGAGGCTCTGGAACAGCCTGCCCGAGGAAATCAGGTCGGCTGAGTCAGTGAACTCTTTTAAGTCTCTTCTTAAAACATACTTTTATAGTAGAGCCTTTCCCGATCTTATTTGACTTTATTTTATCCCTTTTGTTTTATTCTATTTTACAAATTTTATATTTATCTTAAACGTGTATTTTAGTCTTTTCAATGTTTTCATGCTTTTATCTTATATTGTTTTTATATTATTGTCTTTTGGGTATTGTTGTCTTTACGCTTGTTAAAGCACTTTGTAACTTGTTTTTGAAAAGTGCTCTACCAATTATTATTATTATTATTATTATTATTATTATTTTTATTAAGAAGTGTTTGGGAAAATTTCAACAAGTTCACTGTGGTCAGCCTGGCAAATACAGCGATACAGTTTCACCTGCATGAACCCATCAAATTAGATTTTGCTTGGACAATGCTGCTGACCTTACTTGATACATTAGCAGGGTTTATCCATCCTTTTCAAACTGTTATACACTCTACCAGTGGAGCAACCATCCTTACATCTGACTGGCTTGGCTAATTCAATTAACTCAGCAACATTTGATCAAATAAAAATCCAAGCCTGGGAGCTTAATTAAATACAAGGGGGTGGGGAAATGCCAGTGTGTGTGTATATGCGTACATGTTTTAGTATGACTGCACTTACACATATGGGTGTATGCTTGTCTGCAGGTCTGATTCAGTTTGTGTGTTTATGCTTTCATGGCTGTTTGGGTGTGTGTGTTTTTATAACTGGTTGCTAGGCAAGGGATGAGATAAAGCGTTTAACTGAGACACAGGAGATTTCCAGTGTGCTCTTCCATTGAGCTGCGGAATACACAATAGGAGGGAGTTCAACAAAGTTCACATAAACCACTTCTGACTCTTCACTCAGCGCTACATGAATATGGATTTGTGTTAGTTTGTTTGATTTTTTTTTCCTCACAAAAAAAGAATTAATTATTCAAAAAACACCTTGCAGCCAAAACAAACAGGCAGCAACGTTCATGCACAAGGTAGGGGCACGCATGCCCCAAAGAATTTGAACTACAATTTGACATCAACAAAGACGGGGCAGAAGTTAAACTCAATAATTTATACATATTTATTCACAGTCAGCACACAAAGACAGAAGCTAATGTTTTAAAAATGGCCTTCTTTGGGGCTGTTTACTATGTCGTGACAAATAATGATTATGAAACAAAAAAACATGTGACAAACAAATGCAAAGTAAGTCAAGAAACCTAAAGCAAAAAATCTATCTGTATTTTAACTAGAATGATGAAACTCTCTGGTGAAGTCTGAGGCACAGTGAAGTTAGCCTATGGTGGCATTATCAACTATTATATTTAAGGGCACAAGTTCTGGCTGAAAACTGTCTGTCTCCTAAATAACACATCTCAATCAACCTCTGATTCTTCCCACATTTAAGAGGATAACTCTGGAGGATGATTGTTTTGACACTTTTGGAAGTCCTTGAAGAGTTGGCCACAGCATGTAGACAGCAGAAGAGAGAATGGGTGCATTGACTCCTTTCTGTGAGAAGCATAGCTCACAGCACAGTTTCCTGGCATCCTTGTGGCTTGAAGCCGCCAATCCTGGATGGCTGCTGGTTTCATGGGACCCCCTATAAGGATGCTGGCTTCCGATTCCCTCTTTGACACAGGCAGATTGTGATTGTAGCTACAGATTTCCAGCCTTTTGTGCTGGAGAAGCTCTGTGTCTGTCCATTAATTGAGACCAGTGCCACCCACCAGCCTTCCACCCTTGCTGCAGTCATAGCACAACAGGAGACCCATATCTTAATTTACTCATCAGCAGGTGGCCCCGAACCCAGGGAGTACACGTGGACATACTAAACACAAGATAATAAACACTGACTAAAAGCCTGCACCCTGTTCCTGGTGCTGTCCACTGCTCATTTTACACTTACATGCTTCACCAGAATTACCCATTATCTCAACCTCATAGTGTTGGGCCTCATATCTATGACAACAAAAATGGGCCTGCAGGTCACTGAGGAGCCTGGTCATGCGACTTGTCTACACAAAGGGGGTCAGAGAACAATGAAAAGCCAGACGGCCCGTAGTCGGTTAAATCACACCTACCTGTGAACTCTAATTTTAAAACCAAACCAAAGGATGGTATTGGCTGAAGCTTTAAGGGCGCGGAGTAATACCTGGAAGTACAGCCATTTTGTGAACGGAGGTATAAAACCGAACACCTCAAACCCCTCTTGGCCATTTCCAGTTCTTCACAGGACTGTAAGGAGGTAAAACAAACCCTGTCATTCCACACTGCACAAGCGGTGATAGGAGCCAACTTTCTCAGTGCTGAACTTTCTTTGTTCCTGTTCCTGTTCCTGAATACAGACTTCCCTCGCTGGACAAGCTACTGTTTTTTCTTCTTTTTCTACCTCTATTATTTTTTCTTTGTGTAACCAACACAATTTTGGATCCGTAAAGAAACTGTTACAGAAGATAACGTTTCATTCCTGCAGAAGACAGATAAACTCTGTGCTTAACTGAGAAGATCACCTCCATGTTCTACCTTCTCAACCTTCTCAACTGACACATTTACTTGCTAACAAAGCGACATGTAAGAGGCTTTAGTACGTCTGGGCAGCAGATAGTTTTATAATTTCCTTATTGAAACTTATTTATACAACATTCATGTGGTGAATTTCTGTGAAGAAACTCCAAGGGATATTTAAAGATTGCTGTGTCTTGTTTTATTGCTGTGTGTTTTCCGTGTTACGCACTTTGTTTGTGTCCGGTACCACTCGCTGGGCCACAACTGCTTTGTACCTGTTACTGTGTGAAAACATATCAGTATTTTTATCAAGCCAAGGAACATGGATGCTGAATGCAAGTTCACTACCGTTCCTCTCATTGATAAAGTATGGCTGAGTGTTTACAACAGTAATTAGGATTTTTGAGGTTGGCTTCTGTTGTCTCAGAACAGATACAGTTGCACATTCTATCCAGTCCAAAGCCAGCAACCTCTGATGAATTAACATTCACTGATGGTGGCTGTAGGATAGACTGTGGTATATTGTATATAGTTTTCCCTGTGTCTTTCTCTCCTCCTTCTGCTTCCTAACCCCACATGCACACACCACGTGATCTCTGAAGCTAACCAGACCTGTGACCCACAGCAGGCTAGCATCAGAGGTCTCCAATTGTTCCGTTCAGGGGAGAGTGATTTTCCGCCATCTCAATCTTGAAATCACATGGTTTGAACCGCCATCTTAATTCCAAAATCAGCTGGCCTGTAGCCCATTCTGAACCGGATCTGCGCGACAATGCACTTGGTCGGATCCACCCCCTCTCTTAGTCTGTCCCCCTCCTTTGTCTCACTCTCACACACACACATATGCTTGCTAGTATGTTGTATGTTTTTGTATGATTTGTTTATTGGCTTTATTTCATTTCCCTTTACTTAGTGATGTACTTGCTAAAGATGTTGATCATTGATCTATGCTTGAGTTGAAAAATTATAATTTTAAGAAGTCGTTGCCTGTGATTATTTGTGTATAATGTTGTAGTAAGAGTTGGTTGCCCTTCTGTTTGCCATCTATAGGTGGACAAACCCTTTTTTAGACTGATCATAATTGGCTCATATTTGGTTATTGGTCCCTGATTCCAGGGTGGTGCCCCGTATTTATTAATTATAAATAATAATTTTGAATATTAATAATTGTATTAATATTTCTAGAATATCTTTGATATTCAGCTAATAACCAAACCTGACCATATGTAGAAAACCCCAAAATAGCTTTCAATGCCCTGTGACATTTTAATGTGCTTGCTGATAGTTAGAACTGGTTTAAAGACCCGGTCATCTGTTATTTGGTGTGCAGGAAGTACTCCGGGCGTCCACAGGACTTTCTCTCTTTGACCTACTGTATGGACATAAATCTAACAGCGATCTACTCAACGAAAGGTCGAAGGGCTGTCCAAGCACAAAATTTATTCAGTACATCCTGGACATGCAAGCAAAACTCTGTTCACTAGGTCAGTTAGCACAGGAGAATTTGCTCCAGGTACAGGAACCTCAGCAGCATTTGTGTAACAGAGATGGTCATCGAGACATTTTTCACAAAGAGATTGAGTTCTTGTATTGGCCCCTTTTTTTCAGCTCCAAATTACTCACCAGGTGTCAGTGGCCATTTATGGTCACATGGCAAATGAAGGATGTTGTTTATGAGGTACACCTGGAGGAAAAAAAACCCCGACCACATGCCATGTCAGTCTCCTTAAACTTCCATTGAGGCAATGTAAGACCTGTCTTGCTGCCAAAACATGGAGAATAAAAAAGATCAGTTCAGACCGGCGGTTAGAAAATCATCCAAGCTTGACTGCCCTTTGTAATGACCATTTCTCAAGAGGCCAGACAGTAAAAACCACTAGTGATACACACCCATCCCTACCCCTTAGGGGTAGTGGTACGCACCCATCTGTACGGCCTGTCAGAACAAAAGTAATGAAAATGGTAACTTGTAGTTTTGTTCAGTTACTGGACCAATTCATTAGATTTCAATGAGGTTTTTTGAGGTTGCTGCACCTTCTTAGCATGCGGCCTGCTGGGATGAAATCTTCACCTGTTGTGACAGCTGGCAGTAGAACATGCAATACTAATATCAAAAACCATTTTGGAATGACAGAAATGGATGGTCTTGGCATCACATTATTGGTTGTCAACCTCCCCTTGCTGCCTCTAAACAGGCTACTTGCTGTACTCTACCTTTTTGTTCTTGGAAATGATCTGTTAAGCAATTAAAATTTAATTTTCCCATCAAAAACCATAAGGGAGGACTATCTGCAAGGCACGCAAAGAAAGTCATCTGACACGCCAGCTCTGTGCTGCAATATGCTCATTCAGTACTGACTTACAGCATTTATAAAAGAATACCTGCACTGGCGTTTATAGTCATGATGCAGCAAGTATGCACAGAAGGCAAATTCTGTGGTAGCCTCTTCCTGATGGAGCAATTTGTTATCCTGTGTAACTAAGTAGAAGAGGAATGCCCCTGCTGCTGTCAAAGTTATGTTCCCATTGGTGCCATATCAAACACAAGAACAAAGTTTGGCTTGTTACACTGGCCCAGTGGTATGTGCTGTCTCCTGGCCAATTTTTGTAGAAGCAGTTAACTCCTTGTTGGTTCTTTTTTATGTTTTGTTTATGGTGTTCACAGTATTTATATCTACATAATTAACAGTTAATGAGTTTTTTTTCCCCCAAGGTGTTGTGTGCGTTGGTGTGTGTGGCATGTATATGCGCCCGTTATCTGATGATGTTGATGATGATGATGCGGCTAACGCCCCAGCTCTCAGGAAAGCCTCTCCTCTGCCATTCTCGGTTTCTCTTGTTTCCCTCACCTGTTATCTTCCTTTGTGTGTCTCTGTGATCTTGTTCCTCCCCTGTCCCTGTCTATTCTCATCCTCCCCTCTCCTCCCCTCTCCTTCTAGGACTTTCTTTCTCTCCTCAGGTGACAGGGTGATGGATTAAGCCCAAATAAACTCGTTCATCTTTCAATTAGGGCCAGTGTTGAGGAGGTGCCAGCCATTATGAAGCTGTCTGGAAGACTGGGAGCGAGGGAGTGATGGAGGGAGGAAGAAAAAGGGTGAGAGTGAGTTATGCCATTAGTGTGAGAGACAGAGATAGAAAGATGTTTGTAAAAAGAGCTGAGAAAGAAATAAAAAGTATGTGTATGTGTGAGGGAGCACATCCAACTATTAAAACATCACTCCTGCTCCACCATCAGAACAGAACTCCCATGCCTGGCCGACCACCCACGGTCTAGCTCCCCACGTCATCACCAGTCCAGCTTGCGCTTTTACGCAACATTGCCTTTCACTGATTTGATTTTTTCCCCCTCTATTGTTGTCGCTGTTTCTTATGAGTCTGATGAATTTGTTCTGAGCAGCTTAGTCATAGAATTGGAGGGCTGTGGAGATCTGTGTGTGTGTAGAAAGGCCCTCGCATATGCCTGTGGGTGTAAAGGTAAGCATAGATATTTGTCAGCAAATGTGCTTGTTACATACTCACATATTACAGTGTGGGTGCATATCAGTATAGTGTATGAATACATTATGTAGTGTATTCATATACAATAATGTCTGTGTGTGGGCGCGTGAAAGGGAGAAGACAGTGGTGTTTGAGCAGGCTGTTATGACTTAGTACCCTCGCTTTCATTCTCTTCCAGAAACCAATACTGAGTTGTTGGTGCATTTTCATTTTTTTCCCGTTTTACTTCTTCTTCTTCTTGAAGGGAATATTATGTACTGTAGGCACACAGGGACGAGTTCTAATGAATTTGAATGAGCGTCTCAATTTATTTTCCATGTTTTATTTATTTTTTCAGGGTTTGGGGAGTAAATTGAATCGACAGTGGTGATGCGTGCTCTAGTCAGGAGCAATATAGGGACCTGCTGTTCTGATTAAGTTCCTGTTATGGAGCCGTTCATTATTGATTTCATTTCTCCCCACTTCTCCTCCCTCTCACATTCGCATTCGCTCCATATCTCTTTCTTCTCAGCAGGTCTCTCCTTCTTTCTCTGTCCCTCTTACTCTTTTCCTCTTCTTCGCAGTCAACTCTCATTTAAAAGCAGCACGTTATTATTTAAAAAACTCTTCAGTTTTGTTTCAAACCTAATACAGAATTCCTTTTTGCTTCTAATCCCCTCAAGTATTCTGTTTTTGGCAACATTGTAATGTGGAGGCTCGCTTTGTTCTCATTGGAGCAAAGTCCTGAATCATGCGTTCCGCTGTTTCACCCCCCCTGATAAGTGGACTTAGACAATATGCGTTATTTACCAACCAGTCAGATACAGAGCTCAAGCTTTGCGGTGAGTATTATTTGGTGAAACACAAAATCAATTTTCTCTCTGTGCTGTTAAGCAAGTTGTGCCAGATGGAGGACTACTGGCATGTATGTTAAAACAGGAATTTCCACAATACTGTCAAAAAAATATAGATGATCTTTCAGCTTACATGTTTTTGTATTTGCGGCATTTCTGTTGTGTTCACATAACTTATAACAGCATTTTTATGCTTTATACACAGTTTGTGTTTACACTAAGTTGTTATGTGGCTCATTATCAGCTCTTGTTAGACTTGCACTGTTTGCTGTATTTAATTAGTGCCTATGTATTTTTAGGAGTTTAACCAATTGTTCACCTTACCCACTATGATGATGATGATGATGATATTGTCATGTCGAGTCTGAAAATGTTCTGGTGTCACAGCAGGTCCATTTGTGACATTACAGAAAAGACAAAAAAATAAAATAAAGAGACAGAGATGCACAAGACAACATTAAAAGCCCTTTACCGTACATTTGGTCTGGGAATGTTCACTATATTTGATTTTAAAATTGACTGATGCATAAAGCCGGGAGTGCTTCAGTCTAACCCTATTATATTGTGGAATCCTGTATCTCTGTTTTGATGGTAGCAATTTATTTCCCCTGTTCAGGACATGGTTAGGGTCAGAGATGATGTTGTTGACCAGCCTTAATATGTTATAATGGTAGGCTGAGTCATAGAGTTTTTAAAAATTTAAAAATAAATAAATTTAGACTTTAAAGTAGTGAACAAACACTTGTGCCATCTAGTGTTACAACACTGTTGAACAATCATAATCACATAAGTAAAAAACAAAAGAAGAATCTGTCCACTTGCCCCAAAAGACCTAAGGCGGTGGAGAAAATAAACTTGATTTGTTTTGTCCTTTTGCCTCTCCAGGATAACAGATGATCAATCGTTACATCCAAGTATACCCACGTGTATATATAAGGATACCGGCTTGATAGTTTCATTATGAATAACATTAGGAATTTTAAGTCAGATCATGATCCAAATACAATTTCAGTTTTTTTGTGTTACTCTCAAGAGCATTATTATTATTATTATTATTATTACCAACATAAAGTGTTCACTTTATGTTGGTGCAGGCCATGTTGGTGTAATAGGAGGACCGGCAACCAAACTATGCCCATGTCTCTGAGACTGTAGACAGGCATGTTGGAATATTTTTTTTTTTTTAATGGCCTAGATTAGTAACCTCTAACAACTTTGAACGTGTTAACTCAGGAATATTGTCTGGTTAATTTGAATCAAGTCCTGTTTAAACTAAACACAAGGAATCTCAAAGAAGTTCTCCTGCCATTGGAATGCATACTTTTTTTAAAAACTGTTCTAACGCGGGTTTTAGATGCATGTCTTTAAAATCAGGCAAAACTCCAGCTTTGCAGTGTTAGTGTCTTTCTTGAGGGATAATGCACTTGACGTTTGATATACTATCATGTTTGCATGCACACTGGACAGAACCATCCAATTGTTTTGCTTTTCACCATGATAATATCATATATTCACAGCTAACACTTAATGGGCCTGTTCCTCAGGTAGAATGGGCAAACTGTCAACATAGGTCACAAGTACTGATGTGTCTTGCAAGAAACAAGTATGTTCTCAAATAAAACCGCATTCCCTTCAAAGGAGGCTGTATTTAAATCTCTTTTGTGGAGGATTAAGATTTGCGGCTTGAGTACAGTAAAATGCCGGCAGCTGTGCTGAGACTGAGCTGTGGTTAGGAGGCAAACTGAAAACCTCTGTCTGCTGGTGTTATTATGACTAACTTCCTATAACCCGACCTCTCCATGAGTCAAGAGCCACCTCACAGAGAAAGGAATGCAGCGACAGGTTCCATGGAAAAATGAAGACTGAACCTGTTTTTTTTCCGACTGACTGGCTGTTTTGCTTACTGGCTGTGTGGATGGCAGGCTTGATCACAGACTGGTTGGCTATAGCACAATGTCTTGGCTAATATTTTCACTTCCTGTGCTCTTTGCTGACTAGTAACTATGCTGATGTATTTATTTATATAGTTTATTATATGTAGACATTTTTCAGCTAATCTTAAAAGCAAGGTTTCAAATTTAGTTTTGTTTGGCATCCTGGTCTGCCTTTTAAAGGAACTACCCTGTCAAGATTTTGGCCTTCTTAGCCCAAACTGTGAGAGAGTGAGAGGGGCCTGCTAAAACATCTGTGGTCTTGGCTAGGAATTAATGACTACAGATAGACTGGGATTAAACATTACTGGATTCGAGGTCTGGGGTGGGGTGACAGAAAACTTGGCTGAGGCCGGGGGTTGTGAGTTGAGAACAAGGGGTGGGGTGCGGTAGGGGTAAAGATGTGGGTTTGGGAAATTGGGGAATCTAGAGGACTGGAGTTGAAAGTTCTGGATGGGGTGAGAGCAGGACTTAGGGAAATGGGGGGTGAGCAGGGATGGATATGGGAAGGGTGCGGTGAGTGCTGGGAAACTGGGGTTTAAGACGGGGACAAAGGCCGTTGTAGAACTACTTGTATCTGTATTGGGTATTTCTGGCCATGGTAATAAATGAAGTGTTTTATGGACTTCAAAATACCCAGTACAGTGAATTACATTAATGCTAAATCAATATTTTTATAGTGTGGAATTTGATATTAGGGAGACTATAAATTAGGTGGGTAATGTGGCTAAGGAAACAGTCTTGCGTTTCTGTGATGTGGAGATGATGCCTGCTTTATCTGAGGCTGGACCGAATAGAAAGATGGATTACAGATACAGATACAATACAGGAGAATTTGGACTGAGATGGAACATGTGAGACTGGAGTTGGCTTCCCAGCTGGGAAGTTGGTCTGGGGGTTTAGTGGAGGGTTGCTACAAGGGTCATTTGATGCTGTTTTGGCTGTTCCCAGATTCACTAAGGGCTAGGCGTGAAGGAGGTCTCTCTCTCTCTCTCTCTCTCTCTCTCTCTCTCTCCCTCTCTCTCTCTCTCTCTCTCTCTCTCTCTCACACACACACTCACACACACACACACACACACACACACACACACACACATACTTTAATGTGCACAAACTCCTTTCATGCTAAGCCAGTTACACTTTTGGGAAGATGATATTATGGACGATACGGAGCACAAGATGACTCAGCCACAGGAATCCCAGAAAACCCACAGTGGTTGCTTATACTACATAGAGAGAGAGACAGTGAGACAGAGGGAGGCAGAGGAAGTGTGTGTGTGTTAGAGAGAAATATGAAAGCCAAGGAAAAGTAAAGGAGAAAGGGAGTCATGGGAATGTGTCGTTGGAAGTATAAGGGTAATTGTTGTTTCTGGGAATTAAAGTTCTTGACCTTATTTTAGGTTCATTAACAATGTATTAAAATAAGTACCCCCAGTTAGTCACAACCAATAAACAACTTATTCCTAATGCCAATTGACGTTCTGTCAGATCTGTATCGTGTTGACTGAGGCTAATACTGTACTAATGTCTTTCAAAACTGTGCATGTGCTTGAACAAGAATATATTTAACTCGAAAGTGTTCCGTCCAGAGTTGTTTTGAGGTAAAGGCTGAGGGCCAAAAAAAACATTAGCATCAATGAATATTTCATTAGCTATCAGCTGAGAATTGTCCCTGGCTGAGATTTGA
This sequence comes from Micropterus dolomieu, assembly GCF_021292245.1. Taxonomy (NCBI): domain Eukaryota; kingdom Metazoa; phylum Chordata; class Actinopteri; order Centrarchiformes; family Centrarchidae; genus Micropterus; species Micropterus dolomieu. Next base: position 23,682,486 of record NC_060152.1, on the reverse strand, counting down.
GATATGAGATGTTTATTCTAAGTGTGCCTGGTCTTTCTGTTTTTTGAGTTTGTTAATTATTTTATGAACCTTAATTGCAATGTATTTGTAAATACTGTTTATACTTCTCTTTAGGGCTGAACAAATTAGTGCAATTCTCAAAGGGGGTGCAAAATGTGTCAAAAACATTTTAAATTTAATATTGTCACGCTGCAGAAATGTCCTGGCCTAAACATTGTATTCTACGGACTTTAGAAAACAGATTTGTTTGGTACAGATCCTTGCAAAAATCCCACCATAATCATTTAAATAGGTTTTTCAATGAAAATGAGAAAAGTGAGACAAAAATGATCATTCCCTCCAGTATCACAAATCATATCGCAATTGCAAGATCAGTCAAAATAATAATAATTTTTATTTATATTAGATTTATTTTTTACAAATCATTCAACCCTACTTCGCTAGTAGCATGCTGGTGGCATTGCCCTATGGCATAAAGTTGGAGAAGGGGGCAGCTCTTCCACTGCACACAACGTTTAAAGTTTGTTGCAGTGGCTTATGGGTAAAAAAGCCAGTGCCAACATGTGAAAGTTAGCATTACTATGTAATAAAGCAGGGTTTGTGGGAAATGTGGTTATAGTGTTGTGGAATACCAGCAACACCTTCTGAAAAATTCATCTCTAGCAAGTTCATTTTATAACAATACCGCAACTAATTTGAGAATGTTAAATTAAGGTTCAGATATCCAACATGTCACACTGCTGTTTTTTCTCTTTAGCTCTGTGCTGTTATTGGAGCTGACATTGTGTCTCTCCTGGGGTATTTTGTCTTTTGTCCTGCCAAGCTGACATGATGGGATCCAGAAACCGGGCCGGGATCAGCTTGAGGCTGAAGTTCAGTATGCTGTACCTCCTCTGCTACTAAGAAGACACAACTGGAAAGAAGTAAAGGGTCAGACGAGAGGAAGTAGAATCCCATGTTTAGAGTTTTGCTGGCTGCGTGCATAGCCACATATTCAGAATAGTTTTTGATTGTTCACTTGTCTATTCCTCCACTTATCTGTCCTTGAACTCCAAACAAGCACTCTGCTTTGTTGTTTCACAGCTTCACAAGCTAGAGAGGAAAACAGAGATCGACTCAAATTATGAGTGAGCAATTTGTGTAACTGTGGGTAAAAAAACTGTAATTCTTGGTAGAACGCTACAGATTTAATTTAATTGAAAACAGACATCATTCTTAAATGAATGCAAACTAGAATGTATGAAATACCTGGAAAAGTCTAATCATTTATAACAACGCTTTTAATATATATATATGAAATACTTTGAGATATAGTAGACTCAGTAACAGGACTCACACACGCTCTTGTGTCAGTCTGGCTGGCAGTTGAGTACAAAAGTGCTGACTCACCCTTGAGCTCCTGGTATCATGTACCTTCCAAACTTTTGCAGAGTTGCAGTGACCTTGAGCGAAGTGAGCGAGTGAGTGACTGTGGAAAATGAGGAGTAGAAGAGAGAGAGCGAGGGACCCCTCCAACCTGCTTCTCGACAGATAATCCGTCAACCCCCCACCGGTGCCCAGACTCATGGTACATGCGGCATACACACACATATGCTACATACACACACCTCTCACCACGGCTGCCTACTCTTGCAGCACAGCTGAGTGTCTGACAGAACTCCTCTCCTCCTCCTTCTCAACTCCATCCCTCACGCCCAACACACTGCTATCTTTCTCTATCTTTCACTCCCTACCTTCTCTCTCCTATATTACCTTTCATCTATTTTATAACCTTCATCTCTTTCTTGCTGTGCTCTTTCACTCACTCTTTGTTTCTCCTGTTTCTCTCAAATTTATCGTGTGTTTTTTCTTTGCCCAAATCTACAGAGTTAGTTGAGAAGAAAAACAAAAGCTTCATTAGTGAAAAATAAGAACTGTGGAGAACACACACCGGCCTGTAATCTAAATACAAGCTGGGATACTCTTGATTTTATTAGCCCTGTGAAGTGCTGTAGCAAACATGTGATACAAGGCCTGCCTTGAGTGGCTGTTGTTAACAAATCCAAAATTGCAAACTATTGATTAGCTCACTTGCTGTTCATCAGCGCACATGCACATTTTGTGTCACACACACACACACACACACACACACACACACACACACACACACACACACACACACACACACTCTCTCACATTCACATTCATTGCCTGGAGACTTATCCTAACCCTTAAATGAACTAAACCTAAGCATACCCTAACCTTTCACCAAGTCTTCACTCTAAAATTTAATCATGCATGCATTTTGAGTCCCCACAATGTGAATGTGTAAACAACAGATTTATGTCCCCACAACATGAGTAATACCCGCCCACACACACACTGAATCCCCGCTGCTCTCTCATACTCAAATCTACACACATAAAACTACAGCTCCTCCTAAGTCAGTAAGTTACTGGATCGTGCACTCTAGGAACTTTTCTGGTGAATTTCAGTGGTTTATCATGTGCAAGCTGTCCCATGAGAGTTTTCATTTTATGGGGGAAATGGATACAGCTGTTAATTTGTGTGTCTTTTTGTTTTATTTTTTCCTGAGTGGGTAGAGTGCAGAATGAGTCAGTGGGCTGACATTAACTGGCAATCCTGCAAAGTGCGCAAATGCACCACAAAGTCTCAAGATGAGTCACTCCTCACATCAAAGATGATAATTGCACTTACTGACTCAATTACCACACTTGGATTTGAATTATTTCAGAACAAGCTGAAGTGAACAGACACACTCTAGCCACAAAGACTGAGAGACGGAACGGAAATGGGAGCAATGGGTTTGTTGGGAAGGAATGTGAGAGACGGCGGGAGGTGGATTTGGAATACAGAGCGCCGATGCCTCCTCCACCATGTGTAATCATTTACACCATTACTAGTTGTATTGTTTGGTCTTGACGTCTTTACTCCTCTCTCGTCCATCTTACTGCAAGCTTAATTTCCCTGCTATGTGACGGTTAGATTTATAGACGTGTCCCCCCCACTGAGACACCACAGGACGTGCAGCAGCACAGATGTGATGAAGCACTGTCCAGAATCCAAGAACTACAGTCAAGTTCCCAATCTGTGCCAAGAGCCACGTGAATGTGGGCGGGGTGGCGAGGTTGTGTTGGTGAAAGCGGCTGAAACTTCTAGAGATGCTGTGACTAAATTAAATTTAACATCTGTGGTGGGAGATGTCCAGTTGGTGATGATCATCGTCTGGATGGGGAAGAGGGGGGTGAGGTTTGAGGCGTTATGGATTGGATAATGCATCTTCACACTGTGTTTGAGTTGAGTGGTGGTAATGTCAAAATTTAAAGGAATAGTTCACTGACAAACTGTAGTCATTGTCTTGCCATTTATGACTCGTATCAGGCAAAACACCCGTGAGGTTTGTAATGTAACACTAAACAAGTTTTCAGTTCATTATCCACCAGGAAGCTGAAGTAGACTATATTCTTTTCAAAAATGGTCACAAAATTACTCTAAAAAGCTTGTTCAGCTCTGGAAATGATTATTGGTTGAATTTTTAAAGTTGGACCCATGCCCAAATGACATGACATTTACTGTACAATCCCAGCTATCTTTCAAATGACACTCATGTGACTAGGAGCGCTACAGTTACGGCATTTGATAATTAAATATTATCTTTTATATTAATTTCAGTGGAATGTCACCGCAATGATATAATCATATTGTGTTATCATGTTACAAAATGTTGCTGTTCATCTGTTCATTTGAAACAGTTCATTGCATTGAACATCAATGTGATTATTATGTGATTTTGCTTACATACATGCCAGTATGTGATCTATAAAGATATTCTACTTCATAATATTAGTATGGCTGACCTTGACGGCTCTCAGATGCACGGTTTAGAAAGTTGATGGAGTACTATATCAAGCACAGTAATCACCAATGTGAAACAAATGAAATCACATAACAATTATCAATTTGTTTTACCCAGTCCTTTACAGTAATTAATTGTATTCCTACCAATAGTAAAATGAGAAATGTATAAAAATGTACTCAAAGCATCTCGCGCTAAGGCAAATGTAAGGCTGTACTCATAAAGTGACTTCTGAATTCATCAGATGTCTGAAAAAACAAAAGCCATAGCTGCTGCTTAATGAAGCATTTCATTTCCATCATTGTTTCTACACCCCCACAGGATTTCAATGTATCTTTTTACTTGATGTATGTGAAGTGCAGCAGAGCACTGTATCCACATAATTTTAGATAGAGGGCTCTGAAGCAGTGCCTCAGTGTTCAGAATGGGCCGGTAATGAGAGTCATTGTCTTTCTGCACAGAAATAACTGATGTGTCTGTGTATGTATGCACGTGTGTGCGCGTGTTAATGCTTCGTGTGTGGAACAAAGATAATTGAATGTAAGTGGTGCCTATCAACTATGGTCGTATTTCTCTGAGGTATTAAAACCTACAGAGATTTGAAAACTCATTTAGCCATGCCACTTCAAAGAAAAGAAAATATTACGTAAAAAAACTATGTTGGAAGTACACCCCTCCTCCTCTTCGTCCACCCCCTCTGCTGTGACGGTGTGAAGTGCACAAAAGACCTGGCGTGTGGAAAATGAATTAGGGCTGCCATTTCACTGTATTTTCATGCACTGTAATTGTGTATGTGTGTGCATGCATACATACGAGTGTGCATACATGCACTTTTGTGTATTTGTGTGTGTGTGTGCTTGTGCTAGCATGCGTCTTTGTCCGAGCTTAAGTGCATGTTTGTATTCATGCTAATTAGTGTGTCCACTGAAAAAACAGGAAGCTGTTCCCAGACTGAGAAGATGAAAGGCATTAGAGCTGTGTCCAGTATTTCCTCCCTGGTGTGTTATACTGCAGCTCTATGGGCTTTCACAATGAGATCTCAGGCAAAGGCAGAAAGAAGCAGAGAAAAAGAACGACTGTTAACAGAGTTTCATAAGCTCCATTTCACAGCAGCATCAGAGTGAAAGATAATTGCAGCCAGGCTGGGAAGGTTCCAACGTAGAGCGTTGTGGATGGCGTGGAGTCAGGTTATTTGCAATTAGCTGCAGTACAGCATTTTCACCTGATGTAGCTCAACTTACACTGCTGCACAAACAGAAAGCATATGACCTGCTTCCAAACTTTTACTGTAGTTTAAAGCTGAAAATGAACACAGGGTCTCACAAACATATGCTTTAGATTAAACCAATAGGAAAAATAAAATAAAATGAATGCAATAAATAGTTCAAATATATACAGTATACAACATAAACGTGTGTGTGTGAGCTCATATCAAGGCCAGCAAATGTAATGAGTTGCCAGACTTGAGCCAGTGTTAATATACTGAAAAGAAAGGAATGATTCACGGATTTAATTACACTGAACTGAGGTAAATATTGTCCTAACATTGTTTTTCAGAACGCACATAGTTTGGATGTCGAATGCTAATGTAAATATATAGTTTTCCTGATCCTGCTTTAATAGAAATTTAAATGTGATCTAAATCCCCCCCCCACACCCCGGACTGATTTTATAGTTATACTTATACTATATAAAAGTTTGTAGAAGAATTATAACATAGCATATTTGCCTAAAGAACTTTTATAATTAAAGAGGAAGGGAACGTATTTTTTCACGCTAACGTGACAGAAGTGGCTGAAGGGGACAACTCTCCAAGTCTAATTAAACAAAGAACCTATTCATAATATGCCATGAAATATTTATTATGTGTCCCAGATACACATTCTCCAAATTTCACCTCACATTATTGCTTGAGAAAGGCACGGCTAAAGACTTTCCTTATTATACCTGTCTGCCCTCGCAGCACAAATCAGTCTGAAGTCTGATCCCCTTTTTTCTTTCTTTTTTGGGTGTTTCTGTCCGGTCTTTTCAAAAATGTTTAAGTTTACGTGTTGATTCCTCTGATTGTTAATGATCAAAATGGTTGCCACTTTTTGAAACAAGGCTCCTGTGCTCAGATTTGTGGGTGTCAAATTGTCAGTCAAAGGATTGGGCCTTGGACCAATAAGACTCTGGGGAACTGTCATAAAATAGATTATTTTCCAAAACATTTCCTGCCGTAATCAGTAATTGCTGACTCAGTATGGAGTCCTGCATGATACCGGACTGTAAGTGGGATGTCATCTTCTTGTTGAATATTAAAACTGGGCGATTAAACGCCACAGCAGGACAAGGACAGTATAACTTAATGGCTCCTTTTTTACTGCAGTTGTTAGGTCCTTGCTTCAGCCTACGGTGAGCAATATCTTTATATTAAGCAGCAGGGACCGCGGTAAAATATTGTTTTCACAGATTTTTCTTTTAAAGTTAACAAGGGCAATGCGTGACATATTCTGTGTTAACAAGGGAGATGCTGTCTCCCCACTCAAATTGCCCCGTTCCTGTTAAAAGCCACCAGGGTATGAAGCAGAAGCCGTCGCTGTGAGGAATGAAGGCCATTGAGTTAAGCTTGTTGAGTTTAATGGAGCAGGAAGGCTACAGTAGAAGTAATGGCTGAGGGTGAGCTTAGCTACATGCCTGTCAGGTACCACAGGGAGCGGAGGGGAGGGGAAGGTTATATCCTGCAAGATACTGCTGTCTCTTTTACCACTAGCACCCTTTTTCTGTACTCTCATTGTTTTGGCTTTGTTCCACGCTATATTTAGTTTTTGTACTATTGCAACTAGGAGACACATATCTGTAATATTTCTGCAGAACAAGGATTTTTTCACAACATAGCAGAGCAGCGAATTACTGTATCATAGCTGATTGTCACTTTTGGTGGTTGCCTTTATGCATAGAAAGGGTCAGCCCATTAATACCCATCATTACTTGTTGATGTGAAGGCCTTAAATGGTTGCTCAGTTAGCTAATGAAGAGCAGACTGGAGAAAAAGAAGTACCCAACGATGATGTTGCCTTAAGACACCAGTGGTTTATGTCTGTGTGATGGTGATGTGGGGCAGGTGTTGCACTTGTTAATGGTTGGTTTTATGTCCCATATAGTTTGTCCTAGAGTTTTAGCAGCAAGTCTACTGATTGTAGCGCAGGCCTGACTGTGTAGGCATAATGAGTTGCATATTAAAGTAGATATTACTCCCCCGTGTTCCCCTTTTTACTTTTCCCCTCTCCTCTCCTCTCCTCTCCTCTCCTTTCCTCTCCTCTCCTCTCCTCTCCTCTCTGCCAGATGGCTGCTCCTTAATCAAACTCTCATACCTCAGAGAGGTAAACACATTACGCTGCCCTGATTACACTGACTTGGCGAAGCGTACCACGTGAATGTGTGTGTGTGGGCTTTGCATGTGTGTGACAGCAAGTGCCGATGTATTTGTGTTTATGGAAGATGTAGATGGGGGGGGGGGGAATGCTATTAAAAGTCAGTGCAGTGGGTTATGCTCTTGTGCATCCTCACAGCCTTATTAAGAGCTGATCCATCTAGGAGGGACACTCACTCGAACACACTCACACATATTCACACACAACATGGGTGCAGAAATGGCCGCTCAGCATATACGTACAGAATACTAATCAATCATGTTCTTAATCTTTCATTCTCGGACAGTTAACAATCCCCTCGGCCCACTGTAGCTATGGAAACACTTGCTGCCGCAGGCCCTTCATATGGCCGCACTGTTCTGTTCTACACTGTGGTATACTATAGTTATCCCTGCCAAGTACTGAGGCAGGCAGACTGCTGTCATACATTGCTGCAAAAGCCATAAAGGCTCCTGTCATACAATCCAGCAGATCTATAAGCCCCCTGGGCTTGATGTCACACAGTAATGTATGTCTAGCTGTGAAAACACTGACTTTGAGGCGAGCCATGTAACTTGCCTTGGCAGGGGGAACAAAGTGGGGCTGCAGCGCTGATAGTCTGGGAACCCGATAGTATTAGAGGCAAACAGAACGTTTTTCACAGGACTTGGCTGACCGAGTGCCTAGTGACTGCGGTGTGGCTCCACACTTCTTGAGCTCTGGAAATTCTGAGGGGAGAAAGTGGGAATGTTACATGCTGTTGATTTATAGTAACAGTCGTACACTGAGCAAACTTAAGTTGATTTAGTTTTATTGACCTCAGTCTTTTAGGGCAGGGTGTATATTCAAAAGAGAGGGGAAAGTGATTTAGGTGCTGAGTGCAGCGAATTCTAATGTAAAAGTTTTGGAAAACCTTCAGCACAGTACAATGCTACAGCTGAATGTAGACTGAATGCAGAATGTAGACCTCAACAGTTTCCCTATGTTTACATATATATAACCTTTATTTACAGTTTTTCACAATTGCTAAAACACTAAACCCCATTCTCTGAACCCAATGCTCAATGGCCTAAACCCATTTGTCAAATCAGTTACTCTTTTGGCAAAACCTTAAACAGGTTCATGCGGCAAAAGTTAAACACAACTACAACCCAGCTGTCATCTCTTACACACAGCAACTCATAATTCTGAACACTTTCTAATGATGTGATCAAACCAAAATGTGGTTAAGTCCCTGGCCAGCAATGTGACAGGTTCTCTACTGTCATTGTACCCTGGGGCCATATAACACTGGGTGGTTGTAGGATTTTTGTGTTTGAGCATGAGCAGCGGGATCATCAGCCAGCAGTACATCCTGTCTATGGGACAATGTCAGCTTTCACTGTGGTGTCCTACTAAGCACGTGGTTCAACGTCAACCAGCAACCAGTGATTCATGAATGTTTACCTTTAGCCTACAGCCCTTATTTCAATCCAACAGAAGATTTTTTCTCTGCCTGATAGTGGAAGGTCTATGACCGAACCTCATTTACTACGGAAAATCTCTTATGGGCAATGGAATTGGCCTGTGGTAAGACATGTGTGGAGTGTTGTTACAGTCAGGCTGCATCCAGCACTTCCAAGGGCTTTCCTTCTTTGCTTGGCAAGGGACAAGGTGGCATGTGATGTGGAGGAAGTCTCTTACTGTATTGACTTTGATTTTGCAGTTGAACAACACTTCTGAGTGTGCCAAACTTTGACATATATAGGCATCGTAAGTTGTTTTGGATAAAAGTGTCAGCTAAATGTAAAAGGCACACCAAGTTCAGTATTTACTTGTGGTCTTTCTAGAGTTAGCCAGGCCTGGAATCTGTTCAGATGAACAGCAGTATTACAGTTTCTCGATTGTTTACACACATTTTCTGAAATAATGCCTCATATTCTCAGAACTCTACATACAAATCAAAAAACACACAATGGGCAAACCCCCTCAATTCTCCTGCAAAATGAAACTTTACATTCAAAACAATGTTATTTCTTCTCAAAAATGGTATTTTGTTTTCAAATGACACACAAACCATCATATGAATAGACATTTATAAGAACCAGTTGAACACTGATGTGCTCAATGTAAAACACTATGATGAATGGAAAACACTTCTTCTCCATTCATCATAATGACTTAGGCCTTTTTTTTTGTTCAGTGTTACACTTACAACAGTACATACATAAGTGTGTTGTAAAATATTTGAGAATATTGTTTTTATACTCAGAACACACAAATACACAGTAACAAATATATTTTATTTGTCCCACAAAAACAATGTACACAGTGTACATCCCATTCCCAACCAACACAAAGTTGCACATACAAAACAGAATAATTTACTGTACACAGTTACAGTAAAAAAAAAACAAATAAAAACAAACTATGCTGCATCCTCTCTTCTGTTGCGGTCTGGCCACAGAACCTCATCCACATCACAAGCAATGTTTTCCCTGGCCAAGCAGCGGGGGAAATATCACCTAGCATGGCGATTCCAGCCATGAAAAGCATCAGCTGCTGTATCTCCACATGCATCCTCCATAGCTTTGAGAAGAAAGGCAGAAAAAAATTCCTCAATAGGATTGAAGAATGGAGAATATGGAGGGAGATAAACAACTAAAAAGCGTGGGTGGGCAGTGAACCAGTTACGAACCAGAACAGCCCTGTGGAAACTTATGTTGTCCCAAATGACAACGTACCTGTGCTGCTCTGGACCATCTACCTGATCTGGTGGAATGAGTGTTGTGTAGGGTGTCCAGGAATGTGATCAGATGGGCGGTGTTGTAGGGGCCAAGGGTAGCATGGTGATGGATGATGCCGTGGTGGGTAATCTCTGCACACATTGTGAGGTTCCCTCCGCGATGGCCAGGGACTTCAACAATGGCACGCTGGCCGATGACATTCCTTCCCCTCTTTTGTCTTTTTGTGAGGTTGAACCCAACCTCATCAGTGAAGATGAACTGGTGCTCCACTGCAGCCACCTCTAGCTCAAGGCCTCTCTGAAACACACATGACAATATCAGAAATAGACATGGAGTGGTCACTATTGTGAAGCACAATCATTATGATTACAATATTGAAATATGTATCATTTACTGTATACAGTGTTGAGTGTATGCATCAATTGTGGGACTCACTTGCACATAGTTATATCACAATTCTTTGACTCTTTCTGAATTGCGTTCAAATGGCACCCTGTAGACCTGCTTCATTCTGAGAGGATTTCTGCGCAAGACACGGTCCAGTGTTGATAAGCTTACCCTATCAATATTTTGAAATATGTAATTGTTTTCTATTATTTCTTTGTATTTGCTGTAATGTTATGGCGTTGTTTTCTAGGACCATGTTTACGATTTCAGTTTCCTGTTCAGGAGACATAAGACGTTCCCGACCACCTTGTGTTGGTAATCTTTCAGTTCTGCCAAACAAATAGTAAAATACTGTAAATACAAAGTAGGTATACATTTCCTAAATACTTGAAACATACTTTACAGTATTTTTACAGTCCTACAGAACAGTCCACAGGCAATACTGTACTACTGTACTCATTGAGTACTGTATTGATATGCAGTACTGCAATTTGCTAGTGAGAGTAGATTTCTTACCTATTCTCATTTCGGAAAGTCCGGATGATGGATGCTACAGTGTACCTGCTCAGATATGGCTGTACTCTTTGCTGAGCCTCCCTCACTGTTAGACCATGGTTGACCACATGATCAACCAAAGTGGCTCGGATCTCAGAGATTACGGTCCTCGTCCTCGTCCTCGTCCTCTGGCTCTGCCTCTGTTTCCAATGTTGGCATCCATTGCTCCATTGAAGAACTCACCTGTTGCACTTTTATGCTAAAGCTCTGATTGCTAATTGGAAAACTGTGTGACGGGTGTTTGCCCTTGTGATGAGTCAGTGTGCATATTTGAAGGGCAGTGTGTTCCTTGTGAAAACAAGATATTTTCTGCATGAAACTTGTGCCAAAAGCAGAGAATTGTGTGTAGTGTTTTGAAAAAAGTGTGTTTTAGAACTGCAATTTGAGTGTAAAGCAGGAATTGTGCTTGTCGTTTAGCAGAATTGGTTCAGGGGGTTGGTGAATGAGTTACATGTTGTGGTCATTGTGTCTCAAGTACCAGAATTTGTGTGTAAACAATTGAGAAAAACTGTAATAAAAGCAGTTTACTCCGAGCTCCTCTCTCGAGCAAACGGCGTAGTTGTCAGAGCATAATCCAGTCTGACCACGGGTGTTTATTTGCCCAAAAGCTGGAGCGCTGCTCCCTGCTCCTCTAACCCACGTTCAGCAGCTCTCAGCTGGCGTGCAGATTTTCAATCACCCACTCAGCCTGGCCCTCTCCACACAACGCTCTGAAGCTGTCAGTGACGTACAGACAATCTCAACATTGTTAGGCTATCGCGACTCAGCCTCATGCGAATTTCTCGCCCCCTTGGCATTGCTTCGCGCCGCCCGAAAGGAAATCGTGGCTCTACGCATCTTTGCATTGGCTATGTATGTAAACTCACCACCCCGAACACTCGCTTTTGGTCTGAAAGCACCATTAGGCTCTCTATTCTGGATTTCCTTCTGATGTCCTCCAGCTGCTCTGCCTCAAGTCAGTGATTTACGGACTTTCCTGATGGATACCTTTACGTGTTGCCAAAGTACTAACCACTAACTGCTGCTAACTCTAGCTGCTTTAAGGTAGTTTGCTCAGTTAGCCGTTCAGCTTGTGGCCCTATAACAGAATCTGCCCGGACTTTGAGCTCGGAGAACCGTGTTTACACCGCTAGCACAAGAGCTTTGGATCGCAGGGAGTTTTCATTTTGACTTTAATATTGCTTGCAACTTGCATTATCATTTTTACTGAAATAACGCATACAAATGTGGAAACTTATAATGCTATTGTGGAATTACACTTTCATTTTCAAGTTTACAATTATAATTTTAATATAGTCCAACTGCTGCGACGTAATGTTCAATGTGACACACACACCAGCGACCCACACAGCTTTCTCTTCTTTAAGTTAAAACGTTTCAACATTCCTCAGGATGTAAAGACAGATAAGCGGTATGAAAACCTTCCAGCTGTGCTGTTGTTGCTGCAGCGGTCTGTGTGACGGTGGGAGCAGAGGGCTCTGTGAGCGGGCGACTGGCCGGCCTCACAGGCTTCCCCCGCAGCCACTTGCGGAGCTCCTCAACTCCGGAAATATTCAAGCACATTTTTGTTCCGCCATCACTTCTCATAAAACTGTCAATATTCGAAATCTACACAGTTGATTTCTCACCTCAAAACTTCTCGGAAGTGGATTTAGTGATGAAATTCCACATGAAAACTGTAAAATATAAAACTTTATGTTGTTGGCCTCTGTCTGGTGCATGCTGATGCAGTAGTGACGATTCTCTCTGACCAGTCAGCAGTCTGTCGTGTTTTCACGTTACATTTTAGTATCTCTCAGCTCGCTTGAAACCTCGACGGAGGTGAGGTGATACGATAAAAAGTACGTGGAAGCAGGTACAACATTTCTACAATGGAAAACCAAACAAAGGCGAGTCGAGCCAAAGGGCCTCAGCTCAGACTAGCTTGGTTTGAGGGCGTGCTTGACCCTGCTAGCCGCTTGGCAAGCTTTATGACGCGTTTTCATTGTGACGTCACAGTGAAGGAAGTGAAGGGCTGGACTACAAACAAGCTGTTTTCAAGTGGTTCACAGCAGAGCTTTCTGTGGGAGATGGGATCTCCCTTTGGGCTGGACTTTGGGCTTTTTCACTTTGCAAACTTGTTACATGCACAAAAAAGAGATATAACTCAATAAAGGACCTCCTCTCCTTTATTGAGTTCAAGGATAATGTCAGATGTTTATTGGTCTAGGGTAGAATACACTATTATACTATATATATTATTAATATTGAATATGTGTGGAGGTGGGGGTGAAGTAGGTGGGTCCATTAGACCCACAAGAGGAAGATACACATGTATTTTTTTTATTTGCTTGAAATTATCACTAAACCTGAGTTAATTTGAACTTTACTGGAATCCGTGTCTCATTTAAAAGAATATGGTACTATTTACATTGAAAGGACAATAGTTCACATAGGTTGAGTGTGAGAGTGAGGGCTCATAGGCCTCTGGCCCGGTCTGAAGGGGTTTCTCCTTCACTATACATGGAATAAAACATGTTAAAATAAAATATTGTTATCCGTTGGTCTCTGTGTACCTTATGTATATACCAAAGGACAAAAAGAGTCTACAGCCATGCCAACAGAATTCAGAAGAACCCCCAGCTCAGCAACATTTTTCCATCACATACTGAAAGCCTCAGGCCCCATCCACACTACTCCGTTATTGTTTACAAAGGAGAATTAAAACGAATACGATCTCCATTCTCACCAGCGTTTCGGCTGCGTTTTGGAGTTGATCTCCGTCTACATTACAACGACTGAAAACGCACAGCTAGGACCCGTTCAGGTGCACTGGGCATGCGCGTGCCAGTGTAAACATGAAGCACATGGTCTGTTCCGTAGTTACAGAAGATTTGGCGAAAGAATAAATAATTTTTTTTTGTTGCATGGATCAATAAAGAGCTGGGACTGTTACTGAATGTAACAGGAGTGTGGCTTCAGAAAACAGACTGGGAGTCGCTGCAAAGTAAACGGCGACATGCACAGTACAAGTGTAGGCAGATGAGTGTTATTTGCATGGTACAGAATATTTTAATAAAATATGATCTCAAAAACCCGGTCAGCAGCATTGTGTTTCTGCTTTGCAAGACCCAGTCAGAGAGCCGAGCCGTGAGCGGCTGCATCATCGTTTCTAAAGTCCTCCGTTTGGCCCTGTAAACGCCCTCCGGAGTTTTGAAACGCAAAACGGGGTCGGCAGCGTTTCCAAACTTCTCCGTTTTAGGTCTTTGTTTTCATCGTTGTAGTCTGGACGGGCGGTGCAAACTTAGCAAAAGGTCTCCGTTTTAATTCGAAAACGCAGTAGCGTGGATGGGGCCTCAGTGCTGCTACACCACAAGCAGGGATATAGAGAAAATGACTGATCCTCAAGTCTGCTAAGAAAGAGTAACAGAGCTAAAGCCACCTCAGTTATTTGGTTTCAATCCCTCACACCCATTTAGTAACATGAGTCATTGTACAAAGTGTGTGACAACTGCTAAAATTATTAGGTGAAGTTTAGGTGATAGGACAAACCTGCCTCAGCAGAAGGATGTCCATTTTCTGACCCTGTCATAAATATTACTTGCTGACAATGAATAAATAATATAATTTTCGTGAGACCTAAAGTTATTCTGCTTCCTGGTAGTTAAAATATTGTTTGGAGGTTATCAGCTCTCTCTTGATGATGAACCCTAACCCTAAAACAGAAAGTGAAATCAAGAGAGAGTAGGCTACCCAAGGTCATTTCTAAAGAGACGATTTCCTAAATGCATAGGGGTCCATTGAGAAGGTCATCTGACTCCAGTTTTAGGTATAAACTAATAAACAACAGGTTGTGACAGAGGCAGGGCTACCCAAAGGCCTACAAGTTTTTCAGGGAGGTCCGGTGATTTGACCTACATGTCAATTTTGAGAACTCTCTTTTAGACACTCAAGGAACTTTAACTTTCTTTTTGTCTCTGCAATCTGAATGAGTGCAGGATCATATTTTTCTACATCAAAGGTCACATGCTTTGTTTCTGTTGTCCTTACAGTTTTGCACAATTGCTAAGACACATTTTTTGAAATCCATTTTGTCGAAACTTTAAACACAAAACCAAATCTTTAAACTACATTCACAAAATCAAACAATCGCCTCAAAACCATGTGATCTGTGCTCAAAATCAAACAATGCTTTCAAAACATAAACACAGCCAGTCAAACACTACAGAGCGTTCTTTAGACACTAGCCTACTTTAAAAAATTTAGAACAGTGTCCAGGGCATGTAGTTACAGAAAATGTTTTTTTGCATATAGGAAACACATTTTCCAATTTAAAAACGTATAATCACAATTTAGTACAATAAATATATAGTATACTGTAAGTACTGCAAGTAATACAATATTGAATATCTGTATATTCAGCACTTGCATAAAAATACAATACTGTAAGCCCAAAGAACAAAAAAACAAAACAAAATCACATTACACTCAAAAATATTGTGCAGCCGCAAAATCAAAGTCAATGAGAGGATCATTCCACCTCAGCATCCTTTCTTTGTGTTGGGTCCGGCCAAAGGACTTCATCCACATCACGCATGCAACCGTGTCCCTTGCCAAGCACAGGAGGAAAACTCTAGGGTGTGCTGGATGCAGCCTTACTGTAACAACAATCCACACCTATCACCACAGGCCAATTTCTTTGCCTGTAAGAGATGTCCCCTAGTAAATGGGTTTCTGTCACAGACCTTCTACCACCAGGCAGAGAAAAAATCCTTTATTGGATTGAAGTAAGGGCTGTATGGTTGAAGGTAATCATTTATGAATCACTGGTTGCTGGTTGATGTTGAACCACTTGCTTAGCGGGACACCACAGTGAAAACTAACATTGTCCCATAGACAGGATATGCTGCCGGCTGATAATCCTGCTGCTCACGCTCAAACACAAATGTTCAGTGTTATATGGCCCCAAGGTTGAATGACAGTAGAGAACCTGTCCCTTACTTATAGCTTGGTCAAATGGTGACATTGCCACTACGCTGGCCAGGGACTTGACCGCATATTAGTTTGATCACATCATTAGAAACAAGTGTACAGAATTATGAGTTGTTGTGTATAAAAGATGACAGCTGTGTTGCAGTTGTGTTTAACTTTTGCCTCATGTATTTACCATTTTGCAACACAAGTGCATCACAGTGCAAAATGTGTTTTAGTTAGTGAGAATGTATTTAGTTTTGCAAAAAGAGTGGATGAGATTTGCAAAAAGTGTCTTAATTACCTGAATTTGTTTAAGGTTTTGCCAAAAGAGTGACTGATTTGACAAATGGAATTATGCCTCTGAGCATTGGGTTCAGACAATGGGGTTTAGTGTTTTAGCAATTGTGAAAAACTGTAATATAAAATATGTGAAATACCCATCAGAATATTTTTGCATTTGTTTTTCTCAATAATCAATGAGAAGCTAGAACATTGTATTTGTGCTTTAACATTTTTTTTCTGTTAAAGGATTGTTTGTTTAGGTCCATATCTGGCACAAAACTGCACAACAGAAAGACCTATAATTGTATAATAATAGCATATAATCGTGTTTAAATTTTAGTGTGAGAGTTATAATAAAGTAGTTTAACGTTTGAAGTGGCAGCAGCTTGACCCTTCCCTAGTGGCTTTAAGGATAAAACTGTACTGCCTCCATCTGGTGTCCATAGCAGTGTAGTGCCCTACTGGAATTGGAGGGAAATGTATGCCTCGTGAATGTGTGAAAGTGTTTTTCTAGTTCTGCTTCTTTTTACAGGTCTAAATAGTACAGTAATTTACAAAAACCATGAAGTTAAAGTCACCCTAAATATTTTATCAGATTTAATACATACAGTGAGGAAAATACGTATTTGAACACCCTGCTATTTTGCAAGTTCTCCCACTTAGAAATCATGGAGGGGTCTGAAATTGTCATCTAGGTGCATGTCCACTGTGAGAGACGTAATCTAAAAAAAAAAAAAAAAATAATAAAAAAATCCAGAAATCACAATGTATGATTTTTTAACTATTTATTTGTATGATACAGCTGCAAATAAGTATTTGAACACCTGAGAAAATCAATGTTAATATTTGGTACAGTAGCCTTTGTTTGCAATTACAGAGGTCAAACGTTTCCTGTAGTTTTTCACCAGGTTTGCGCACACTGCAGGAGGGATTTTGGCCCACTCCTCCACACAGATCTTCTCTAGATCAGTCAGGTTTCTGGGCCGTCGCTGAGAAACACGGAGTTTGAGCTCCCTCCAAAGATTCTCTATTGGGTTTAGGTCTGGAGACTGGCTAGGCCACGGCAGAACCTTGATATGCTTC
>NC_060152.1:23664575-23665152 GCF_021292245.1 Micropterus dolomieu | reverse complement strand
TCATCAGTGAAGATGAACTGGTGCTCCACTGCAGCCACCTCTAGCTCAAGGGCTCTCTGAAACACACATGACAATATCAGAAATAGACATGGAGTGGTCACTATTGTGAAGCACAATCATTATGATTACAATATTGAAATATGTATAATTTACTGTATACAGTGTTGAGAGTATGCATCAATTGTGGGACTCACTTGCACATAGTTATATCGCAATTCTTTGACTCTTTCTGAATTGCGTTCAAATGGCACCCTGTAGACCTGCTTCATCCTGAGTTCCTCCTCATTGAGTACTGTATTGATATGCACTCTCACTCTCACTCTCACTCTCACTCTCACTCTCACTCTCACTCTCACTCTCACTCTCACTCTCACTCTCACTCTCACTCTCACTCTCACTCTCACTCTCACTCTCACTCCTCTGGCTCTGCCTCTGCCTCTGCCTCTGTTTCCAATGTTGGCATCCATTGCTCCATTGAGGAGCTCACCTGTTGCCCTTTTATGCTAAAGCTCTGATTGCTAATTGGAAAACTGTGTGACGGGTGTTTGCCCTTGTGATGAGTCAGTGTGCATATTTG
>NC_060152.1:23661088-23664555 GCF_021292245.1 Micropterus dolomieu | reverse complement strand
TTTAGAACTGCAATTTGAGTGTAAAGCAGGAATTGTGCTTGTAGTTTAGCAGAATTGGTTCAGGGGGTTGGTGAATGAGTTACATGTTGTGGTCATTGTGTCTCAAGTACCAGAATTTGTGTGTAAACAATTGAGAAAAACTGTAAATTGGAGAAGAGTTGTGATGTACTGAGGCAGCTTTAGTAGGAGACATAAACAAAAATGATGTTGTGTGTTTTTTCCTTGTTGATCGTGAGGACCAGTCTACTTTTATATTATATTGCACACAGTGATGAGTATGATATTTATCTCCTGTAATGAAACACGCAGTTGGAAACAGCATCACGTTGTTTTAAGGTGGAATGGCTTGCTTAGAGTTTGCGTATACATGCCAGAATTGACGTGGCAGAAACTGAGAGTTTGGCTCTGTCTACGGCTCGTGGCTTTCAGAAGACCTTTACTTTACAACAGTATTCTGCTATTTTGCTAATTTCCTGTATGGTTGTAGACTCTGCTGTGTACGATCCAACACAACCACTCCTACATATCTTCCCAGCTTTCCAACTTGAGTCTATGGAGTCTTGTTTGCTAGGTGGAGTATATTTTGAGAGGCAAACGGCTCAAGATTTGGGTGGTGAATGACTAAACTGTTCTTGAACCTCAAGAGATGTCATCTAGTGTCTGGATTCAGTACAGTGAACAATGACCAGACATCATACGTCATAGTGGCACAGTCAAGGCACAGCTAAACCAAATATTCTCATTAATACAAACGGTTCACATTTTATGACTTCAGTGTAGGCAGGATTGGTTGCGAAGGTCATTGTTCTGACAGATGTGGTGTAAAAATATTGGGTTGTTGAGGTGTATGTGCCAGAACGTAAATGGAGGGTTTTTATTTTGGATATCAAATTAAGCTTCGATCTAGAATAAAATGATTAGAGGACCACGATGATGTTTAGTCTATGATGTTACACATAATTAGCAGTGATGATACTGGCCTTTGATGAGAGCTGATGAGATGTAGTGAAATCTCTCATGCATTATAATGTTTTGTGGTGTGCAACAGCGTAGGCGTTAGGAGAATTAACACTATGAATATGGATGTTGGGTGAGCATCATGAGAGTAAATGTGCTTACTCTATTGATTAAATCTCCCATCAGTCACCTAGCAGCATGGTCCCCATCCCCTGTCTCTCTCTCTCTCTTCTCCATTTCTCTACTCATCTCTGTCAAGGCGGGCTCAGTGGAGTGGTTAAATTGTCCATAGCGCGTAAACGCTCGTTTATAAAAGCCGACAGACGTGGCAGTCGTTTGCTGAAATTAATTACCCCTCGGAGCCACAGCAAGCATGGGCCCTAGTCAGTCAGTCACAGTCCACCACCTCCCAGGCCCCTTACCTGCAGAGAGAGGGAGTGTGGAGGAGAGCCAGGGAGAATGACACAAGGTTTTGAAAGAAAGGGATGAAATATTTTTAGTGGATGCATATGTTTTTGTTTTTTTTATAAACAGAGAAAAGTGAAGGCACAGAGAACACCCCAAACCTCCAGAATACAATTTAAGTCTAAGTAATAAGAAAAGAAAAACAGTGCAGGCATCTGGGTTATTAATCCAAATTGCACATTTCTAGCTGTGAAATATCACCCCACTCCCATATTTTGCTTGAGAAAAAGATCCATGGAGAGTTGCTGCTGACGCAGCCCAAGACGGTAATGTGATACACACCATAGTGACATCAAACTAATCAGAATGTATTCATCTTCAACTAGTGTAACTTAATGAACTTCAGCACTATCTGATGCAACACTTCTCTAACATTAATAAAAGCTTCATCTCCTGTCTGATTTGCATAATTGTTCAAATGAATCCACTAACGTGCTGTTCTTTTTTCTTTTTTAATAAAGTGATGATTTGTGTTAAAGTGAGCCGTGGCTTGCTGTTGAGAGGAGAGGGGAGGGGGAGCAGAAAGGAGCATAGTGGGATTTACAGAAGGCCTAAGGTGATTTGTCACAATTTTGATTTGGTCATGTAATTAAGCGTACAGTGTTATACAAGGGATTATTGGTTTGAAGTGATTTTTCATATGACTTAATGGCCACGGAGATGGTTTAGAATGTGTTTCTCATATTGTGTAACTTAATATCTCCTTCTTGTCTGCCTGTCTCATTGACTGAGACATCAACACATTTCCCTCTTCCCTTAATCTACTTACTGTTTGTGTCCATTACGAACTTTCAAATGTCATTCATTTGATATTGCTGCTGTAGACTGCCAAAGTCAGCCACACATTGTAAGTGCTTTATAAATGTGTGCCAAAGTTTAAACTGGCCTTTGCCACAGTGAATTCTTTGACCTATCCAGGTTGTACCAGGGGCGTTTCCAGGCTCTTGAAACATTGGGGGCTTAGCCCAGCCCAGAAATCTTTCATGTTTTCACCCCCCCACCCCCCATTGCCGTCTACCCAAAGTACATTTATAAAGCAACTACTGTTGATATATATATAGCCTACATTTATTATGATTTTTGTAATTACTACTGATAATAATTAACACTGATAATATTTATTAGGGGGGTCTGGGGGTCCTCCCTCTGAAAAAAATTGGGCTTAATTTCCTGCATTCTGGTGAATTTATTTGTACCAATTTATTGAGGAAATGTCTGAGGTGACAATTCAAAATAAAAAAAATATAGTCTAATATAATGCAGTAAGGCTGTCAGGCATTCTGTATTGCTGTCAGATATGTTTCTCCTGTAGATCAACCTTTCTCATACAATTTAATCCCAGCTGAGTCTACATACATGCAGGCATGCCTGAAGTAGCCTAAAGTCGTTCTTAATGTGCATATGGCACCTTTTCATCTCAATGATAAATTAGCTAAATTAATTTTAATAAAGTAAATAAATATTTATTAATGAAATATTGGGGGGTCTGGGGGTCCTCCCCCTGAAGATTTTGAGCAGTAAACACTTAATTTCCTGAATTCTGGAGACATTTTCTACACCAATTTATGGTGGAAATGTCTTTAGTTTTATAAAGGGAGGGACAAAATGTAGGTGGCAGGTGGCAATTCAGAATATAAAAATATAATAGAATGTAATGTAGTAATCAGTAGCTTATTCTTGGTTTTAGTTTATATCTATAAATCGGTTATTTTCGTGCAGTTAGCGAATTATTATTTTTTTGACCCACAACACAAGAAACAGAGGGGGACGGAGTGGGGGCTAGTAAGATATGTGATTGGGCCAGCCCAACGTCAGTATTGGCTTATGCTTTATGGGAGATCGTTGCCCATTTTTTTATATAAATAAATTATTTGACTTGTAGCCTATTCGATGAGACAAGCGCACTGCTCTTCACCAGAGAAAGAAAACCGAAACTGAAAACACTTTTGATCAGACAGAAATATCACCACGATTCCACAGAAATGTTCACTTTTAAAGTGCAGCTCACAGCCGCTTTAGAGGGAATGAAGCATCCTGGAGACAGT
>NC_060152.1:23598885-23660988 GCF_021292245.1 Micropterus dolomieu | reverse complement strand
GCCACCTCCACTGCAAACTTTTAACTGATCATGATCACCTGTGGGTATCGCAGTCTCATATTTATTAATGAAACAAAGCGGATCCTCCCAGCGTTGCACGTATCACAAAGTAGATTAAAGCATGTAAACATGATTAATGTGGGGAATGTAATTAAAGCAGTATATGGCCTGATCATGTGCGATACATCCTTCTGATGTTGTGGTGGGGCTATGGATGAAACCTGACGCTGAACTGTAAGTCAAAACCCTCGCCATAGGTATCAACGGCGGGACTCCCGGAAACACCTTGCATTAAATATAAATCCAGCTTGAGCCCTTAGGGTTAGAATTTGACAGTACACAGTGAAGTCACAAAGCTCATCTTACATGCCTGTATTTTACACAAATTTTCTTCAGTAACACTTTTGGTAAACCTTAAAGCTTGAAAAATAAAGTCCTGGTATTTACAAGGTTTTCTCAGCAAAGTATTTTTTGGGCCAAGTAACCGCAGGACATTAGGATTTTATATTCTTCATCACACACCAATCTGAGTGTGCTGAAGATTAAAGGATGTAGTGAAAGAAAGCAGCCACCTCCTAACCACATTAAAGTTGTCAGCAAAGTGCAAAATCTGTTACCGAAAGATATGATGTGCAGAATGTAACAAATACTGGTAGTTTGATCAATAAAGGTAAGCGTCTGTCTTCTAAGATATCAGAGAGGCATCCAACCAATGAGTATTCCATGTATTTATATTTAATTTGATTAAAATGTTGCTCTCACCATTAATAAAGAATACCAACAAAAATGAGAAACCCTTGCACACACAGTGCCTTCTCCTCGATAGTCCAGTGTCTCACGTTACTAACCACTGATACTGTTTAAATCCGATTCGCTTAAATAGCACACAGGACACATTTCTTTTTGTATCCAGCTGCACAGTAGGACAGCTCCAAGTGTGAACAAACTCTGGAGCTCAACCTCTACTCATTCTTTCTCAGTCTGAGAGGAATATATAAAGAAACACAGTTAAACTCTATAAAACCGCCACAGTGTTTGCCCTTACAGACAGTTTAGCTGGGTTACAGACACACTCTTGTCCCTGAGCCAGAGGTGGCTGGCCAGGCTAAACATCTCCTATTCCCTGCTAATGAAATCCTGAATAAAACCCTCCCTGCCTGGCTTTACACACAAGTGCAAATATACAAACACAGACACCCACTCTCCAGGGTTCTGGGATGCACGCACACACGCACACACACACACACACACACACACACACACATACACACACACACACACATACACACACACTCACAGAACCCCTGCAGTCATGGCCGGGGATTATCCTATGAAAACACTCCTTTTGTTGGGCCTCAGTCAAATTACTTTTCCGAGCTCTCATGCTTTTATCAAAGCTGTACGTAGCTGTGTGTGTGTGTGGGCATGCATTTTAAGGCAGTCCAAACATAGGCTGTTGCTGATTGCAGGAGCACATCCAAAGTGGACGGTCACTAATGACACTTGAAAGTAAGCTGTTTATATTGCCCTCACTTTGTGTGTGTGTGTGCGTGAAAGAAAGAGAGCGAGAGAGAGATTCTGTGCGTGTCTACTCATATGCCAGTGATTTTCTAAAGATATTATAACACCAAATCACCATGTTGTGCTGTCTGTTGGCATGCTGGTCTGGTGTTTTTGTGACATTTCAACTGGACATTGATGAATAAATACACTAACAACTTATAAACAAGAACATGGTTACAGTTGTGCTTCCTGTCGGCCTGCTGCTCCTGGGACTCCACTCCTCCCTCTGTGGAGAAATGTTCAGGAAGGATTGCACGACCACTTCAAGGCTTTCCTCACTAGAAGAACAGCACTGATCATTAAAACGCATTAAATAACCTTTGTTTTCTTGACCGCTGAGAAACCTCTAAGCGAGAAGGTCAAATGGACGGTTCGCCTCACAAAGTATGTGACTATCAGGGATCGCACTTTGCGTCCTCCTCCTACTGTACATTCTTTAAAGCATGAAACTGATCTTTCCTTAACCATGACCGAGACATTTTTGTTCGCTAAACTTAACCACAACTTAACAATAGGGGTGACAGAGAAAAATGCTCATATGTGTTGTTTTTTGAAACAGTGGTTTGTCTGAAGAGTGACCTTTTTCTTTAGGTATGAGGATTTGCTGACTGAATCATTATACATGGAATTCAGGGAGACTAGAGGTCTGAATGATTGCCAATATATAGTCATACTTTTGTTCAGTGGATAATTATTTTCTGTGGTACCAACTCTCAGCCTGGGCAATGGCCAACTCAGTTGACTGGGCACAGATTGTTAAGCATTCAGCTTCTATTCATTCACACTACTGGCTCTCCTCAGAGACTACCAGTCTTTTTCAAAGTTGTGCGAGAGTGTGTTGTGTGCGAGTATGTTTCGGTGTGGGACTGCCCGTGTGAGTGTGTGTGTGCGCGTGAGCATTTGGATGCTCAAGAGCGTGCACGAGTGAGATGCGGGTTTGTGCTTATGCCTGAGACTCAGAGAACTGAGGCGAGAGTGCCAAAGTGAGAGATAAACAGAGACTAACAACGAAGGAGGAGAAGTAAACCGCGTGCACGTGTGCATGTGTGTGTCGAGGGTGCAAACTAGCTTTGTAGCTCTCTGTGAAGTGTTGATTTTTAGTGGAAGTGGAAGGAGGAGATGGGATAAAAGGCCTGACTAGATTAGGCTGGCACACACTACTGAGGCGTGCTGTACCGCCTGGCCTTTTAGCGCGCTCTACACTGAGCGGGTGCGTGTCTGAGTGACTAGTACTTGTGTCACTAGGTTGAGGGTGTTCGAATGGGTTTTGCGTGTGTAACTGTTGGATGCAGTTACTTTGCTGCTGATGCTGGTGCAGCTGTACAATAAAGCAGCAGATTAGCAGAGCCACCACAGCCACTATAACAGTACTGAGAACACTAATCACTGTTCTGACGTTTCAGCAATATTCTGTGATGTACATAGTGTATGTTACACTTGCCAAGAGTAATTGTGGAGGGAAGGTTTGGAGGTTTTACCGTGTCACCCTTTAACAGTTCTGTATGTCCCTACTGAATGTCCCAGATTCCTTATCTCTATGAAGGAAATGGGAGAACAGATTACAGACACTGCAGCTGTTTTTTTCATCTTTATTTCTTTTAATATACTTATAACCTTTCAGCCTTTGACTGTAGGAGGCTGGATTACTGCATATTCAAGCTCCCTCACCCAGACATCCCACTGTTTCAAGTCAAGGTAGTCTCCAACAATAATAGTTCATTGGCTAAATCGCTTGCAGAACTGTCTTTCCATGTTAGTCTCTCTGTGTGTATGAGACTGACAGTTGAGGGTAAAAATAACATTTAAAGTGGTTTTAAATGCATGAGGTGTGCTTGATTTAACTTGAACAGACAATGTAACAGCTTCAAAAGCGGTAACACAGCTCATAGAATTTGACAAGTCGTCCGCCCTCTCGCTTTTTCAAATATCGAACATGTATTCCACTGCTCTTTAGCCAAGGTTTAAAGGCAGCGGAAACGCACTTATTATTGGCAAGGTTTGTGCAGTAAAGTTTAATAATCATTGGGCCTTCATAATTAACAAAACAGGGCTTAAAACACTGTGGAATGAGTAGGAGAGACAGATTTTGGCAGCAAGTTGATAGTTAACTGTAGCCACTGCTAAATAATAGTTCCTAATACAGTTTTTGCCTGTTGCTTGAACACGTTTTGCAAAACTTGGCTCATTGTGTCAAAACTCTGCACACAAGCAAATAAGACACAACACTGGGATATAAACCATTCACATCTATGTCAAATTGAAACTCTGCTATCATATATAACCTAACAATCCTTTGTCAAAATGTCACTCTGATGACAAAATGATACCCACTTGCATCATATGAATACACTTTCAGATCAGCAGCAACACACTAGTCTACTTTATATAAAACACTGCAGTCTTTCGTTTTCACTGTACACAACTTCAAATTGATCATGGTTGGTGAACCAGTTCTGGACCAGAGCAGACTGATGGAAACTAACATCATCCCAGACAACAACAAACCTGGGCTGCTCTGGTCCATCCTGTACAACTGCATCATGAAGTGCATCTAGAAATGTGATTACGTGTTGCGCATTATAGGGACCCCGTTTGGCATGATGTTGCAGTAGCCCTCAAAGACTTATGGCGGCACACAATGTGCTGCTCCGGGACGTGCACAATTGCCCTTTGGCCAATTATATTACGTCCCCGTCGTCTGTTTTTGCTAAGGTTGAATCCAGGTTCGTCAATGTAAATACATTCATGCGGCTGGGCAGCTCCATCCATGTCCAAGAATCTCTGTAACAAAAAATAAATATTGTGGATGGCTTTACTCAAAGCACACACCTACACTACTACACATACAGAACCGACCCACCCCACCACACAGGTACCTGTGTAGCTTTCTGAATGTGTCTATGTGGTACTGATCCAGCGGTACATATTCATCTGTTTGTAAATGTAAAGGACGGTAACACTTACCTGTACATATTCATGTCAAAGTTCTTTGACCCTGACACTGTTCCTCTCAAATGGGACTCTGTACAATTGCTTCATGGTCATGCTGTGCTTTACCAAGATGCGTCTGATAGTGGTAATGCTTACTCAATTTATGTGGTTGAATACTTGCCTATCTGCAAGTATTTGTTGCTGTAGCTGGTGGAGACGGATTGCATTGTTTGCTCTGCTGTTGGGTGAACAGACGTTGGCGTCCACCCCCAGTAGGTCTTCTAGCCATTCTGTAGAAAATTGCAACCACAAATTGTTCTTGTTTGTTTCTTCTTTACAGTACTATATATATTGTACTTTACTGTATTTACCATGCACAGTACTGAAACATCTCAACACATTAACGTGGTATGTTTCACAAAATTACCACTTTTGTTGGAAAAGGAGCATTAGCCACCCTGCAATACAATACATGTGATACGGTAATGTGATATGGTACAGTACTGTAAATAATCTAGATACAGTCTACTAGAATACTAGTAGAGAGTTGAAGACAGACCTGCACTTGTGTGACAACTGTTTTCCAGTTGGAATGTCCTTATCATGGATGAAACTGTGAAACTCAGATTAAGGTGGACTCTCTGCCCAGCTTCCCTCATAGTCAGGCCATGGTTTATGACATGGTCCACCAAAGTTGCTCTTATCCGAAATAATGGTCCTTGGATGGCCTATTCGAGCACGTCCTCCTCTCTCTCTCTCTGTCTCTGTCTCCCTCTGCCTCTAGCTGTCCCTGACTCCAAGTTCTCAAAATGGCTTCACTGAGGCTTTTTTGTAGCTGGCTGATTGGTGTTCAATTTTGTAACTTAGTATTTTCAGGTGTGTGTCTATGTTTTTTAAATTAACCAATGTGTGCTGTATTTTGAATAGATGTGTTTTCCCAATGGTACCCTGAGATTTCATTTTTGAGTGTTTTATGTATGAAATAGTGTGTAGTGTCTAGGAGCAAGTGTCTTGTAGAAAGGAGCAAGTGTGTTACAGAATTGCAACTAAAGTGCAAAGCAGTGCTTTTTAAGGTATGGTTACACTTTGTTTAAGGTATAGTAACAACAACTTCAAGTTATGTTACTTTGGTTTAAGCATGTGTCTATAGTGTTCAAGCAATGGGTAAAAACTGTAATTGTTTTGCCTGTGTTCAGTGCTGCTCGAACTCACCCACCATGGTGTCATGTGTGCTGAACCATCGGATGAGACAGAGATATTAATCTTCTACATGTGGTACAGCAGCAATCTGCGTCATTGATTTCACTTCCTATATGAATAATTAAGATCCCGGGAGACAGTATCTTCGTGTGCATGCATGTTTGCATCCTTGTATGCACATGATTGGTTGTCTAACAGTGTACGTGTGTGCATGAGTAGGCTTTGTTAGTATGTGTGTACATATGTTTGCATTATTGGAAGACATGTTTGAAGTTCATTGTACATTAAGAAGGTGTTCCTTATGCAATGTATGTACTGCAGGGTATCAGTGCAGGAATACTAGATTAGGAGGAATGAGGAATTAAGAGGATGTTCTTATCAAAGCTTGACATTGTTCTCGGACTCTGCATGTTTGTGTCAGTGGGTGTGTCTAAGGGTTCCTGCTGTCATTTGTGCTTTTTTTGGGTTGACCTATTATTACTATGAGGGTGAGTGACTCATTCCAAAACTATTGAAGTTGATTGAGCTGCAACGGATTTACCAAACCATCCTTAAACTAACATCACTTTATTCTGCAATCTTATAGTTAATCTATATATTCTTCCTGTTGTTATTAGGTTTTGTCCCCTCTCTCGAGTATTCATTCCCGGTGACATTGTTGGTTGGCCTACACAGAAATATAAATAATATACACCCCTTATTTTAGAGACATTCTGAGACAGTTAAAATGTAAACAAGTGATCCATTGCCCAAAAAGCATCCCTAATGCCTGAATCCTATTTGTTTGCTCCTGGACAAGCAGTAGCAGATACATGCAGATCGACATCACACATTATGGAAGCAAGACACTCAAATCCTATAAAAACTCATACACATTCATGCATGCATGCAGGCACACATCAGATGTACAGCAAGTATTTGTATATAATAAACACACACACACACACACACACACACACACGGCAACTGCCAACTACTAGATTAGATGCAGTGGAGGCTCTGGGTATAACAGGAGGAGCATTCAGTGCACTGCTGTGACAGAAAATACTAACTGTCGCACTCTTACCAATACCAACCCTAGAATCATCCTCTCAGCGGAGGTCTCCCTCAGTCCTCCCTGTCTCTCTCAAGAAGAAATCAATGATGTGGGGGACGCCCGGCTAGTGTAGTTGGAGACCCACCTGCATACAAGGCATACAATAATTGAAGATTATCTTTTGCTCTGTAGAGAATACGAAGAGAATGCAGATGTAAGCTAATGATATTGTTTTCAGCAGTACTTGAAGTGGGCGGGAACGCACCAGTATGCAGTACCAGCACCGACATTTTACTCTTTGGCGTACCGGGACATTTTCTTGCGTACCGGGACTTCTCCCAAGTTGCCGGTACTCTCCTCTGCCCTCTCCATATGAGGTTCTCTGGGCGCTATGTGACGCTCACCTGCTCCCGTTCTCGCCTGCCTGCTAATCTCTGTCGGGGAGAGACACAAGGGAGAAGAGAAGCTCGGGTGCCTCTCAAGCAGCAATGTGCTGAATGTAGCTCGTCAATGTCACTTGTCGTGAACCGACCAATCACAGCCTGGATGGGGCAGGACATTTAAAAATATTGACAGATAGGTGTCATTTACACTAGGGACACTGGGGACAGGTCAGTATTAGAATGTCTCCATCACTTTTTGTAAGCTTTTGTTAAAAAGGTTCTGGAAAAACAGCTTGCAACAAGAAATGTTGAATAACAAATGAAACAATGTACAATAGGAAAACATTATATTATTAAACATTATATTATTATAGGCCATTATATTTTTATATTTTGAATTGTCACAGTGAATACTGCCACCTATTTTTTTCCACTTCAAGCACTGGTTTTCAGTCTGACAGATTTGATATGCTGAAGTGGCGAAGTTTACCACCGGTTTCTCCTCCAATGTATGGAGTGTTCAGTGCCCAATACTTTTTCCAATAGTTTTGTATGGTGCTTGCTAAAATGATATTACTGATGACTGAATTTTACGCTTTATTTTTTCATTATCTCAGAAACACCATAGTGGATTAAATACTAAAAAGACAGAGGTGAAACTGCAACCAATCTTCTTTTTGCACTGCAGTAAATTGATCCAAAGGATTATTTTGAAAAAGTCAATGTATTCCACTAATGGATATCTCTTGTTAAGGGCTACTGTGACTGTGACTGAGTACTTTTCAGAAACAAATCTTCTAATCTAATCTTCTGCTTCAAAGGGGGGTAAGTTGAATGGCAGCTACTAAATAAAAGAAGTAGTAGAGGAACATACAACTGATAATATCATAAAAACTGTGCTACATTTACATACATGTTGTATTCCTCTCACAGACACACTGCAGTGGGCATAGCACCACACTGCATACATAAGAGGGAGAGTGCATATCATAGCATAATGGACATTACATAATGGCACTGTGATCACCCCCACTTGAGCCTAAAACTCAGCTCATGTCTACAAACACCCTGAAGTGGAGCAGGCCCAGGTGGTGGTGGTTACAGTCTGGAGGAGGTGTCAGGTGCATTGTATGTCCGCAGAGGATGCTAGGTCAAAAATGTTAAATCACAACAGCAGAGAAGAGGTGGAGAAAATAAAGGAGAGGATCAGAGTGAGGGGGGTTAAAGGCACAGATAAGGAAGAGAAGAAAGGGGGCAGAGGAAAATATAAAGATCTTCTAAAACTAGCTTAAAAGAGTTGTATGGATCAAAGATCTACTGACTCCCTGGTATAGGGATCCATTCCTCATTCAAGTCAGCAGAGTTAGTTGCTAAAGTGCAATGAAAAATTTAACTTTTTCAAATCAACGTTTCAATTTCCTATCCTGGATCATATACTCTCTTCAGTATTCACTCAATACTATCAGAGCTGTACTCTGCTGCACCAGGATTCTTAACATTGTACATTTTATTATTGTGTGCTTATGGGTTTTCCTACTCACAAGACAGCGTATTCACATTCTAGATTGCAAAAATGTAAAAAAAAAAGATGAAATGAGACACTGCATAGTGTGAGAGAAGAGTGAGAGTCAGATAAGATATGTCATACAGATTTCAAAACATACAATCTGGACTTCACAACAGTCAGTCAGAGACAGGATGTCCAGCTGAATTACAGATTGAATGGCAAACCCAGGCAGAAGGGAAGTGGGGCTGACAAAAGTGGAGAGGCAAAACAGAGACAAAGCATCAGAGGCAGACTCTTCCAAAGTACAGCCACAAGCTGTTGGTCTCAGTCTGCCAACCTAGCTCAACTTCCCAGCCATAGATAAGCGCTCTCTCTCTCTCTCTCTCACTCTCATTCTGTGTGTGTGTGTGTGTGTGTGTGTACATAATTCATAAGCGTAGCCAAATCAAGATCTAGAGATTATCATGACCAGTGGCACAGCAGAGGAGATGAGAGAGGAAGGGAGGAAGAATGGGAACAAAAGAGAGAAGGAACAGTAGCTAAATGGGGAAAAACAGTTAGCAAGGATATACAAATGCAATTAGAGGTTGCAGAGCATGAACTACTTTATATTCACCCCACACTTACCTGTAGTATGCACCAGCATGTGTTCACATACACATTCCCACAGGCTCCCTGTGTATAACCCTTTCCTCCCTCTGTTTCTCTATCTCTTTTCAATGACTCCCTCCCCCCCTTCTTCTTTTACTTTCAAGGAAGGGTAATCCCTCTTGTAGCTAATGTGCTGTGACATTTCATGGTACAATAGGATTTGGGAGACACTATGTATTCTCATGGTGCCAGGGTCTGGCTGATAACCTCGCTGTCTGGGTGATTTTGAACTGCAACAACTCTTGGACTAGTTTTTATCTCACGTTGGGAATCTAATTCTCAAGGTGGAATTGCATTTCACAATCATACTGACTCTGAGGTGACACTTTGGGGGTTAGTGGTAACCACAGAAAGCGAATACAGTCACACAAATTTGAAAAAAAATCTCAAAAAAAAAAAAGACTATTAATTACATCTGATTCATAGATTTAATGTGGAATCAACTGTCATGAAAGATGAATGTTTTTCTGTTGACGCAGGCGACAGCCATTAAAATCTTTATTCTCACTAATTGGTGTATGTTTGACACATACTGTGTGGAAGTGTATTGTATTTCACATTTGACAGATTGTAAGAGAATGTAAAGGCTCCTAACATTCTGCAGGACTATTTAGGAGAAGAATTAATGGGTAATTTCCATGTTTTACAAAAGAAAATGAAAGAAACAGAAGATATGCTTATACCCAAGTGGGGTGATATTTTATCTGCTGTTGTGGTTTTTCTCAGTAGTTGAAATAGTTGCATTGGTACAGCAGAGAATAGCAGTGGTGTGTCCAGACTATTTTGACTGTGGTGGCCCAAGTGGGACACTGGCTTATGCAGGGATGGCTTGAAGTATGTGCATGCCTACACACGTTTTCATCTTTCTTTTGAGCAGTGGTAGAGAGTCGATTTTACAAAAGCTGACGAGATACTCCATTTGCCTTGACTTAGTTGATCAGGCAAGCTGTGAATTCAACAACTAACTTGTTAATGTAAAGGAAAAGTTTTATATCCAGACAGAATGTCTCTATTTTGTATGAAGGCAGAGCCTTGGCATATGAGAGACGATATGATACAGATAGCAGGGTTTCCCCTCGGATCAACTGAAGGCTGAAGTGCTTATCTCACCAACAGAGCTGATGTGTGAGGATAGGATATGGGGGCGGTAAATGTGCCCATCAACCTTCAGGCACAGATATAATGCTGCCAGACTGCCTTCAGCTAGACAGGTCTTATTGACGGCAATGTTGGAAGGGATAAGTGTTTAATATTTTGCATGATATTTATTGTGGATTGTTCTTTTAGTTTGTCCGAACAAAGCAGGATGTATAATGGCAATGAATAAGAGCATCAGAAACATACAAACTAATAAAATCAATGAAGGGGAAATGCTATCCTCAATTCTTATCCCGCTTTGAAATTTTAATCCCTTGATTGAGTCTTTTCAATGAGGAGGCTCCAGCACCTGACCCTGAGAGGCATCTTACAGGGTTCACAAGCTGATACAACTCTGAACACAATTGGCTGACTTCTAACTGCGTCACAACACATAACTGAAGCAGTTTAGATGTGTCTGCACAGGGAGGCATACACCGGACACATCAGGTTTTCTTTTGCTGAAAAATGCATTATGCTAACACTGATAATATACAATACACATTTGTTATACTTCTGAAAGTTAAAACTGTTGCTAAGTTAGCTAGCTTTTCAGAGAATGAGGAGAACATTCTGATTTTCTCCACTGACACCTGCGCAGATTTAAACTACAAAAGGGCTTTGAATAACTCATGTTGGCACACAGAGGGCTACATAAAACAGGCTGTTATTGTAATAAAAAAAAGATTGTGGTTATGAGGCTATCACATGACAATAATGACTTGCCCTTCATATTATTTCCTTATTAATCAAACTGCAGCCAAGCATTGAGCCCTGAAAAGGCAAATTCGATTCACGACCTGTCATTTTCCTCTATGTCAAGTCAAGCCTTAAATCATCAAATGAATGACTTTAATCCAAGTCATGCAAAAGCCCCTGATGCACAGAACGTCTTCCTCAGCTGAATGCAGATTACAACTGAAGTGAGCCGAGTGTTTATCTAGCTAACAACCGTACCAAGGGACTAACGTCTTGTCGTTTTGATTTGCCATAAGATTTGTTTTGAGAGCGTGACAGCGAGCGTGAGACAGATAGAAGCTGAGAAGTGTCACGCCCAGATTCATGAGACGGGGTTGGCAGGCCTGCTATTGCTGTTTTGGCTGACTGTGTTATACCTGGAGGGAATGTGATGCTGCCGACGCTACACTGTAGCCAATTTAGCTGGAGCACAGCTGCTGAGAGGCTCCCTGAGGTGTGTGTGTATGTGTGTTTCAGGATTAAGCCACAGCACCAATTAAAGCCTCAGACTGGTTTTTAAAGGATAAATTATTAACAGCAGAAGTGACCTCTCTGGTGGCCTTTTCCTCCCTCCTCTGCTTTTCTCTTCCCTCTAACCTTCCTCTACTTTTGTCAAATTTCCCTCCCTTCCCTCACAACGTCTTCTCTTTCTTTGCTTTCGCTTTCTTCTGTTTTTTTAATTCTCTGCAGTCATTTTTGTTTCAGTATTTACCTCTGTCCTGGTCAATGCTTGAAGTGGACAAAAATAAGTGCCAGAAATCCCCTCATTCACATGTTGTCATGTGGGTCAGCCGATATCAGCAAATCATTCAATCAAGTATTAGTAATTAGTAATTCCCACAGTGAATGAAAGATACTAGGAGATGTTGCTGATGTTCACAATAAATGTATTTAACCAGTGGGACAACCATTTCTAATATCAGAGTACAAAATTGTAAAATGGTCAATTATTAAAATGATTGTATGGTTAATTTAACCTTACTTAGACTATCCGCCAGAGCTGGTCCTTACCTCCCTTGGGCACTAAGCAAACCTCTGCTAAGGGGTTCTCATACTTGACCCATGAGCCATGTAAACCATTTGCCACTGCCACACAGTCACATCTGACATTACAGTGCTCCCACTACTAACCTCCTTCCTTTAAAACAGTTTGCTCCATCTTTATGTCTAAGAAGAAGTGGACTTGTACAGAACAGAATGAGGTATAAACAAATAATATAGGATAAATGATTATTAATTCAATTGATTCTGTGCTTGTACTGGCTGGTGATCCAGCATCTCCTCTACTGGTGAACTTACGGATAACACCTGAGAATTATAGATAACAGTACTATAAGTAAATTTTATCAGCTGCATCAGGCCTATTCAATGTGGCTCCCCCATAAGTTCTGTTGGTGTTTATCAAATGCAATAAATAGTTGTATTTCACTTTCACTTTTGTCAAACACAAAGTCACAGAACACAGCCCTGGGGAGTGGCTGGCAAGCAAGCAAGACACAGATAGACCAAGAAGTTCACTGCCCAGCAAGGTTAGCAAGACAGACAGACTAGAGAGAGATGCACTGCAAGCTAGCACACCAACTTAATGTTACTTTCTGCTGACATCAAACTTGGAGAGGAGAGAACAAGTTTACCTGATTGCTGTTCCCACAATTCACTCTCATGGTGTTTTTCTTCTCTTTTCTTGACCAGAAGGATTGTTCACCTGCAATCGAAGTTGTAAACATTGACACACGCTTTCACATGAGGGGAGGCGGGGCCCTTGCGTAGTGTGCAGAGTTCCATGTAACTTGCTAATATGTATATAGGACCACCTGGCTTTGCCAGCCACTGTCAGAGAAAAGCAGGCAGGCGAGAACAGGAAGAGATGAGCGTCACCTTGTGCCCCCTGAGTAATGCAGTTTATTTAGGGACAATATGAATTGAATCGAATATGATTTGAGTGTCCCTAAACTTGATATTCAAAATCTAAACTCTCTCTTTTCACCAAGCAAAAGAGAAGGAACAGTGAAGATAACGATATGTTCGATCAGCAAAGCAGATTCGAGAAATATTTCTTCTCTATTTGCCTCTCTCCAACTTATGATATTTCTGTTTCAAGATGTGTTTTTCCTCACTGAATGCTATTTATGCCTCCAGGAACAGTTGGTCTTGATTGTTACTTTATGCTGCATTCCCCCTTTTCTCCCTGTGCTCAATAACAAAAGCATGTTAGCCAGTAATGGATACTTTTAACCTTTTCCAGGTAATTTGATCAGGCCTTTAAATCAATCCAAGCACACACACTGTCTGGGTAATGATCGGTGAATACATCGAGTGCTGCTCTCACTGTCAGCCGTTGTTTTTTAAATGGGCGAACCATGTCTCCTTCTGATTTGATGAATGGTTCAATACTGGATTCTGAATTATAAATGTGCTGTGTATCATCTCTCTCAGGGACAAAAGAGGAGTGTGAGTTGAAATGGTTTAGAGACCTAAATGTATTTAACACCGGGGTTACTTCATGCTGCCATTCAGTATTCCAGCAAATGGAATTTCCTGTGGAAAATGGCGTGGCATCCCCTCACTATATTATATCATATGTCATAATCCAGATGCAATTGGTTTTGGCAGTTGACTCTATTAACATACTGTTGGAACACAGCTCATATCAGGGCTGGCCCTGGCAATGTTGGTGCCCTAGGTGAGATTTTCAAGCTGCCTCAATTTATGGTGGAAAAGTCTTCATTTGTGTAAAACGGAACACAAAATTCAGGCAGCAGGTGACAATTCAAAATATAAAAAATGTATAGAATATAATGCAGTGAGGCTTTCAGACATTCTGTAGCTATTACTTTTAAATAGCCAATATTTCTCCTGTAGATCAACTTTTCAAATTTAATAAAATCCCCGCTGAGTCAGCACACATGCAGGCATGATTCAGTCTTCCCTTCTCTTTTGTGTCTTTTGCATGGGGGTGTGCATGTGGCACCTTTTCACCTCAAATAAGTTCATTTTAATTAAAGTTAAAAACTCCTGGACTTTAATAAATCGTGTTTTAGCAGGTTTTCTGCTCATGTTCAAAACTTTCTGCATATTCAGAATCTCTCCCACATCTGTGTTCTCTGACATGTCGAAAAAAAAAGACATAATATTAAGAGACTAAAGTCATCATTTCATGAGAATTCATAAGATCTTTTAAGTCTACCCTCTGCTGTGCATTACTTATTGCTCTACTGGAATTATCCCCTTTAGACCGTTTGACCGACGGCATGTTGCATGTGAAACCGAAACCAACTGGAAAACACTCACCACAAATCCACACACACGATAACTTCAGCAGCTCACAGTCCCAAACAGAGCAAGGCTGCGTCTCAGATTTTAGATGTTTAACTCTACACAACGACACGACTCGTCACAACTGTCTGGACTCACAGCGCGAGCTGCGAGGTGCACTTAATTACTATCACGGCGTACATCGGTGTCATAGCAGCTGCGCCGAGTTCAATTGCGGCAAGTCGAAAACCTTCTCTTGCGGCGCCCCCTGATATTTTGCACCCTAGGCAACTGCCTGTGTAGCCTGTACCACAGGCCGGCTCTGGCACATAAATAGAAATTGCGATTTTCACTTCAACAGTAAAGTGTATACAGTGGAGGTACATTTCTTAATGAAAGTCTCAAGTGTAAAATTATTAGGCCTTACTGGCATCATGTGTGTCTGATTCTTTACTTTACCTTTCTACTCTGTTTTGCTGTGTTGTGTATTGGTCTTTGCCACATTTTTCTTACACCTTTCTTTCTAATCTTCCACCTGAGAAATAAAAAATGTAATGATTTGACTGAGCTCTACCTTTGTTACGAACAATGCCCTATTATGGATTTTCCCTCCAGATATCATCAGGTCATCATCTGATCTCAGTCAGCAGGCTTGGATTCCGCTCAATATGTTCTTACACTCTGATCTCTTCCTCCATCCCTCTATCCATCCCTCCCTCTCTTCCTCTTTCCCTCTACCCCTCCCTCTTTTTCTCTCTTTCCCTGAATATTTGCTCCTCTCAAATGTGATGAAGGAATTTAATTAGAGCAGAGAGAGAAAGTAGAAGGAATGAGGGACACAGTGAAGGAAGGAAGCAGAGTAATAATGAATGGTCAGTGACCCTCCGAGCAGACAAGGTAAAGATAAGTGGGTTTAAATCAGACGTGGTCGATCTGAAGGAGAGAACCTTGTTACTATTAGACGAGACTATACATATACACTGAACAAAATTATAAACGTAACACTTTGGTTTTCGTCCCCATTCATCATGAGCTGACCTCAAAGATCTAAGACTTTCTCTATGTACACAAAAGGCCTATTTCTCTCAAATATTGTTCACAGATCTGTCAAAATCTGTGTTAATGAGCACTTCTCCTTTGCCAAGATAATCAATTCACCTCATAGGTGTCAGACAGCATGGGTATTGCACAGGTGTGCCTTAGGCTGGCCACAATAAAAAGCCACTCGAAAATGTGCAGTTTCACTGTGTTGGAGGGGTCCGGAAACCAGTCAGTATCTGGTGTGACCACCATTTGCCTCACACAGTGCAACACATCTCCTTCGCATAGAGTTGATCAGGTTGTTGATTGTGGCCTGTGGAATGTTGGTCCACTCCTCTTCAATGGCTGTGCGAGGTTGCAGTCAGGTCGAGACCCCAATGAGGACGATGAGCATGCAGATGAGCTTCCCTGAGACGGTTCCTGACAGTTTGTGCAGAAATTCTTTGGTTATGCAAACCGATTGTTGCAGCAGCTGTCCGGGTGGCTGGTCTCAGACGATCTTGGAGGTGAAGATGCCGGATGTGTGGTTATATGTGGTCTGCCGTTGTCAGGCCGGTTGGATGTACTGCCAAATGAAACGCCTTTGGAGACTTGTGGTAGAGAAATTAATATTCAATTCACGGGCAACAGCTCTGGTGGACATTCTTGCAGTCCGCATGCCAATTGCACGCTCCCTCAAAACTTGCAACATCTGTGGCATTGTGCTGTGTGATGGAACTGCACATTTTTGAGTGACCTTTTATTGTTGCCAGCCTAAGGCACACCTGTGCAATAATCATGCTGTCTGATCAGCATCTTGATATGCCATACCTGTGAGGTGAATGGATTATCTCGGCAAAGGAGAAGTGCTCACTAACACAGATTTTGACAGATTTGTGAACAATATTTGAGAGAAATAGGCCTTTTGTGTACATAGAGAAAGTCTTAGATCTTTGAGTTCAGCTCATGATGAATGGGGGAAAAAACAAAAGTGTTGCGTTTATAATTTTGTTCAGTGGATGTACTGGTGCAGTGATGCTGCAACATTGCTTCACTTACGAGTGAAATTACCGTTAAACCCAGAGGAACCCAAGCTGGATCTCTGTGCAGACACCTATAGCAGCATCACATGTTTTTGGGTTTTGGGTCACATTGGGTTTGCTACCATAGCTCAGTGAGATGACCTTAAACAGGAGTTCATGTTTACACTGTTTTCTCATATGATTTCCATTAACATAGAGTATGTGGAGTAGAATACGCCAACATTTGATTTGTTTTACAGTGCAGCTAAGCTGTGTCCTGTTGTTAAGTGCCAACACACACCCGACAATTGTATGGAGATGGATGTGTATTTATACATTTGCAAATTCTAACCTTAAAATGTACAATGATTGAATGATTCCCATGCGTTCAGAGGAATATAGGTTCATACAGCGTATGCAGGGTGTAAAATAAAGCGGCTCCTTGGTGTAGTTACAAAGTATGCAGACTGTAAAATGAAGTGGTCCCATTTCACTACTATTTGACTATAATTGCAGCATAGTTACAGAGTAAGCAGGCTGTAATAAAATGGTCCCTTTTTACCACTTCATTTTACAGTCCTCATACTGTGTAACTACACTGTATCACAGTGAAAAAGGGGTGAATCTGGAATTCTTTATTTTACTGCATACGCTGTAACTACAATGAAATTACAGTGAAATAGTGGTGAAACAGTACTTTGTTTACAGTAACAGCCCACATATTCTGTAACTACACTGTAATTACAGTGAAAAAGGGGTGAACAAGTGGCTGCTTTACTTTACACCACACTCTGTAAATATGCTGTAATCAAAGTTAAATAGTGGTGTAAAGGGACCACTTCCTTTTACATTCTGCATAATATATAACTACACTTTAATTACAGTGAAAAAATAGTGTAACTAACTAGCAAATTACGGAAAGTAGTAGTCTTTCTTAAGTTTGCTAGCTTCTTAGCCACTGCATTTTTTTATCAGCTGTAGCCCTACTATATGGTTAGTGCTACTCATCAAATTTTAGCATGCTAACACAGCAAACTAATAAGGAGAACATGGTAAACATTATATCTGCTAAAGGTGTTTAGGTTAATTCTGCCGTTCTGAGCATGTTCGAATGCTGACATTAGCGTTTAGCTCAAAGCACCGCTGTGCTAAGTGATCTGCTAGATGACATTTTTTCTTTTAATTTTTTTGTGTGTTTGTGTTTTATAGTAGGCTACAGCCTTAAAAATGTGATGATTCATTTCAAGGGGTTTAACCTGGTACATAATATATTTGAACAGCAATATTAACTGACGTGAGGTAATACAGACTG
Organism: Micropterus dolomieu; assembly: GCF_021292245.1. NCBI lineage: Eukaryota > Metazoa > Chordata > Actinopteri > Centrarchiformes > Centrarchidae > Micropterus > Micropterus dolomieu. The sequence continues at coordinate 23,643,233 of NC_060152.1, read as the reverse complement.
GCGGTGACCCTAATGTGCTTTTTCATAACGTCCTCCTCAGCAAAAGACTTTCACAACACAGAATCTATCCACTAACACCTGATATTATTGCTTGTCTGTCTGTTCCATTTATGTAATAAGTTACCATTCCCATTTCTGTTGCCTCTTATGCCCACATAACATACCATATGTCATGACCTGTGATGTTGCTACGCTTATAGTGACATTTTAATTGATCCACTTATGAGAGTAGACCCCCCAGACATACAAAAACACACACACCTGCCAATTGTTATCTTTTCTGTTTCTCATAGTTGCTGTGAGAATAAAAAACAAACACACAAATATGAGCACAACACACACACACACAAACCAATCCCTATCTTTTCAGCTTCTTATTGTTCCCGTGGAGAAACATTATTCTGTCTGCACACTTCTATTCTATAGTCTCCATTCTTTGACCTGACGCTATATAAGCATTCTGTCTTATTCTTATGCCCTCTTATTCTGATGGTAATTTGACTGCCTGAAAGGAATGGCAGAGGATTGTTCTGCCTCATTCAACAAAATACGGTAAAAAGTCATTCCTGGGATTAAAAAAAGGTCCGCGGTGGATTTCCAGAGCTCTGCTGTCGTCTCTGCAGTCGCCCGTCGGCCCCCCGTTCATATGCTAATGAGCTAGAGCTTGATTGTTTCCTCATATTTTAATCTCCTGCACGGTGTTGGAGGAGAAGGGGGAGGGGGGGGGCAGCAGATAGAAGGAATGTGAGTACGAGGAAAAGATGAGACGAGAGGAAAGGAGTTGATGGACCAGGAAAAGAAGAGAGGGCAGAGGCTGCAGGCAGCAGAGGAATGGAGAGGAGGAGAAAGTTGAAGATGAAAGACAAGGAGGCAAAGTAGGGAGATAGATGTATATTTATACATGTATGTAGGAGGAGGAGAAAAGCAAAGTATTTGACTGGAATAGTGAAGAGTCAAGGGACATGAGAGGGCAGGATGATATTATTTAAATGCAAAGAGGAGACGATAAGATAAAGAGGGATAGAGGCGCTGCTGGATGATAAGCGGCAGGTAGGAATATACAGTTCACCTTATAAGGAGACATCCAGAGTTCATGAGCAGTGACAAGAACTGGAGCTGCTGCTGTTGAAACTCTTTTTTTAAACATTGCTTCATTTTAAACTTTGAGGGGAGTCACTGAAGAACAATGGAGCCTCCATACATTCCCCTCTAAAGGTCTGTATAAAACCAATCACGAATCACTAACCCTGTCTGCTACCGCTCATCATACATACTGCAGGGTGGAAACACTGACCAAAGGGCAGCGAGAGGAGGAGCGAGAGAGACTTTCTTGAATAAACTAACGTTTCATTTGCATAAATATACATAATAAAAGAGCTTTGTGCAAAGCTCCTCTTCAATATGCATGTTTTTTTCCCTTTTTGTAACTAGCATGCTAGAGGTCATGCAATTAAGAAGGAAGAATGTAGCATATGATTTTTTTTGGGGGGGGGGGATATACTCATCGGAGTGTGTTTTGAAGTGCAATGCAGTGGAATGATTTTCTTGGATGTCAGTCAGGAAGTTTTTTTTAGAAAGATAGTGGAAGGTCAGCTGCTATATTGTCTCTAGATTTGTTTTTGATTGTTGCAGACAGCAAATATGCAAGGAAATAGCTTTAGGAAGGACTTGAGTCTGAGACTCCATGTGCACAGTACATATGTTCAACATAAGATGTGTCTATAAGCAGATTTGCTTGTCTAAAACAGTCCATACTTAGCCATCATGACAGTAAGGACATTTAAACTAAAAAAAAGTACTACGTGATTGTGTTTTTGGCTGTTATGCATGGGCTAATGCTTTTTTTTATTGCATTGTTCTTGTTCTTTTCTGGAAGCAATGTCTTGGCCAGGTATATTTTGCACATACCCAGACTTCATCCACTAACACCATCTTACTTCATGGCCAGATTCAGCAAAATTCAGCAGAACCCTGGATTACTTTCGTTGCCAACATTTATTTTTCTGTCCAATGCTTTTTTAAATTCTCACTTTCTGTAGTATCTGCGCATGTCAGGTGTTGTGGTAAATAAAATAAGGTTAAGCTATTGTTCGGGTTAGCAACTCAAACACCTGGTTAAGGTTAAAGAAAGATCATGGTTACATTTTTAGGTCTGTGAAATGTGACTCTTCATCCTGACCTCCACATGCTTATGTTAGACCACTCCAAATAGGGTACACTACTTCCTGCTTTGTTAGAGTTGACATTGGATGTAAATTGTGAGGTGCTGATACTGTCTAATACCATATGTATGTAACTCCTCTGTGTATCAGTTCAGCACATCCAGAATCTTGACACATTGACCATACACCATTTGACATGAACCCGTCTTCAGCCTCTACTTGCTGTAATATATGAAGACGAATTGTACCAACATATTTATGCAATTCAAGCTCTCGAATTACATTATGTGAACTAATAAACACACACATACGGAATATACCCAAATATAAACACAGTTGTTTCACTGCCATGACCCCAAGAACAAAATCTGTGCAGCCTCATGAAGATTCAAATCAATCTCAAGTTGCCTATAAACTCACACATAGCCTGCACCTCCCCTCTCCGACCTTCTCAAAAACACAGCCAGAGGAATTTGCTGAGAATTCAGAGTTTTACCACAGTCTCTCCATCATCTCCTTATCTCCCACTAGGTCAGTCAGCACCAAGCCCAAACTGTGTGTTCTCCTGGGATGTTTGTGCAACTTGTTTATGACAGCCCAAGTGTTGTTGATGCTGTTGTTTCTGATATTAACAGGAGAGATAGAGAGGTAGATGGCTGGAACACGCCGTTCCACTAGGAAGCAACCTGGATGACCTTATGAGGAGACAGGGAAGGAGTCATGTGAGAAGGGGGCTGGGAGAGTGACGAGAGAGGAGAGGAAATTAGGGGAGAGGTGCGAGATAAACCAGAAATCTAGAGAAAATGAGAGTGGAGGTACATGTTACGGCAGATAGATGAGCAGGCAGACATCATACTGCTGCAGTATGAGGAATCAGTGTTAGAGTGTAGTGGCTTATTCTCACCGCTAGTTCTAAAATGCAGGAACAAAGGTATTAGAACTCAGCACTCAAAGAATGGGATATATATTGGGATAATATTATGTGAGACAAGAGAAACAGTTTGATAAAAAAGATGAGCAATTTTACCAGAAGTAATTTTAGTATTTTATACATGTTCCAGTATGTTTTGAATGCAGTTATATACTGCCTTATATTACATCTTAAATTTAATTTTAATGCCATACAAATGTTGTAGTTTCCTGTTGCACTAATCCTCTAAAAAATAAATTAAATAGGTTATTCACACTATATTTTGTTAGGTCAGCTTTCCGTGTAAGTAATTAAATTGATCTTTTTTTTCCATTCTGATTGACCTTACAATGATCTTAAACCTAGGCTGATGAAACTTGCAGACACCCTGTTAAAACATGATATCCAGTTATTTCTGCCTCAAAAGTGTCTGCAGGTCCTGAAAAACTTAAACAGCTTTAAATTACAATAATTATGGCTGTATTAGCTCAAGGGTATAGTTAAATCTATTATTACACTTATAAAATATAGTGGTTGGTGTGGTATGTCTCTGTCCAGTGACAGACAAAGACTGATATTTGACATGTATTGAAATTATTTTACTAAATAACCCTCAGGTGTGATTTCCCAAGACATATCATTTACTCTCCACACTAGTCACAGGCTATACTTCGAGTCTACACATTCCTCAACTTGACACTTGGAAACCTGTAAGTTTCCAGTATTGGATATCATTAGGCTTGTCTCCAAGGCTATTTATACATGTATACAGAATTAACTGAACTTGCTGCAGTCTCCTCTGCTTCCCCAACATAAATATGCAATTTTCTCTACCTTATTTTAATTTCTTGAAAGTATTTGATTTCTCTGTGTTGATTCTAACACCCTGAGGCCACATTATCCAATCAAACAAGGCCTGGACATGAACGTTTGGCAATCAAGTTACTTTTGTAAAATCCTGAAAAGATGATTTGTTGTCTTCTCAAGGTTTCCGAGAGACGCAATAGCCAGGGCTTAATTTAGCTGCTTGTGTAATCTCTAAACGGGGACGGTATATTGGGAGCCATGTTTCCATTCCAATGTATTCATAAGCTCTCCCTTAAACCCTTCCGCTGCTGTGTGTAGAGACACAGAGAGTATCTCAGTGCTGGACCCAAAAATAGACCGCATTCTTTCCTCTGTGTTTCAGGAAGCATCAGAAGAGGCCGGAACAACCCGCTCTCCCATGTCCCATCCTCTTTCCCTTTATCCTTTCTCACTCAGTTCTCTTCTTTAGCCGTCCCTTCTTTTCTTCCACCATTTCTCTATTCTTGTGTCTGCCGCCTTCTCTTTCACTGTCTCGCTCCCATCTCTTTCTCACTTCCTTCCTACCTTTCACCTAATGTTCACCCCTTACTGGGACTGTGCAACTTCTTTTCCTTTACTCTCCTTTCTTTCTATCATCACTTAGCTAGTCGTTCCATACTCCATTTATAAGGGACTCACACCGATACAATTAAGGGTAATTTATACTTCTGCGTAACTTACGCCGTCGCCTGACGTGCACCTCCTCAAAAATGTAACTACACGTCGAGTCAACGCGGACCGTAAGAACTGTGATTGGTCAGCTGGGTAGCCTCACAATGCCTCCAAGCCGACTGGAAGTATCCAGCGCTTTGAAGTAACTTTTACTAGCGGCCAAAACGGCGGCTGCAACACAGTGAATCAGTATATTTGACCATCGCAACCCAAGCGAAATGACTCGTTTCGCTATCAGAATGTGATCCATTCGCTCGGTAACATTTGAAAAGGCTACACCAGCTGCACATATACAATTTTACCCCCATTTACGTTTGCGGAGGGCTGAACCGGAAGTTAGCCTGCTCGGCCGGCAATTGTCGACACGGTGGACGCTGCAGCGCTACTGCCGACTAGCGTTTGTGGGTGTAATCGCAGAATGACGGACACACCTACGCACAAGTATAAACGCATGGCTACGTGAGTAGCCTACGGCGTAGGTATGCACGTAGACCCTACGCAGGAGTATAAATGGGCCTTAAGTTTGATGCCTGTTAATGTCTTCTAATACAAGCACACAAGTGAGATACATTATGTTGCATCATATTAAATGCACATGGAGGAGCATTTGGAGATGATTGATCCTTGTTAAATATATAGAACAGTTACAGCTGCATATTAATGGACTTTTTGTTGGCTATTAGTGCATTCTCTGAAGCCATGTTTTTTGCCTTACCCTTGGTGTGTGTCTTTCTGCGTGTCTTTCATCTCTGCATCTCTGTTTTGTTCAGTGTGTATAGACACAACAGCAACACACTGACGCACATAGAGCCTCAGCATGCAATAATGAAAATTGCTTTTGCTGAAAATAGCAAGGGAAACCTGACCTTAACAAGGTCACTGTACTTTTACCGGAACTCTGGAAAGAACTGAGCTGTGGTTGTGTGTGTGTGTGTGGTCAGTTGAAACCTACTTTCAGGGCTTTCCAGGAGCTACTCATTGTTTGGAAAGTAGAGAACTCTTTAGGGACAAGATGGCTATCTTTAGACTGTACTTACAAGTGTTTGTGCATACATGTGAGTTTGGCTGCAGATGGATGTCATGTTTGTAGTGTGTGTGTGTGTGTGCTAAGTCTCACAGGGACAAAGTAAATCCACACAAATTCATGTAAAGTTCAACTTTGGTAAACTTTGGCAAATATTCTCCCCTTTAACCAACAGCGAGCCATTTTGACATTGTTAACCTCTGAGGACACGGAGAGCCGGAAGTAGGAATCTACATCTTCAAATGTAGCAAGCTATTGTAGCTTCTTAGCTGTGCTGCACCATCAGCTTATATTTAAGCCTCTGAGTATAAACTGCACCACAAAAGAGGAATGGTTTGAAGACAGTTAATGAGACATGAGTCGATGGTACAACTTGTCCTGTTAGTAAAGCAACTAACAAGCTGTTTAACTGACAGTTAGCACGCTTGCTAGCTCAGAGAGATTTGTTTCCCTTTCAGTAACTCTTTATTGTGATGTAGGCCTACAAACCTGAGAAAATAATGCCAGGTCACCATAAATGGCCCAGTACAGAAGAAACAGGTAGCAGCTTGGAAAGTTTGTTGACTGACGACATGTTCTTGGTTGGCTAGTACGTTAGCTCACCAACCATAGTAGTTCACCAGCTAGCCATGTCTCTAGAACCACAAAAGACCAAAGCGGCCTTTCAGAGAAGAAGTGATTCAATATTTGTTGGATTCAACTATAGGGCTGAACGATTAATTGCATTTGCGATATTAACGCTATGTGATAAAATGAGATTTTCTAATTGCAAAGGCTTTGATTACACTCTGGTCACATGACACCCACGAGTAGAGCAGTCTGCAGATGAAGCATCAACTTACGCTGTACCTTGACCTGTTGTTGTACAATGACCTTAAGCTTGTAAGAAGCTGACACTACAGAAACTTTAGTGTCACACAGGTAATGAAAGTAGCACCCGCTACCCGCAAGTAATGGTGGTGGTGGCGACTAAAATCTTTGTGCCGTCTGCTGCTTTGACAGACATGAAAAATGCACAAAAGAAAGGCACGTGTAGTAAGGCAAGTGTATTGTAGCGGTCGGCGCCAGCGTCACACACACACAGCCACCAGTCAGCTCAGGAAATATCTGTGAAATGGCGTTTCAAACCAAACTCACAAGTCTGAAAGAGGCCCAGTCTGTCCCGAGTTACAGCCAGCGCTCTGCTTACCATCAGAGGCTGCAGGGGTGGGGAACTCCGGTGTTGTCGGAGAATTACTAAGCTTGTCTATTAAACATGAGAGGCTTTATTTTCGTTGGCCAACTTTTTAATTGAACCTCAAACTGATTATTTTTTGTTTGCTTCCTGGCATATAGAAAGATGGACTCCTAGGAGATTTTAACTGAGATAGGGATGCATTAATTGGTGGTTGAACTGTGGGTTTTGTATTAAATGCTTACTGTACAGTGTAACACACTGTGGTAAACTGATGATATTATATCATATAAATTTAATGCCATGACTTGACACTCAAATGATCTTTTTCATACAATTAAAATTTAACATTTCTTCTCCACCATAGCTCATAATAATAATTCATGGAATTCATACATCACCTAATTTCATCATAACACAAGCGAGACCCACAAGAAAGAACAGTTTGTGTTTAATCTAGCTAATATTGTGTTGGTCATACTATACACTGATTTACTGCTTGTCCGTATTGGAAAAATACAGAAGGTTAAAAATTAATTGCATATTAAATCACAATCGCAATATTGGTAAAAACAATCACAATTAGATTATTTTCCAAAATGGTTCAGCCCTATGTAACAATGTGCCGGAGTTAGTTAGGTGTTGGGCCACCATGATCTGCCAGAAAAGCTTTAATATCATGGCATAGGTTCTACAAGTCTTGAGAAGCATCAGCATTTGCTTATTTCGGCACTTATTTGTTTAGGCCTTTTGCTTTAGTTTGTCACCCATCGACACAAATATTAGGGCATATTTAAGGCAACAGCAAATATGCATGTTATGGAAAAGGCCTCTAGGCAGACCAACAGTCCTCTGTAACCTGTTCGTGGTGATGCAATTGATGAAATGACAGCTGCATGGACAAAACTACGTAAATTGTTTTTCTCTGTTCTTAGTCTTCAAGAATCTAGTCAAATATATGCTCATCAGGTAGTCAGCAGCATGCACATATATGTGCTGCACTGTTTTGCGGTGTGTTGCTGTTTACAGGCTCACCCGCACATGAAATCTACGAAAACCGGGGGACTGTGTTTGCTTTGTGTGACAGTTTGTGTCTCTGCCTCTGAGCCTTTTTCCCACTGCGAGAGCTGCTCCACTGTACTAAGTGTGTCAACAATACCAGCTGAGAGGCAGCCTTCAGTCCACACACTCTCTGACTGCAGAGTAATCCTTAAAAGAGAGAAACTGGGAGAAAGAGAGGAGGGAGGCAGAAATATAGAGCGAGCATGTGGGAAGTGTAAGGATAGAGGTGAAAAGAGCAAGAGATTGAGCGATGGTGGAGTTGAATTTGACAGCGAGCGAGAGAGGAAGAAGAGAGGAGAAAGCATGGTTGCCAAAGAGAGATTTCAATGTTTCAAAGGATTTCCCTATCACAGTCTCTGACACATTACATACACAGCTCACTATCGGCTCGACCCTGACAGCTACACAAATTGGCTGAAAGAGGTTTCCTGGGCAAGGCCTTTGATCAGGTGTGTGTGTGTGTTGTCAGCGGGTGAGAGGAAAGAGAGAGATTTTGTACATTTGTCCATACCTGGACATCTGATTATATATGTGTGCATGTGAGTGAAAAAAGGCACTTTTCTGCTCCAAATCATGGTGGAATGAAATAAATCTACATAGATAAAGCTGACAGTGTGTGTGTGTGTGTGTGTGAATAAATGCTGCCAATCAGGTTAGATTTTTGTGTATGTATATACTGCATGTGCTGGCATTGTGTTTTTAAGCATGCTATGTGTGCAATGTGTCGTATCCTAAGCATGTTATAGGTTTTATTCCAGTAATATTCCTCTTTCAGATGATGCCTGGGGTCGTCTATTTGTATCTGACACTTCCTTTCAAACATGCATTAATGATCTTTCAGAGGTGGTCCATAAACAAACCCATTGTAAAAAAGCTTGTATCGAATCAGCCCCCAACACAGTTCAGGTTTGGAGCAGTGATGTTTTTATTATTATGATCACAGACACCACACACACACACACACACACACACACACACACACACACACACACACACACACGTCTTAGTACAAGTCACACACTGCTGGGCACTGAGCAGTTTCTCTGCTGTAGTTTGGAGGTTGTTGCTTTGCTCAGTATGTGTGTTTTCAGGAACTATTTTCAGGAAGTGCTGTTGCAGTGTGGCTCTAGGAATGGTCCTCCGGGGACCATAAATGTGCACAGTGTTGGATATGCATCATATCTAGACAATGAATCCTACTGACTTTGGTGATCCTCTTTGGTGACTTTTATTCTAACGCCGCTAGCAGGTTGATAAGTTTTGGCTCTAGCTCAAAGCAGTACACCCTCACAGAGCTGCTAGCATGGTGACAACCCGGTGTCAAAACAGCGCAGCATGCTGCAGTGTGAAGGCATGTTGTTTAAGGTACAGGTGAAATAATGAAATATAATACAAGAAGTCCAGCTGGAGTAACAGATTATCGGATGCCAAAACACTGCTTAATGGTTTGCAATACTCACAGACAAGATTTTGTATCTCTGGAAAGTTATCACAGTTTTTTAGCTTTCCATCACAAGGTTAACGGTAGGTGCGATGTTTGCGTTACAAAGTGATCTGCAAAGTAGGAATGTGCGCTTGCATTTATTTGATTGATGGTTACAGCAAAAGTTGAACCATGTTCAGTCAGTACAGTCCAAACCTGCCTGGAGGCCCTCAACAGCTTTACTAGTCCACATCTTTGATGTCCTCACTACAGGTTTACAGAGCTTTAGTTTTTGCCTGTAAACAGGGATCAGATGGACCATCATGTGATCAGAGTGTCCCAGTGGAGCGTGTGTGACGACATGATAGGCACTGCTAACTGTGGTATAGCAGTGATCCAAAGTGAAGGGCTCAAGTCAGTCGAGCTTGGTTTTGTTTGTACAGAAATGATTAGTCATTCTTTATCAATGGAGAAAACCCTGTTGTATTCTATCTTAATCTGTCAATATTTTCAAGAACCCAAAAATTATTCAATTTAGAATGACATAAAACAAAGAAAGCAGCAAATCCTCACGTTTGAGAAACAGTTTTGCTTGATAAATGACTTTAATCATTAATTTATTATCAGTGTTGGGAATTCTTTCAATATAGAGTGGAATTTGTCACAGCCATTAAAGGAGACCTATTATACCGCATGTCCAGCCCTATATTGTAGTTCTGTGACTCCTCTATGGTAACATCTGACATTGTAACATTATAGACATGCCAGAAAATATGAAAAAGCATTATAGGTCCTCTTTAAAATGAAGTATTACCCATTGTAGCCTTTTCCATGTCTGTACTTTGTCATGTTTTTGTTGAAGTGCATAGGCTCATTCTGGGCTTAGTGTACGGCACTGGCCTATAAATGACACGACTCCACAGGCACCATCTCCTGTTACTGCTGCGTGTTTGCTGTGTATGTGTTAGTGCAGTCTTTCTGAGCTGCCAGCGTGCTTGTGTGTGTAGTGTGTGTGTGTGCGTGTATCTGTAAGGACATGCGTGCCAGTTGAGGGAAGTACAGGTAATGGATTAATATCAGAGCTGGCTCAGACTCCACATCGCTGTGTGGTGACAACCTGTCATTATCACAAACATCGGTTCACACACACAAGCTCACACAGGCTGACTCCCATTTGTGTACATGCATGCACATACATCCGCCAAATAGAGTATACATCAAAGCTCATACACTTCTCACCTGTCTCCCTCTCTTCCCTCCACTTTTCTTGTCATTGTGGCACACAGTGGAACTGGCCTGTGATCATCTCAAACTGCAGCAGGGTCTTGAACTTGTTCCATCCAGTTCCCTACAGCAGGACCAATGCTGAGACCAGATTTCTTTGTCGAGCCAGCGTGGCTGTTTTGCTCCAAACATCGAGGAGGCAGACAGAGTGTTTTGAACGCTGTTGTCATATGAGCCATCTGGCTTGCTTACTTTACTTCCTCCAAACTTAACTTAATAGTTTGTGTAAGGCAGTGGGCAGGCAGAGCTGGGTGTGCTGCTCTATGAACCCATCAGTTCCAAACACTCATTAATCCTCGCCTTTCCTCCCTGCCCAAAATGGTCATCTATTTAAGTCATTTAGTTAGCAGTGAGCTGTGTAATTTAACAGTGGAGGCCAATAGGAAATGTTTGAGTAAGTTTAGGTTTATGAAGGGCCCAGGCCTGGATTAAACAATGAATGGCCTGGTTTGCACATAAGGGGAAGCTTGTCAGGCCCTTCTTAAAGCACAGTAGAAGTGCCCAATGCAATCTTGTATGGTTTGAGAAACTGTTGTTTACTGTGCGCTTGGCAAAGACTCACCACGGACACATCACAAATTCAGGGCCCTCTGTCCATCAGCACTTTTAAACCTCTTCATTTTAACAAAGCTGCCAATGGCTTGAGACATTTCCTGTTCCATGAACATGAAAAAAACTGTAACTTACAGCAGGGTCACTCCAGTCATGATAATAACACTGACTGAATAGGAATGTTTATTGCTTTGTCAACTCAAGCTGGAGTGGTTAATGCTAAGCTGCAGCACAGCCTGTTATTGTTATTGATACAAGCTCTCGTTATAAAACTTGCTACCATGATTATAATGAGCGCTACTAATTATACATATCCTGCTGCCTTAATTTGATGTGCTTCCTGTTGAATCAAGATATTGATGTGGGACTTGATGCAGGAAAAGATTATTCAAAAGAATGTGAGTTCAGCAGAAATGTTATTGTTATGTTTAATGGCTAGGACAAGGTGGCTAGGAGAGGCAGAAACTGAAAATAACTTTTTTATGACATTTTTTAAATTTGTGATTATTAAGAAAAAAAATGATTTTTTTATTGTGTTATCACTTTAAGTGACCTTTTCCTTTCCTTTTCTCTCTCCGTCTCTGCAACAGTCCTATGCTCCTCCCCCTCCACCCATGGCTCCGCCCAGCCCTGGGACCACAGGAGGAGGTGGAGGTGGAGGAGGAGGTCACGGAGGAGGGCTAGTGGAGCAGCTTAGTAAGACCAACCTGTACATCAGAGGCCTGCCACCTGCCACCACCGACCAGGACCTCATCAAACTCTGCCAGCCGTGAGTTCTATTGTGTTTTATTCAACTTAATCTTACCCTGTCCTCGCTCTGCAGATGCATCCTTCAGTGCAGCTGAGCTCTGTTCAGTTCAGCTTGTCGTAATTCGTTTTGCGTGAGTCCAACAGCAGCTTATAATGAGGATCAACAGTTTGCTCTTGACCTCTCTGTCCCTCTCCCTGTGCTTCCTCAAAGGAAAAAACACAACCCAGCTGGGCCTAACCCATCCGCTCCCTTCGGTACTGGGTCATCTACACATATGCTGCACAAGGACACACACATCCTTCTGTCCATCAGCAGAAGATATAAACACCTCAGTCTTTATAAGATATGTTGGACGATTGAAGACATTTCTTGTTTAAAGACATTGGAATATTTTACAGCTTGGCAAGTCACTCCGCTCATTCCAGTGAGTAAAAAAATTAGGCGGAATAGAAAATGTGATTGCATTGTAGTTAATGCTAGTGATATTAGTAGAATTTGAAATGTGATGATTTTGACAATCCAGTAATTCACAGAAGCTATTGCAAAGATCATTTGCCAATCCTCTTAACATTTTAGTAAGAGCGATATTAGAACTGATCTCCAAGATTGGTGTTGTTGATGAAATCATATACTAATTATTCACCAGCAGCTATGTCACATCTGAGCAAATCCTGTTAGTAGCAATAGTTGTTTTGTATTATGTATAAACTGTCTAACTTGCAAGAAATGTATATCAACAATGTTTCGGTACTAGACCTTCATCAGGCAAATGGTTTGACTTTTTGACCGACTTCTCCCCCTCCGTCACCTGTCTCTCGTTTTAGAGGTGCGAACTAATTAACTATAATGTTGTTTCCCATCATGTTGGACATTCACAGGGTATGGACGAGGGTGATATTTTTCTGTGGGATAATTACAAAATGGAACTTCTAATGAAACCTATGACTAAGAAGGTTATATTTTTCTTAATGCAGTTTTAAATTATTCATTTGATTTATTTAATTTATTACATGAGACAAATTTAAACATCAATACTTTTTATTAAATGATTTGGATCGTAATTGCGCACAAAAATACATCAAGATTATCTTTATTGAGGGAAATTTGTCTTGGGCTTGAAAGAAACTTGATTGAGACGTTTCGGCATTTCCGCTAACATGTTACCTTCAGAGGTAACATTACACCCACAGCAATATTTTTGAGCGTGTCTATTCCCCTTGATATTAAATTGGTGAATGGTGTGGTCAACCTGATCATTCCTTCACTGTAGTAACATCGCCTGTTGGACACTTCTTATCTATTCTCTTCCTTCGTGCTAAAAGTCGATCCTGCAGTTTGTCCCCGTGTGGACAAACTAGAGTCAACACAGAATGTAATGCAAATAATAAACCAGCTCTCCCAGAGAAGGTCTCGTTTGTCTACAGCTATTTCCTGTTATTGTCAAATGTAATTGGAGAATGATATATTGAGCTAAATATTCTGCAGGTAAGGGCTTTAAATGATCTCGTAAATATTTCTAATTGATCTAATTGATTTTGGAATAAAGAAAGGAAGATAAAGATTAAATGTGAAGACTTTACCACACACACACGCTCCACACCATACCTTGTCCTTCTGCGTGTCAGCTGCAGTTCAAGCCTGTTGTATTTCAGCTTAGCCCTGGAGGCATTCTGGAGAAACAGGGTGAAAAATAGGGGCCAATAAAAGTTTCATTAGAGGCCCAGTCAGTGTGCCAAGTGGCCAGTAACATTTAGGAAAGGTCAGTCAGGGAGGGTGTTTGCAGTTGGACAGCAGTCTTAGCCTTGGTATTCTAAATCTCTCCGGCTTTCAGAAATAGACTGAGTGGCAGTTTCCTGTCACTCACTGACATGACATGCACACATGCGCACACACAAACAGGCATTTCATTCACAGTTACAGTGAATAACAGAGGGACAGTCCCTTGACACTGATGCACACACATGCACACACATACACACGCGCGCTTTCAAATCAATGTCGTCCTCATCCTTATTGTTACCAAGCGAGGCTTTTTTACGTACAGGCTCGCCCACAAGTGCCATCCTCTCCTTTCCCATTCTGTCATCCTCCTTGTTTCCTCCCTTCATCCTTCTCTCTCTGCCCCCTCCCTCTATCCCTCATCCCCCCTCTCCCCTCTCTTTCTCTGTCTCTGTGCCAGTTCTCAGAGTGTCAGTGAAAAGTGCTGTTGTCAGCTGACATTTCCAATCACTCCCCCGGTCGCCCAAACTATGGACACACTTTTAACGTCTGGGGACAGAGCAGAACGTGAACGGAATCTAAAGCGGCGCACAAGGGCAATTTCTCTCTTGCTCGCTCGCTTTCACTCACACTTGTTGTCTGTCTGTCTCTCTCAGGCTTACCACTGATTCACTACTCTCTATCTATCCATCCATCCATCCATCCATCCATCCATCCATCCATCCATCCATCCATCATGATAAAGGACAAGTTTTAACCACTCAAAGCCACTCAAAGGAGAAAACACTGAAGAAGAATATAAAACACTCAATGAGTTCACAGTATCTCATTAATCATCATCAGCAACAAAGTCTTGCTCTAACTTTAAACTTTATAACTCCTCCTTCAAACTTTATAACTTCTTCCTTTAAGCGTCTGACACTTTTATTGACACAGTTATTAAACTAGACCTCATTACCTATTTTCTGTCCAATATTACCTGTTTAATAATTAATGTGCAATATTCTCTGCTGCTATTTATTCACTTGTCCTTTTTGGTTCACCATAATAATTCTTAATAATGTAAATATTGTACATACCCACACGCCTTTATATTTGTCTTTATTTTATATATTTATACTATTATATTTATATACTCTTTATCTATCTACCTTTGACAAGTGCAACTGTGACAAAAGAATTTCCCCATGAGGATCAATAAAGTATTTCTGATTCTGATTCTGATTAACCATTTCAGATTGGCACATGGAAATTTGAAAAGCTTCACACGAATGTTCTTGATGTTTTGGTAGCACTTGATTGATATGAAACCTGAACCCTGGAAATATCTTTCTGTCCTGAAATTATTATTAGTATTATCTAACATTAAGAAAGATTCCATATTTAATTATCTTACTGTTTAATGAACAAAACTCTGGGGACAAAGTAACACTGCTTCAAGTTTTTCCTTGAATAGGAGCAGTAATATTGTTGGTAAGTGTCCATTTTTCCTACGGAGTTACAAATACAGTATGGACTGAAATGTTGCTCTACATCTGATACTCTTATCTGATACTGTTACAGTGATAGTTTCCTTTATTGACATCCCTTTTAGGTAGGTTGGGAAAAAAATCTCAAAAAATAGGAGAATGGAGCTAATGGGCAAATGACAAGATATATGCTGGGAATAACATGAGGTCACCCAACTTCATGCATACATAAGAACGACAAAAGTACAGTAACTGAGAGTGAGGCATGTGTCAATCAAACACAGAGCACATGCCCACACATTCCTGAGAGGAGCTCTAATCAGCCAAATAAGTGAAATCACCTGTGTAGGTGTACCTACAAATCAGCAGGGTAAAGCTGCTAGTATACTTCATCAAAAGTGCCAGGTGGTCTCACACACACACACACACACACACAAACTTTCCAATGGCGGAAATGGGGGTGCATGTTCAGAGGTGACAAAGCAAGCAAGGTTTAAACATCTCTCTCTGTACCTCTAATTTTTCAGCAGTTACACATCTATTTCTGTCACTTATTGTGCGACACTATAATTATGTCTTCCAGGAGAGACTGTCAGAATGCATGCGTTGTTTTTCCCATTTGAACTATTATTTAGCCTTGCCCCTCTTTATGATGATCACCTTTTCCGACATGGTCGAACAACGCGTCTTACGACCTTGTTCTTTTCTAGTAAAAACCTGGCCCTTAGGGTCAACAGTCATGTTCTTTTGCCAACACTCTGGTGTTGTCGAACTTAATTTAACTGTTTTATTAATTTAACTATTTTATTGATAAAAATATCCTATATTTAGGAGAATGTAGACAGTATTGAGCTCTCTGAAGACTTATGGCCAGGGATGTAATTTACCCAATACTGAAGTAATACACGGCTATTTGGTCTGACATATATCTTTATGGCAAAAGTTCACACTTCCCTATCAATACCCCATAGTATTATCAGTTGAAAGAAAAATAAGGATAAGAAAAGAAAAGAAAAATATGCTTTTTCTGAAAATATAATGGCTTTTTGTTTATACCTTGCAGCTACTGATTGAAACTTCATTGAAAGCCCTTTTGGCAGATAAACTTAATATTTCAGTGACATCAAACAATCTTCTGAAACCCCAGCACATTACCTTTTCACATTCATTTCTTTATAGCACCTGAACATTTTAAACTACTTATGAAGAATGAATACGAAGACTTCTGAAAGCACTGCACTCTCTCAGTCCTCTGTGTCTAACTGGCAGAGACGCGGGGAAATGAGGGAAATGCAAGAGACAAGACAGCTGTATTGTATCCCCAATTAGGAGATGCCACACACAGAGACCAACCTGTGTGTACGCTCATGCATACGCTCCCACACATACTCAAACACATGCATAGCCCAAGACAGAACACACACCGCTTACAAACACACAGAACATGCATATACAGAGCATATACATAATATATATATACAGTCACATTATGGAGGAATGTGGAAATGATGCGTGTGTGTGTGTGTGTGTGTGTGTGTGTGTGTGTGTGGCAACTGTGGTTCAGTAGACATCAAACGGTGAGCATCCATAGGCTGACGGTGTTCCACAAGGAAATGAAAACAGATCTGCTGCTGTGAGGGCCCTCTGAGGACTGTCATTACCACATCACACACACACACACGCACACACAAACACACACAGCCTGGGTGCACACAGATTTTGTCAAGCCTGCCAAAATTGGGTGCACTGAATTTCATATTGACGTTCCACCTCAAATCTCGACAGCCTGGAAAATACTGTCAATTTCAGTGGTCTTACTGTTCTTTGTGTATCGCATTTCTTGGTGGAAAAAAACAAAACTTCAGTTTTGGAAAGGATTCTAAAGAGTTTCCATGTCTTAAAGAAGACGCGTAGCTTTTCCTAAAAGGATTTTTATATAAAGTCAGCCTGACAGGTGAATCTCCCCACCAGCCCAACTCCAGGCTGATGCTGTGGAAATGTGCGCTTTTCTGGCTTAGTATTGTGTTGTTTGAGTTTCTAGCATTATGAAGCCAAAGACAATAGAGTATTTAAGGTTAGCAAGGTACTCCTGGCAAGTACTCTATGACATAAACACAACTTGTTGACCAAATGTAGATATTTCTGCAGGGTTAGGAGTTATGTAGCGAGGCAATATCAATGAATTTGAAGGATTTCACTCCAAAGTGCAAAATCAACTTCTTATTGTTATGGTTAGAAACATGCAGTTATATGATCACATCTTCTGTTAAAAGTCTGGATTCAGAATTACCCGTGTTTTGAGGTACAAGCTGTGTTATACACACATCAGGAAATCTCAGGATTGGGAGTAAAAGTGTTGTCATCTGGATGGGACTGACAATTACAAACGTAACTGGGGAAGGAAGGGAATCAACTGAGCAGATTGGAAATGTCTCCCTGTATACAATGACTCAAAACACAGAAAGAGCATCCTTTTATTTATATTACAGGGAAGAGAAAAGTTTGGTTACAGAACTCCAGATCTAGCTGTGGCTTAGATCACTTTTTCAAGCTTGTTGGAAAATTGCTCCACTGCTGCTTCACACTTTATTTCCATAGCAGGCTCTTTATTCATGATGAACATCCAATGGAAGCAAATTACATACTCAGATTCCTTTCAGAACCTATTCATTACTGTTCCTTTGGCACAATGGAAAGTAATGGAATAAGGAAATGCTAACCCTAACCATCTGGCTCCTTGTAGTCCTCTGTTGGTATGTTGTTAGTATTTGAATAGTGTTTATGAGTGCCTTGTGTCACTGCTGTTGGGTCAAGTGCAGGTTGATGTTACTTCAACTGGCTCCAGGCTTCTGCTGGAATCAATGTCCCAGCTGAGACTGGAACACAGAACAGGACATTCTGCACTCAACCTTACTTCATCTGATCTATTATCAATACTTTCCTCCATTTCTTCACCACAATAATTGCTGTAGCTGTCTGGATAAAATGAAATTTTACCATTGAATCAAGTCCAGAGTGGGACGCCATTTTGGATGGCGCAGTGTTGTGGTAATTTGACATTTCCCCAAGGCCATGGCGTCATCACTCCTCTCCTCTCCTCTCCTTTTGTTTTCCAGTCCAGCTAACTACAGAGGGAACAGGTGGATTCATACTCGAATGTCACACACATTGTTCTGACAATAATGCACACACAGCCACACATTAAACTCATGCCGTATTTGTTTTCCACTTTGTAAAAAACAGACGACTGTGAACATATTTTTCCAAGATAAGATAATGTGTCGAGCCAGGTATCTCTCTCTTTGTCTTTCTCTCGCTCCTTCTCAGTCTCTTTCTTTTTCACACACATGCACAAGTACTCACATACACACACAAACGAACAAACAGTCTGGAAATGTTTCACTTTTCTGCTGGGAAAAACAACCTGCCAGAACACCGATGGTGCATGAGATCTTTGTCATGCATTCATACACACACACACACAATTGCAAGGAATCACACCCACACAAGTATTTGTATACTTAAATATGTCCAGGCACATTCACTCACACACTGACACACACCATGTTTGAATCACAGTCAGGCAGTAGTCAACAAAGAGCCGGCTATTGCCAGATGGTTGTGTGTAATGTGTGTGATTACCGCTTTGGTGTTTTTGATCTGTGATGTTGCCTTGCGTGTACGTCTGCATGTGTGTTTATCTCTACGTATATGTGTGGGCGATTAGTCCTGCCTTGTTTTTTCAGACTGTTTTTTTTGTCTGCAATGGTTGGATTGCTCCCCAAACCATAGGCTAACAACCTTGTTTACCACAAGCCATGACTTTGTCAAACAGCATCCTGACAAAGATTAGGTTTGATTTTATCCAGTCACAATCGGTGGATTTGAAAATACCCTAAAAATAGCTTAAATTGCAGGAAAATGGGTGAAAATTGAGCACTGTTTGAAAACAAAAAGTGGCGATTTTCTCTCTACCAACTTCAAGATCATAAGCTGCTCAGCTGTCCTGTTATGTGTGATATCAGCCTTTAAAGGCCTTTTTTCCGTCTTTATTTCTAAAATCTCCTGTCCCAATAGAGTTTAATGTGAGGCTGTCAGGGTGGTGTGAGCAAGTCTCTGTTCTCTTCTTCTCACTGATAGAAGCAGTTGGCTGACAGAGACTCTCCTGATGGTGACAACTAAGTGATCTCTTCTTTATTAAACACCTCTTACTATCTCTCTATCGCTCCCTGACTACCTTGCTTCCTCCTTGCCTTCAGTGTCTCTTTTTATCTTTTGACTGACTGCGCTCCCTCTCCTCGTCTATTTCTCATTCCTCCGAGTCTCTCTCCCCCTCCCTCCGCTTTTTTTTTCACCCTCTCAGCTCATAACCTCCCACATTGTGTTTTCTGGTTTCTCTTTTGCTTCTGTCTCCCTCCTAGTTGTTTCCCTGTTTTTCTCTAGTGAATATACTCCCTCACCTGTGGCCGTGAGCCAGCTTGTCAGTCTGTCAATCTGTTTGATAGTCACTTGGCCAGCTAGTCAGTCATTGTGCAGCAGTGTTAAAAGATTAATTAAAAAGGCTCATCCACAGAACCAGGCAGTGATCCAAGCTTTCTTTGACCCCCCCCCCCCGTCTCTGTTTTACTCTCTCTTTCTCTTTCTCTCTCTCTCTCTCTTCTCTCCTCATACCTTCTCAGCCTCTTTCTCACTTTCCTGTCTGTTTCCTACTTCTCAAGACCTGGGCTGATAAGAAACATTATTAACTTCTTTCTGAGAACAGGAGGCTGGAGAATAGAAGTGGGATAGAGGAGAAAATAAGGGAAGAAGACAAAGGGAGAAGCCGAGGTATCAAACGTAAGACAGAGAGCAAGGTGGCGAAACAGACAGGAGACATTAAAAGTTGGCAGAGAGAACAGATAGAAAGAGGTATGGAGGTTGTCTGTCTCTCTTATAGGCCCTTCAAGCAAGATTGGCTGCCATGCAGATGTCTGGTTATCATCATCATTCATGAGACAGTACTGTCTGTGTTCTAACTTCTGAAGCCAGCGGGTGGGATTTGAAACAGATAAGGACAGAATGGATAGATAGAAGCATAGACAGAATTTGTAACTGAGGTGGACTGTTTTGTGGACACCCCGAGAAACTGTTACAGTCAGGCTTTCTCCAATTTTGTGGGCCTATTTTATTTTATGTTATTCTTCAGTTGTGTCCTCTTGAAAAACATCTTTACAGTTTCACCTAAACATTGAGGAAGTAACATTTTTTGAATTTAGATTCTGCTTTTTTCTGCCTAGGTACCACTGTCAGTCTATGCAAGGTACACACTGATGTTTAGTAGGAATAATGTTTACCATATTCACCATTATTTTAGCATGTTAGCATGCTAACATTTGCTTACTTGCACTAAACACAAAACAAAGCTGATGGAAATGTCACTAGACAAATTAAAACTTTTACCTGAGTGCTATATGAAAACTTTGCCCAAGTTAGGCCACGACCTTGAGTGGCCATATGATGGTTGCACAGGAGGAAGTCAGGTGACATAGTATAAAAATCAGCAAAATCTGCGTAAGAAGAGATGGGTCAAACAAACTCAAGACTTTAATCAAGGAGACCGAGGTTCAAGTTCCGTGTGAAACCAAGTAACCGGTAGGTTAAATAACGTTACGTACTTAAGTCATGTTACTTACATCACTTACAACATACATAATGTACTTGTTTTAACCCAAACCACAATCTTTTAACTCAACTTTAACTTTTCAACTTTACCAGACAGTTTTGTTGCCTAATCCAAACCATTTCACAACGTTAACCATGTGTTTAATGTCACATGACTTGTCATATACTTCCGGTCCAGTAAGCCCGTCACTGGACTGTCATATATGTCATTTTGGGGAACGAACAGTCTTCAGTCAGTTTTGGGACAATTGACCTATTTTGTCATCTAGGTATGAGGATGGTATGAGGATGTGTTGACCAAATGAAAAGTCTGGGGATCACAAGATCACAACAAATAATTCTCTGGGGAATGTCTGTACAAGATTTCTTGGCATTCCATCCATTAATTGTTGAAATATTTCAGCCTGAAACAGGGACAAAATGACTGACTGACACGCTAGAGCCTTGCAGCGTGGCTAAAATGTGTTTGCATAAGACTCAAACAACAACCAAATATTGCTCCCGATGTAAAAAAACCCAAACAATAATAATAAAGTTATTCAACAGCTAATGCAAATGTTTATTGTTGCTTTTACAGATATGGGAAGATTGTGTCAACAAAGGCCATCCTGGACAAGAACACCAATCAATGCAAAGGTGGGTGAGAATTCTTTGACTTTATCTTGTGTGGTTATCTGTTGCCTTGCAAAGTCACCCTGTCCTTCACAAACTCAGATTTTGAGATGAGACTTTAAGCTGAATAACATCAGTTGAGAATCAAATAAACTTGGCAGCTTAAAGGCAGACCAATGAGTGCACTATAGAGAGTGGTTTTGTTTTAATATATCCCTTCCTCTTGTACATTTTTGCATCCCCACTGAATCAATCCCCAAAGGTTTTTACTATGGTCTAAAATGACTGTGAACAGAAAGTGTGATGTCAAATTACAACAAATGACTTGTGCGAGTCACCCAGTGCACCGTTGCAAGTCCATGTGTTTTGCCTCAGAAATGTGTGTTTGGCTATGTGGCAAGGGTTTGTGTTTTTACACTGTATACAACACAACAGTATTAACTGCCATAATGAGCATGTCATCCTATAATCTATCTAAATGATGCACTTCTAGAGTACCTTTATTTTGTTTTACTTATCTTGATTTCAGGATTGCACCCTAATGATACTTAGAGCTAAGCATTGTTGTCATTAGCCAAATCAAAACGGAGAACACCATACGATAGCAATGTGTTTAAAATTGTCTC
Organism: Micropterus dolomieu; assembly: GCF_021292245.1. Lineage (NCBI taxonomy): Eukaryota > Metazoa > Chordata > Actinopteri > Centrarchiformes > Centrarchidae > Micropterus > Micropterus dolomieu. The sequence goes on along the minus strand of NC_060152.1, from coordinate 23,621,286 downwards.
CGTGGTGAATGAGGCTCACTCAAGTGTCTTCTGATGAGGGTCTGCTTGATTGTTGGAGTGGTCTGAACAAAGCCCTAATCAATATGATTGTAGTTGCCTGCTTTTGAAGAGGCACACAAGAGCATGTGTTCAGCATGATTGCTGCTCATCTGCCAGGGTTGTACTGAAAGGTATACTGACATGGTTTAGGACAAGAGGCACAAATGCCCTGTAATCAGCACATCAGCTTCAGTGGTATGAGTGAAGGAAAAGCCAGTTTGATACCGATGACAGAGATGTTAATGCGAATTTGAGACTTCATCCGCTCTGATTGCTTAAGATAAAATATTTTGAGTAAATGAATGCTGTCCTGCCTGTCTTAACTTTATAATGGGAACACCAAACGTCATTGAGTCTCCCCTGAAAACTCTTTTACTTCCGTTATTATCTTGGATCTTTCTCATGGCCAGTTATATAAATCCTACAGTCTTCATCATTCCAGTACCTGCTTTGGCATCACATTATCAAATATGGCGTTGAGCCCTGAACGCATATTGAAATGCCTGTCCTGACATCATTACAGCATAGCTGGTGGGAAAGCACAAAATTCTAAAACCCGAGTGATAATTATCAGTTATTCTTCCATTTTCTCAACTCATTAAATTTGTTCATTGGTGTTACTTGAAATGCAGTTTTAAAAACCTGGTTCAATACAGCCTCAGTACTCCAACTCTTGGTTATTATGTTATGGCTTCATGCTTCTTTTTAGTATGATTCGAGAATGAAAAACAATATGTTTTATTTTAAATCACATTGCATCTGAAAAGGGTATTTTACATACAGTGCTTAATTGGCAATATTCTATAATTTTCTTATTGTTAAGAAATACAATGGAAAGACCACCGATGACTTGATCCTACTATAACAAGTATTGTCATTGTAGCCAAAGCATGATATTGTGTTTTCCTCTGTGTCACAGAACTCCTTTGATCACATCCATAAACTTGGTTGGCACTTGGTGACATGTTCCTTCATTACCACGGACATGGGCACAGGGGTTTGTTTTGAGTAATTTTTGTATATACATTTCTGTTCCCAAAAATACTCAATAAAGCACCAAATGTGTATTAATTTGCAGCTGAAAATAATCCTCACCAAATACAATATATACATCTGTTATGTATGCTAAAAACTACAGTGTCCACTTGTTTAAGGCAATTACAAAAAAAACAAAAAAATGATACACTGAATTTGTGACCTTAAAGATTTACATCTTTCGTAAGAATGAATAGGCTTGAGGCTAAGAGCTACAGACAGGGTAGTGAAGTAGGAAAGTATTGAATGATGTATCAACGTATTGTAGGTGTTGGTCTCATGGGATTTTGTTGACAATAGGAAAATTTATAAAATACCACCACTTAAACTCAAAATATGTACCTTCCACATCTGCATGGCCGGGAGTGTCCAGCTTGTCATCTGCCTTTTGTCCACAACTGTCTGTGTGGACCGTGCATGTGCAATGCAGTTATAAACAGAACTGCCTGTGTATCCGCTGTCCATGTTAATTTCTCTTGGATTTCTGTCAGAAATCAGATAAATAGTTCAGTGAGTGAAATTTGCTTCCAATACTAATAATGCAAGTAAAAAGACCGAAGGGCTGGCATTTAATACTCAGCAGCTCATCGGATGATTTGCACCATCAATTAATGGCTCTAGACTTAAGTAGCTAGTTCACAGTCTGGTTAAAACATATGCAGTCACATTTTTGTGGGCTAGCGTAGTTGAGCTAAGAATCAATACAGAAGGTTTGAATTTGTAGCTGGAGTAGTCACCTGTAAAGGCATGCAACTGCAAGAATGAGCTGTTGTATGTGTGCACATAAATCAAATGTTAGAGTCAAATACAGATTAGCTAAAGATATACAAGGACAATAGGCAAAGAGTCAGAAAGGTACCTCTGCTCCTGGGTAATGTGCCCTTTAGAAAGTGCACGGCATGAACAAATGTGTCAAAATTAGATTTAAAAACATCAACAATATACAAAAAACAGTGAAATTTAAATTTAAATAACACTTTGCAGCTCAAACACAAAATAGTTTAACTGTCTTTTATTACACTTTTATTTGTGTCAGCTCAAATATTTATGAATACTAATCATTAGAGAGACTTTCTGAAAGTGTAAACCGACACATCCAGCAATACATATATGCTTATTATTTAATGCACACAATCCCCAGAATGCAGCAGCTGCAGCTGTAGCAACATAAGCAATTTTTACAGGCTGTGGCCCTCATCAGCAGTTTCACTGCTTGTGATGTAGACTTCATACATCTCTTAGCCAGTTGTTAACTCACAATGAAGGCGTTTCATTATCAGTCGGCCATTAGAATGCCTTACAACCGGATAAGTGTTGGTTTGATTGCAGAGGCATTCAGTGGGGACAAGATAAGTGCTTAGCGTGACTAAGAGAGTACAAATTGGCACAGTGAGTTCTCTTGGAAAGGGAGCGATGGATTGGGGAGACATGGGGAGGTGGAGGGTGGGGGTAAAAATAACCTGGGGCTGACAGAAAAGGAAGGGGACCCTTTGAAACTGATGATTTAGCAGACAGCCTCTTCTTTTCAGGAAGAAAGAGAGAGGTGGAAAGCGTGAGAGATCTAGACAAAGAGACAGGTAAATAAACACAGACTTCATCCTTTGCAGTCTGCAGGGATGGTGTTCAGTCAGTTTGTACACAGCTTTTGTCATGTGACAGCCTTGTGCTCCCAATATCTGTGATGATTTTACTTCATATCAGTGCTTTTGTGGTGTTCTGAAATTTGATGAATCCTGGGCTTTTAAAACGCCCCCAAGCGCTGTTCAGTGAGTGCAAAACTGGCTTCAAGGCTTGTTTGATTGTTTGTCATTGAAAAGTTGATTTCTCTCGAGAACAATATGTAAATATATGAATATAGCACATATTAATATGAATACATTAGAACGATAGCCCTAAAAACACTGTCCTTCAAATTACTGTTATATTAAACGTCATTTCATGTTGTTCTCTGAAATAATATAAATCTTTTCATTGTTAAGTCCTCAGCTTTGTAGCAGGCTCAATGTTAAAAACACTGACAGTTTTCTATTTAGCAGCGTGGGAGCTTTGGGGGAGAGAGAGGGCACAGAGCAGAGGATGGAGGAAGGAAGGGAGAGGAAACCACTTTAGATTGTAAAGGATTTCCATTTCCGAAAGACAAGCGCCCTCCCTCTCCCGGTCTCCATGTCTCCTGCCGCCCTCCCTCTTCCATTGCTCATCTCATTCTTACTCTTTCTCTCTCTCTCTCTCTCTCTCTCTGTCTGCCACTCTCTCCCCCTCCCACCGACTCACTGCCCCCCCATTCCTCCTTTACTCCATATCTGTCCTTTTCCCTCTGTATACAGTTAGCCCATTCTAATGGCCCAAGGCCAGGAACTCTGGGACCTCAGGAGATTAGATGGGAGCTAGGGATGGGTGTGTGTGTCTGTGTGCGCACTTGTGTTTATCTGTGCTTCCATCTGTGTCTATGAGCGCATATGAGTGTGTATTCTCGTGTGTGTGTGTGCGCACTTTGTAATAAAATGTTTTTTTTCCATTCACGAGTGGAATATTTGTCAGGCCTGACTGAGCAAGATGAATTTTCATCTCTGTGTCATCATAAGGCCACAGATGGGAGGGACGGGGCACAAATGTGAAGGATTACATAATTCAAAGATATTATTTTCATTCTTCCCTTCTCTGGAAATGTCCTTATCATCGTGCTCAGAAGACCCATCGCTTGAGAGATGAGAGTTTTCACCAAACTGAAGAGGGTAGGTTTTAGTGTATAGATTATATGATCATTTACAAATGACATGTTGGGCAGAAGAGTGGCCCAGTGATTTGGGAATCTGTCCATCAGCTTGGAAGGTAGGCATCTGCTTACTCAACAAGCTTTCATCAACCTGAAGCGACCTTGAGCACGACACCGAGTCCCTACCAGCTCCTGGGGTGTGTTCCATCGCTGATACTATACCTCTGACCTCCCTGGGGAGAGGGGCAAATACATTTTCAGAAACACAGTTAACTCAAATGGCGAGTTTCAAGGCTGATGTTCTATTACAATGAGTCAATGTCACTGAGATGAGCACTTGGAGAAAAAATATATCTATCATTCATGCCTATCGAACAGTGAATAATGTGACATATTTGCCTGCCCAAGCTGACACGCAGGCATCTTTAGATGTAAGGACTAACTAAAATGTGCAAGTCAAAGCTAGATTACATGCCAACATCTACAACAGCTCAATATTTTATTAAGAGATTGTTTATAAGACTCCTGAGACATGGACTCAATTTTATGGCACTGTAATACCAAGCACACATTTGATATGAGCTACACAGTTGATTGGTAAATCACTGTAAACAGAGCAGCTCCAAGAAGTGTCTCTTGGTTACATTGCAAGTCTCTAGTTTGATGGTCGTAAACTGGCAGAATTGACAGATTACACCTAAGTGCTATGTTTTCACTCTACAGAATCTCCTATTAGCACAATAAGTTACCACCATTAGTTATGAATATTCCACTGACTGTGTTCAACTTTAGCAAAATAACCTGTATTAAAGCTGTGCAAATATGCTAATCCCTATAGTATTATACTAATACCTCATAATCAAAATACTATTCCACTGTCAGATAAATAAAAACAGACAGAAGTCCTTATAGTACAGTAGTTAAATAAAGTCATCAGGTATAATACTGAGTTCCTAAAAGTTATAGTATATAGTATTGTTGTTATGATTCTTGATATAAAATTATGTCATAATCATTGTAAGGTTACCCTACCATACATACATACAATACTTCAAGGATAGCATGACATTGCCTCTAACACTGAAAATGCAACTTATAATAACTTCTCCAGTCTCAAGATTATTCAACATGGCAAGCAGCTTTAGTACTTGTTATATTACCCTTTTGCTGTTATGCATGCTGTAAACGAGATGCATAGCCAGACACAAGCTTCTGGCAGCGTTCCTGGGGCCCATTCTCCATGAGCAATGGCCTCCAGTTCAGTAATATTCTTGGGTTTGCGTGCTGCAACCAACTTCTTCAAATCCCACCAGAGATTTTCTATGGGGTTCAACTCAGGTGACTGTGATGGCTACTGTAGAATCTTCCAGGACTTCTTCTACAAGCAAGCCTTGGTGGAATTTGAGGTATGCTCAGGATCATTGTCCTGTTGGAAGGTAAATGACACCCAAGTTTCCTCACAGACGGCATGACATTTTCTCCTAGGACTTCCTTATACTTCAATGAATCCATCTTGCCTTCCACACACTGCAGGTTACCAGTGTCAGAGGATGCAAAGCAGCATCAGAGCATCACCGAGCCACCACATATTAGAGCCGACTTTTCTTGTGCTTTTGAGTCAGCAGTGGTGTACATATTGGAGTTCTGGCATGGAAACCATCTGCGTTCAGTAGAGACCTCAAGTGCAATTTATACTTCTGCGTCAAAATGACGGCGTAGACTCTGAGTAGCCCCCTGACGTGCACCTCATCAAAAATGTAACTACACGCTGAGGCGACGCGGACCGTAAGAACTGTGATTGGTCGGCTGGGAAGCTTCACAATGCCTCCGAGCTGACAAGAAATGCCCTGTGCTTTGAAGTGACTTAGTGGCCAAAGCAGCGTCTGTAACACGGTGGATCAATATATTTGAGTGTCACAACCCAAACGAAATGACTTGTTTCACTATCAGAATGTGATCCACTCGGTCGATAACATTTGAAAAGGCTATGACAGCCGCATGTAGAAAATTTTACCCCCATTCACATTACGGCACGGCAAAGTCAACACAGTGGACGCTGTAGCGCTACCGCTGACTAGGGTTTGGGGGTGTAATTGCAGAATGACGGACACACCGACGCACAAGTATAAATGCATGGCTACGTGCGTACAGCGTAGCTACACGGCGTTGCAGCCGTTGAAAGCATCCTTTTTCTGCCCTGTCCAGGTAGTGTAACCACTGTTCCTTTAACTTTGAACTTGCAAACTATCCTTTGAACTCACTATTCACTATCTTTATGTATCCTGTTCCTTGTTTGGTAAGGACGATGATATTCTCTTAACTTTTGGGACCATTGTTGTGACCATTTTTCTAACATGCAGTCCAAAGTGACACTCAACAAATCCCTACAATTTACCCAGAATGAAACACGAACACCAATGGATTGTTCAGAGATTTGGGTGGGTTTATGCTAGCAGCAGGTAATGTAACAAAGAGCCACCATGCTCAAGCAAGGATGAGGAGAGGGCTATAGAGGTCTGTTACCTCACTTCTTTGTAACTCCACACCCCAGATTTTCAAAATGTTCAAATATGTAGTCAACTCTTAAATGACGTAACTTTAGATGTTTCGGTTTTCTCCCTCTGGAGCCACAAAATGCTTTATACACCTTTTTCCACAAATGCAGCAGTATTTCCCAACAGCAGTATACACTTGTGAACAGACTTTGATGTGTAAAATTGGTGGACTTCCCCTTTAAAGCACCAGCTTTTTCAGTACAGTCACTCGACTTCAGCAACCATGTCCACTGCTGGTACTACTGCCATCAGACAAAATACTAATAATTTGGACTTTGGTGATTGAATTATCCATTGTGAACTGGGTTTTGGGTTTTATTTCAGTCTATGGTTAAACAAACACCCATTAGTTAAAAGTGTGAGATGTGGAACTTTTCAAAAATTCTGTTATAAAATGAAAGCATCTTGCCAGGCTACTGATGAATACTGTATGTTTGTGCATTCTCAATTAGTTCAGCTGTTTTGGTGTCCCTAATTAGATAAATATAGATAAAAAACCTGAGTGCTTGTGAATGTGGTGTGCATGTTGGCATATATTTATGAATCTGTTTACTCTGCATCCTGTATATTTGTATCTATGCTTTTCTGGATGTGTGTTTGTCACAGTTGTTAATGTCTGCATAGTCTATGTGTACATACTACAGTAAGAACTTGCATGTGTATTTGTGTTATCCTATTTTGGCTAAATTATGGGTTTCTCATTAGCAACAGTGTAAATATTTGTGTGTGCAGTACATATCTTGCTGTGAAAGCAGCTTGCTGCCTTTGAACAATAAAAAAATCATCTGCTTATCAGCAAAACAGAACGCGGCTCCAAGTCCTGGAAAAGACAGACAGAACAGATGTTCAGAATGATGTGTGTGTGAGAGAAAGAGAGAGAGAGAGGGATGGTTTATTCCCTCATTCTTAACATGTTTACATTTAGGATTGTAATGAGTGAGGCTTTTGAAATGTGGATCATTTAATTGTGTTAACATGCAGCCCACTCAAAACTGCAGCTGGAATTTCAAAGCTTCTGTGCTTTCTGAACATTTTTCTCATTGGCTTAATGCATGTGTGTCAGTGTCTCTTTTTTTATTGTTCTTTCATATACACAGACACAGTCAAAATCAGTCTCTCACTTTTGTTCACATACAACACTCATTTGCACGCAAACTCTCATGTACTGCAGAATCAAAATCAAAAGTAGGTTTACACATACAAGGAAATTGCTTTGGTGACTTGGTGCTTAACAATAAAGCTTTTACTTCTTTCTGTCTATTTGATGTCTTTTCCAGCCCCATCCATGTTATCCAATAAAACAGGGTGTATTTTTGAAAGTAGCGGATGCTATGTGTGTGTTCAGATCTTTTGTCCTTCAGAGTTTCCTGAAGGGCCCATCCTAGACATCAGCAACTTACAGATACACTACACACACACACAAAAGTACACGAGGTACACAAAATGACGCAGACTACATCGTAATAAAATCGACTGATGCTCATTCTCTTTGTGTCTTTATTTGTTTAAACAAGACTCTGAATCACTTTAATTGCTACATTAAATGTAGAGGATGTCGCTGGTGCAGAGGCATACAGCACTGACCACTACAGACAGACAGAGTTTGTGTTTCACAGGGAGGATATGAGCTTGCATGCACTTCAGTTGGATATAGAATCTAAGACCATAGGAAGCCAGTGGATTTTACATGCAAAAGTAAAGAATCTTTTCAGCATTGAGTCACTACACACTGTATAGAATATGTATACATCTACAGAAAATGAATGGTGGGCAGCCATTAGTACACTGAAAGACATTAGAGACATTACAAAACATAGACATGAATTCATTAAAAAGAGCCGTAGTACACAAAAACTTGTGTAGCCATTAGAGGATCTGTTGGATCATAAACAAGATGGCAAGAGTTACTGTTATGACACCAATCCCGTTGATGTTCTCTGCTAAAATGCATTTAAATGGGTGAACTAGCAGCTTTCTTTAATACATGACCTGACTTGATTTTGACACATTTCTGGGATTTATTCAGTGTTGAAAACGAAACATGGGCTTGGATTTTCACTGGTTTTGCTCAGTAATATTCAGAATAACATTGACTGATATTTCCTTTTTCTTTGTCTTTTTTTAATCCCTTTCTCCTCACCCTGACTCCTCCATCTCCTTATCTTCTTCTTCTGTGTTGTCTGTGTGTGTACGTGGATGTACAGGCTATGGCTTTGTGGACTTTGACAGCCCTGCAGCAGCCCAGAAGGCTGTGGCCTCGCTCAAAGCCAGCGGAGTCCAGGCACAGATGGCGAAGGTAAGCTTCAACCCGCCCTTCACTCTCTGGTCTGCTTTACTTGTTGTTGTTTGGCTTTCTTGTGGTTATGTACTCCAGGTAGACTCAGTCACTGTCTGTAAACCCTGAAGACACCGGGTGGTGTTGGTGGTCATCATAATGACAGTGATGATGGTTGATGTTATTTGTGGTCACAGTAATAATAATGACTACAGTAGTTCAATGTTGATAATTACAATAACCATCACGGAATTTGCTGTATGTCTGTTATACTGTTACATTGATCCATGTGAGACTGATAGGTGCAGCTTTGATTAAGTCAATAATGAGATTATTGATTGAGTCCATATAGAGTTAATGATTAACGACCATGGTCATGATGAGATTATTGATCACATTCCCGAGAAAACGGGATAAAGGGTGGAGCCGATAATTTAGATGGCTGAGCTAGTTTCCTTTAACCCTGTATCCTTTCTTTCCTTTCTTTCACCATTTTCTTATGTGTTCCTCATGCATCGGTTCTATATTCTTCTCAAATGCTAGTAATCATCCAATGGTTGTGTTTGTAGTTTAGTGTGTGTGTGTGTGTTTGTCTGTGTGTGTGTATGTGTGTAGCTGGCAGTGGTATGCCACAATGTCGTGCCAAAACATGTGGGCCTTACCAGCACAATCACATTATCCTTCAATGCGTGCGAAAGAAAGACACTGAATAGCCTGCCGTGCTTTCAGATTCATTAAAGCTGTATCACTGCATACTTCCTTTTATAAATGAGAGAAGAGTGCAATTAAAATGGGCCAGTCTTCAGGCACCAGGAGCATCCCATTGAATTAAACAGCAGCAAGCCTCTGAGCCACCTTTGCCTTGCTCTTCTATTAAACCTCTTTTCATTAGACTTCCATCTCTTATTTTGTTCCTAACTGCTTGGGGGGCATGTGGAAGAGCAGTGTTGATGTGTTTAGCTGTTATTAAAGAGAGAAGAACCCTCGACTCCTTGGAGATTGAGTTTTCCGGAGGGATTGAAAGGAGGGCAAGGAGTCAATTCCAAATGAAATTACACAGACTTCTTACTGTTTCATGAACTAATTATGCACAGAGCTGCTGATGTCCCAGCTAACTTTCCTGGATCAGAGTGCAATGAGAAAGTCAGTCTCAAAAACACTGATGTTGGATTTCTAACTCGAGCCCCTAACATTTTGTAAGTTGAGCAGCTTAATTGGGGTTTGACAAAATCTTGGTTTTAACGCTCTCAGTACCAATTAGACCGAGACAAATTTGTCACAGAGAAAACTCATGCCATTTCCCACATCCTTCTCAGAGTACACTGAGGTTTTATAAGTTAGCTGGGAAGAAACTTTTATTCTTAGTTCTAATCTGCAAGATAGGCCAAAGACAGCAGTGGTGGCAGTAGGAAGACAAAAAAGAGATGATTAGCTTTCTTGAAAGAGAGATGAGACATCTATGACAGGCACATTTTTCATATTTTCGGGGAGGTGAGGTTTGGAGAAATGTTTAGAGATAGAGCTGTGATGCTCATACTACCGAGCCTGTGTTGGACTGAAATGCTGGGTCAAACATAGCGTATATGTTAATGTCCTCTCGAGATCTAATCTATAAAGATAAATTCAGCCAAGCATGTCATGAGCTTTACTTTTCACATATCCCAAAACATGGAACCTAAACTTGGGAAGTATTAGTAAGTTAAATAATCCAGACTTGATAGAAATGTAATAATAATACCCTGCTCAAAAAATGAAGAGAACACTTAATCATCACAGTATAACATCATGTTAATTAAACTTCAGGGAATGGAAGCATAACAATAGGTGCACTGAAGAGGCAACAGCAAGCACCCAAAAAAGAAATGTTTTTGCAGGTGGTGGCCACAGATAATTGCTCACTCCTTATCCTTCCTGACTTAGTTTTGTTTAGTTCTTGTCACTGCAGCCCATTGAGGTTGCATAGGTGGTCCAGCTCCTCCAGGATGGCCCATAGGTTTTCTGTGTCTCCCAGCACAGTCTGAAGAACATGAGGGAGATTCCAGGAGAAGGGCCGTTACATTAGGAGAGCTGGACAGGGCTGTAGAAGGGCATCAACTCAATAGCAAGACCTGCATCTGCTCCTTTGTGCGAGGAGGAACAGGAAGTGCATTGCCAGAGGCCTCCAAAATGACTTTCAACAGGCTACAGAAACAGACTCCATGAGCGTGGCATGACGGGCCAACAACCTCAAGTGTGATCTGTGCTCACAGCCCAGCACTGTGCAGCTTGATGGCAGGTTCACATTGAGCACCTTTGACAGACTTGAAAGAGTCTGGAGACGCCGCTGTGAATTCTATCAAAATGATCCGGATTTGGAAATCCCATGTTATGCTATCCAGGATCACGTAATCCATTTTACTTTTGTGCCAGTTTTTCAAAACAACGTTGGATTGGATCACCCTGATCCAAATACAAACTTTTCAGGATGACCAAATCCAGATTTCCAGTGCTCTAAATGGGACTTCATGTCACAACCTAGGCTGTTAATAATATAAAAACCAACAGGTAGAACAGCCAGCGTCGAGTGACTTTAATTTGAAGAGACAGAAAATGCACAATAAAACAACACAGACATTTCTTTCCATTTTCAATTTCTTTAAACAGTCAGACCATCTGACGCACAACAAATCCAAGAAAAACAATCATAACCTTTATTCACAGATACACTGTGGATATTTTGAGCATGTGAGCATGTGAACAAATGAGTTCCTCCAAGTGTCATCCTCAAAGGTCAAAAGCCATATGGAAGAGATGGGTTTTAAGACAAGTTTTAAAATCAGACAGTGAGGAAGCCTGTCTAATGGTAAAAGGAAGGGCATTCCACAATTTCGGAGCTGCCACTGCAAAAGCACGGCCCCCTTTAAGTTTGCGACGGGTTTTAGGCATTCTCAGGAGAAGTTTGTCAACTGACCTGAGCAAACGGGTGGGTGTATAAGGATGAAGCAGCTCAGATAAATAAGGGGGGGCAAGGCCATTCAAGGATTTAAAAGTCAGTAAAAGAAATTTAAAATTGATCCTAAATTGAATGGGTAGCCAATGGAGTGAGTGTAGAACTGGGGAGATGTGTTCCTATTTATGTGTTCCCGTTAGAAGACAAGCTGCAGCATTTTGCACCATCTGGAGACGGACAAGAGATCATCCATTCATCCCACCGAAAAGTGCATTGCAGTAATCTAGTCTAGTAGTCACAAAGGCGTGTATAACGGTCTCAAAATTATGCTTAGAAAGAATCGGTTTCAGCTTAGCCAGCTGTCTTAATTGAAAGAAACTAGATTTAACCATTAACCCAACGTGTTTATCCAGTTTCATATCGGCATCGATTTTGACTCGTAGGTCTGTGACGGTTGGCGTGACATACTAAGCTAGGGGGCCTAGATCGAGGTGAGGAGGGGAGTGAGTCCCAGGGGTGCTGTTAAAAACCATCACCTCCGTTTTGTTTTCATTAAAACTTAAGAAGTTGAGAGCCATCTTATGCCACCTTATGTCCTCTAGACATGCAAACAATGGTCTGAGAGTGTCATCCTTACTCAAAGGGACAGAGATCTGGCTGTCATCTGCATAACAATGGAAAGAGATGCCATGTTTCCTAAGTATTGAGCCAAGTGGGAGGAGATAAAGGGAAAAGAGAAGAGGGCCTAGAATTGAGCCTTGCGGGATGCCACAGGAGAGGTGCGCCGTTGTAGTCACCACAGTTGACACTGAATGTCCTACCTTTCAAGGAGGATTAAAACCATTTTAGGGCTATGCCTGTAATTCCCACCCATCGCTCTAAACGAGAGACCAGAATTTCATGGTCCACAGTGTCAAAGGCAGATGTCAAATCCAGAAGCACAAGGGCCACACAGTCACTAGCATCTGTTGCTAAAAATATATCGTTAAAAACTTTTACGAGAGCAGTAGGGAGGAGTTATATTTTGCGTGGTGTGTTACAACAAAATGTTCTAAATAAATAGCTTCCTTATTAAGTTTATACAGTTAGGCGAACCCAGGACACTGTTAAAATACCATTACACTGTTCTATGCATCTTAAAGAAAACTGAGACTATACTATACAAAACACTTTATTAAAAACTTTGCATACTTCTTAATAAGAAAACTTAAGACTTTCATATACAAGAAACATTCTTCCCTTCATTCCACTTCTCTCATGCATACACGCTGGACACACAACCTGCCCTGCATTCCCTGTTCGTACCTTCATGCACTCTTCTAGTTCTGCATGTTTATTAAAGACAAAGTCAAGGCTTTTGGGAAAATTAACATACAACCTTTTTTATTGCCTTACCATTACTGAAATATATGTAATCCGGCACCATGTATTACCTCTAAAGTACATCTGACCTATTTGACTGTGCTAGTATATCTGAATTCTTATAAATCCATTTGTGGCTATCCTGTACAGTTGTGTGGTGATTCAATGACTCAGTATGCAACGGACTACCTCTGCATGGCCGCTGCCCACATCAGATAAAACACTTAAACAATTACTGTCTTATCTGCTGTGGTGGGAGAAGAGCTTGTGGCCTCATTATGACCAGATTAGAGAAAGGAACAGAGCCCAGTCCCACTCATTCTTCACTCCTGATCGTCAGTCCACCGGGCCTTCAGGTGACACTAACCACATTACAGTCTTCACACAGACGGACAGAATGATAGTCGAACATAACCGTCTGAGACTCACCAGACTTTTCTTCCTTTATAGCTCTCACTTTTTTCACGTGTAATTTCATCTTCAGGATTTGCGGTGCAAGACCACCACAGCAATGACCACTTAATAATAATAATATACGGTATCAAGGAAAAATAATTATTGTTCATTGTTAATGATGGTAGTAAGTGTTGTAGTGTTATTACATTTATGGGTGTAGCACTTTTCAAAATCAAATCGCTTAACATCGAGGTTAGCAAAAGTAAAGCACATTGAACTCATAATAGAGCCTGAGCCAAACAGGATTTTTGAGGCAGATACTAACGTCTATATTTAAGAGTTCTGATAACAATATATCAGCCAATACGTTGTTTCTGTTAAAGAATCGTTATCAACATATACTGTATAAACTGGCATGTCTTTAAAATAACTAAATTCACAAAAGAATTAGTTGTTTTTTGGGTTTTTTTACATGTTTTAAAACATTTCTGCAGGGGATCTTTAACTATGACAAACACTAAAATTAAATAGTCTAAAATAATAATAGGTGTGAGCAAAACTTTATTATGAGCATTAAATTAGTTTAAAAATTACCTTAAACTTATCTTTGGAATTTCTGTTCTGCAATTGCTTATTATTTATTGGCTGACATATAAGCTGTCCGATGTTGCTGCTGCTGGAAATAAAAAATATGTAGAATAGAATTGTACCCAGGAAAGACCACCCCACACTAAATGCGTACATCAACAATTTCTGCAAATGTGAAAGCTTTCATAAACTGGGCTAGAGCTGAATCAGTAACAGTAATCAGCTGTATAAAATACTGTATTAAAAAGTCAGATTTTGAACATCGAAACAATGAATGCAATGGCATGTAATGGCACAATAAAGAGAAAAAGTGAAAATAGAAGCTGTTTTAGGAGATGGCACTGATTTTTACCAGCCTGCTCTCAAATCTCCTTGTGCTTTTCTTTCTGTCTCCGTCGCTCTCTTTCATGTGCAGACAATGTAAAAAAAGACACTCCGAAATTCAACAATAGCGTTTGAAAGAATGATGAAATCTTAATGCTGTCTTTGTACTGTCACGCACACTATCTCTCTCTCTATTTCTCACTTTGTCATGTTTTATTTTTCTGTCCTGTTCATTCACTCGCTGCCTGCATCCCTCCCTTTCTTCCTCTGCAGGGCAGTGAAGGCCAGCTGTTTGTGTTGCAGGCATCTAGTGGTCTCCATTCTAGCATGCCCTTGCATTTCTTCCGGTGTTTTTCTCCCACTCAGTACCGGAGTTACATTAGAGTTGTTTTTGGCTGTCTGAATGTGCTCTGACAGCTTTTGACAGGTCTGATGGCATTATTATTTATCTAATCAACACCCAGTACGCTTTAGCATTTTGCATTACTGTTAATTGATGGTCCCTCATGTAAATCTATCACAGGGTATTTTGATGTTATACCAAAGGCCTGATGCTGTTATGATGGGCATCACTGGGAGGAAATGAAATATGGATAGTTAACTTCTAAAAGTGGCCAGCTGACTAAAAACTAGACGTGACTTTTACTAATTGGCGGATGACATAAAATTTGCATATTGTAGGCTTTTTAGCCATGCTAGCAGCAATGTTGGCATTCAGTCGGAAATATCTCAACAACTATTGAATGGATTGCCATGAAATTTGGTGTATTAGGATTAGTTATTAGGACAAATCCAGTGTGTATTGGGACAAATGTTAGTACAGATGTTTATGTCCCCTTCAGGATGAATTGTAATCACTTTGGGGATCCTTTTAGGAATCTTTTACCCTAGCTCCATACAGCTCCACACATACATACTTTGATTTTTGACCAAATGTAAAACTAAAGACATTCCCATCAGCCCCAGCTGCACTTTGTCTTTTGTGCTAATTGTCAGGTGTTAGCATGTGAACAAGCTAAAATAAGACGGTACAGAGCCAGACTAGATGTTTACAGTCTTCGTGCTGCCTTGGTAAACATTATACCTGCTAGCATGTTAGCATTGTCATTGTGAGCATGGTAGCTTGTTAGGTCAGTTGTTGACATTAGCATTTAGCTCAAAGCACCACTATGCCAAAGTACAGCCTAACAGAGCTGCTCTACGAATCCATGGCTTTTTGAATCAGTATTTTTCTTTTATTAGTTAGATGATATTCAATCATTATAAATCAGCTGTTTACTTTACATGCTGTACATTGGGGTTTAATTGATAGTTTATTAAAGAAAACAATACATTACACGGTGTAAAGGATGAAAACTATCAATATCAATCAAGTGTTCATATCCACATTACATGAAAAAGTTGGAAAATATGATAAAATTTTCATTTTTCTGCTCCTCTGTCATTCTCCCCCCCCCTT
This sequence comes from Micropterus dolomieu, assembly GCF_021292245.1. Classification (NCBI taxonomy): domain Eukaryota; kingdom Metazoa; phylum Chordata; class Actinopteri; order Centrarchiformes; family Centrarchidae; genus Micropterus; species Micropterus dolomieu. The sequence continues at coordinate 23,605,611 of NC_060152.1, read as the reverse complement.
GTGTAGACCATGCTGACTGCCATCTCGATGAGTGCCATCGCTACAAATGGAGTAGTGCCAGGTGGGTGAGCAGACGCTGGCACCACACAGTCATCACTGTTTGAGTCTGTCCGCTTCTAAATTTCTCTTTTCACTGATTGCTTTTGGCACATAACACCCAGCGCAGCTTGATATCCTCAGAAACATGTAAAGCTTTAGTCTGGGATTTTGTGCACTTTAACTTGTCGTCACTCAATGTTATTTAAACAAAACAAAACATCAGCCAAATGCATGAAATGTATGTCTGTATCGCTATACTGCATACAGATATAGAGTTTACATAGTAATGATGGCCTGTATCTTACCAGTTGGAATGTGTACAGCAGGGGTCAGAGCAAATTACAGGCTTGTGGAGAAGTGTGGAAGTGTACGCCAATTATAACTGTCTCTGTTATAACTGGTTTCAGCCATTGTGCTGCTGCAAAGTGCTGATTAAGGTCTATTTATTTATGTTAAGTTAATTTATTTGCATGCTGTTTGGAAATACAAGCAATGTGGTAAAACACAATCATGAAAACAAAATTGGTCACAAAAACAGCGTAACCAAAACTGCAAAGCAAATTCACTAACAAAGACCACGCCAGCATGATATGGATGTAGGATATTTTATTGTATGATACGGATGGAGTAGAGCTGAGATTATATGCCAGAATGCGTTAGGGATCTGGATGGAGGGATGAAGGGATGAGGAAGAAGAGTGAGGGGTTGAGGGAAGTGGCGATGAAGAGATAAGAGTGACGGATGAGGGAATGGAAAGGTGAGGTATAGAGGGTTGAGGGGAGGGATGGATGGATGGATGGATGAGAAAGAGGGATCGGAGTCAGCCGGTGGCAGGTAAGCAGGAGACGCAGGTGAGCCGTCTCTTCATGTGTTCTGGAACGTCGTCGACCGGCGGCAGTAAGACGTGGAAGGGAACCAGGGGAGTTGAGACTCTGTGTGGGGGAACCGTCTCTTCGTGTGCTCTACTGCGGATAGAGCCCCCAGTGGTTCAAACAAAAAGAGACAAAGTGAGAGAAGAGAAAAAAGAAAAGGGGTTTGTGTGGGAGGGATGTGAAAAACGAGTCAGAGGGGAAGAGAACGGATGAGGTGTGCTTAAATACTTTGAGCGGAAATGGGATGTGTTCTAGGCGTGGTCTTCATTCCCCAATCTAGTTTATAAAACTTCATGTTGGAAAAGTAGGCGAATAAACATGTAATCAATTATTGGTGTCACAATCAATTAATAACTTAATTTTCAAGTTAAAATTGAAAATTGAATTTTTGGGGGTTCTGGTAACATGATGAGCATTTGTCATAATTAGTTTTTTTACACAAGTTAAATATGAAACCAAAATAGATTAATTGGCATTACTGATGATTTTTTTGTAGCAAAAAGTGGTGGCACTCAAATGTCAAACTTAAATCCAACTCACTTAATAAAAATAGTGAAAAGCACATTGAGTGATTCATACAGTTGCACATTAAAAGAGTATGTCCATTGTGTTTAAATCACATCAGTACCTAAATACAAACACCACGCACATATTTCTGAGTGTTTCTGTTAATGTTGTTGTGTTTATGTGTAGCTGGAGGCTCCTATTACATGATATCCCGTTCGCTGGGCCCTGAGTTTGGCGGAGCAGTGGGGATCTGTTTCTATCTGGGAACCACCTTCGCTGGAGCCATGTACATCCTGGGGGCCATTGAACTCCTCCTGGTGAGAAACATCCTCTGTACTGTACTCCCCTCTCATTATTTAACTGTCATCATCAGGGTGTCTGCTTTATATTTTTATATATGAGCATCTTTGATCAAGGATTAGTCCAGTCCAAACAGGATTCAGCCCAGTATGTCGGACCAGTCCAACCAACTTTAAAATTAGGCATTGTAGATATAGAAATGTGCCTTTCTCTGCAGGTGCATGGCCTATTTCTCACCACAGATTTATTCTGAAACTGACACTACTTAATAATTGGTGAAAAATGGACAACATTTCCAGAACAGCTGCAATTTCTTCTCAGACTGGAAATTAGATGCAAATACCCAACGACAGCCCAGTGAGTGGGTTCATGATGATGTTAGTAAAGGAAAGAACCAACAACTGTCTCCTTTGTAAAGCCTACTTGAAATTACATCCATTTCAAGCTTATTCACCCATGGCGTTGCCAGACCACAATGTGCGAAAGGGAAAATGATGGGATAGCTTTGCCAGGTTAGTGGAGGATGACCCCTTTTCCTTCCCTGCAGTAAACTCTGCACATCATACTTGGACAATTGTGTCATCGTGATAACACTATCATAAAGCTACTCTCAAAAGGAAGGCAATGTCATTGTGCAGCAAGTGCAGAATTGCCATGATTTGATATGACTTCTTTATTAAATTATCTTGGTAACACATAAAAGATTGATATGGTCCAAGGTCCAAAACTGGTGCCAATATTGGAAATGCTTCAATGATATGAGGCAGGGAGCCAAACAAAACCAGCAGCACAGAGGTGTTCAAAAACCAATCACTGATGTCTACTGAGAATATAGGACCATCATATCATTGAATTCCAAGGGAGTCTTGGCCTTTTCTGCCACTTTATTATTCAATATGAGATTGTGTTCATGTTAGACATTTTCTTTTTGAGAATGGGGATATTTTGCTCAAACCACTACTGATTGACATCAGTCACATTGATGTTATTTTAAGTAGTCAGGGAAGTCTCTTGGAGCAGTTAACTTAAACAAATAGTTAAAAAATTTTGGAAAGACACTTTCTTGACAAGTCAGATGCGAAGATTGATACCACTCTGATGTCTGTATGTTCAATATGAACATGCCGCCAGCAGCAGACCTTAAACAGGGGGAAACAGCTAGCCTAGAAAGATATTACATGGTAGTGAGCTTAGGTGTTGGTAGGTGGATTTTGTTACCTTTGGACAGAGCTAAGTTAGCTATTTTCGCCCTAATTCCAGTCTGTATACTAAGCTAAACAGCATAATATCTTCTTAAATGTGACGTGTTTCCACGTGTGGCCCCCATCCACACCTTACCTGACCAACACTGTTAGGTCAGGAGGAGAATGGGGGAGAAATTAATACATTAGACCTCAAACAATAGGATTTTGGAAATGTAATCAACGTTTTTACCAACAGATGTTGAAACACACACCTCGGACCAATAATATTATGGCTCAGCTAGCTACTACGAGGCATGTGCTAGTGGTCAAGTGTAGTTTACATGATGGGCGTGGGTTAGCTAGAAGAGAAGAGGGGAATTCAAATATTACTTTAACTGTGTCTTTAATAGTTTTTTTTTTTTATCAGAATCCAATTGGGCAGAATATAATCCAAGAAGAGTGTTTGTTGTCACTGTAATCCCTGAAAGCAAAATACAGCTTAACTGCTGCAGACTTTGACACTTCAGTTCAGAATGAATCAGTACCTCAATGAATGGGGAATTGGCAAACGTGAGAACAAATCCTGTGGCCCCCCCAACAAAAATGAAATGGTACCGCTATGTGCCACACGCCTTTGTGAAAATATAGTTCTTCTGCTTGAGTTTATTTTCCTCCTCACTGTGCTTTGAAGCTATTTTTTCTCAAACCGTGTGTTCTTCAGCGTGAATTCTGATCAGTTGATGAAATGCAGGGATCTATCATCTCGATCTTCACTCCTCTCCTCTTCTTCCTCCTCCTCCTCCTCTGCCTTTTATTTTACACTTCTTCCACTGCAGTGCCCCATGCTGCATGGACTATTGGGTAATTATGCAAATACTGCATTAGCGGGCGATCAAGACACTGGCGGAGAAACAAGACCATTCCTTGAAACAGTCATCACTTTGGTCCACTGTTATCAATATACCAGTGGGTTTTTCTTCTGTTATTCTCCTTCTGGATGCTTCTAATGGATACGTAGAGTGTGATCATGCCTGGAGGTTAATTTTGTCTTCTGGGTCAAAGCTGGCTTAGTTTCCATTGTAAAATAACAATCCCTGCAGAATTGTAAGGAGCGGATCTGAAGAAGGCTGATTTGAATATGTTTCATCCTTCCACCCAAGCCAAGAACACAAACTGATGCTGCTATTTTGGGATGCATGAACACAGTGAAGCAGGAGATTTGTTTGCCTAGTGATATGCTGTTCTTAGCATCAGATCAGTTTCTCCAGCCAAATGACCGGAATGAGCCATGAGCCTGCTTGTTCTTCTCAATTTCATTTCCTCAACTGTTTTAAGTGTAAACCAAATGATTATTTTGAAAAAAAAGAAGAAATTCCCATGCTTATGTAACAGCTTCACCATGAATGATCAAAAGCTGATGACAGATACTGACAGGCTAATTAGAGGTTTACCGTTTTATATATGATGGGACTATTCTTAGATTGACCCGTAGTAAAAGTGTAATAATGGCAGTTAATTTCGAATAGTAATACCAAGCTTGAGTTTTTTAATTAAGTTGAAATAAAATAGCTCACGAGAATTATGTATGCTGCTTCAAGCTCCAGTAGAGGACTGTTAATGTGAGCATCACATGTTTTCACACTTCACAGAGTTGTCCTCCTCACTCACCTCATACCTTTCTCACCTCTTCTTTATTATATTTCAGCTTTTGTTTTTTACCCAGGGTGAAATTTATTAAATTCAGCAGTAAACAGTGAGCTAGAGGAGCAGGCTTGTGACCTGAAATCTGCCAGTTTGATTCCCCAGACAGGCTGGGGAAAAGTGAAGAGGGAAAGTGGACGAGTAACACTTGCACTCCCTAAACAACTAGCAGCAAGATGCCCTTGAGCTACAATAAGATTGTATGCAACTTTTATGTGAAAAATGCAGGTGTACTTTCCCTGGATATATTGTATGCAGGGGTGGTGATGGTGCAGTGGATAAGATAAATGCCTTTGGTGTGAGAGACCCGGGTTCAAATCCACTGTGAGACACCAATGTATGTCAGAGGTCGCAGGCCTAAAGCAGGAATAAAAGCGTCAGCTAAAATGAATAAATGTAAAAACACATAATAATATAATAATATCTCTGCTTCAGATCTACATAGCTCCCAAAGCGGCCATCTTTCCCCTGGAGGGCCTGGAGGGTGCCGAGGCAGAGGCCGCCCTGCTGAACAACATGCGCGTGTACGGCACCATCCTGTTGACCTCCATGGCCACGGTGGTTTTTGTAGGTGTGAAGTACGTCAACAAGCTGGCCCTGGTGTTTCTGGCCTGCGTCATTCTCTCCATCCTGGCTGTCTACGCCGGGGTCATCAAGACCGGCATCGATCCTCCCATATTCCCGTAAGCAGTGATAACAGACAGACTGTCAGTCATGACAGTCTAACAAAAAATATGCTTAGCCACAAAACATAACCCTGACAGCCAGGAACACACTTTGGCACGTACAGTAAACACCTGATGTTGGAACACAAGCACACAACACATGCTGAATTTGTAAAAAGTCACTACATTGATGCTGGAATGCCATATGTATTGATTTTGAAAGCTTGGAAATGCATAAAATTGTGAACTATTTGTTTTGATTTAATTGAAATACTCCACACACACACACACCCCATGTGCCAATAATACTACAGTATGTATTGACAGGTGAAGGTCCAAATACTTCTAGGCTTGTAGGTTAAACTTGCAGTCAGTCATTAACATGCTGATGAATCAACAGCTATATGGAACCTAGATGTCTATTTTTCAACCCACTTTAGCACTCTTTTAACATCAGATTTCTATGCTTCTAGACATGGTTTGACCTGCATGAATGATTCCTGTGGATATAATGTTGTTTGAGGCTGAAGTGCTTTAGTTTATTTAGTAGTTTTTTTGCTTACTAAATAGTCATTTGTAACCAAATTAACATAAGTAACCAAATTAATCACATTGAATTGAATCAAATCAAAATCAGCCACTAAAACAATGCTCCAACGGATGTGCTGTGCTTTTCTTCTCTCCAGTGTGTGCCTACTGGGCAACCGCACTTTGGTGTGGAAGGGCTTTGATGTGTGTGCCAAGACCGTGGAGTCAGCTAACGGGACAGTCACCACCCAGCTGTGGCGCATCTTCTGTGATTCACCTTTCCTCAACGCTACCTGCGACAAGTACTTCACAGCCAACAATGTGTCTCAGATTCAGGGCATCCCAGGGGTCACCAGTGGAATCCTGGCAGGTTGGTTCATCTGGTCTGAATCTTCCATGTATTGTATACAAACATATATCTATGCATACTGTGAGTACACAAACAAGCACATCCATGTACAGTACACACATGTCTATGTCTTTCTGTCTCTTGCCTTTTTATGTTGCTGAGTCACTGATTTACTGGTGGTGTTGGCATTCTCTCTTCAAAGGAAGAATACTTTGTTAAATTGTGTTGTTGTACAAAGGTGGTCTTAAATCAGGGTTTGGCTATGTTTACATTTACATTAACTCATTTGGCACAGGGCTTTTGTCCAAAGCGACTATGTGCTTTGCATTTCTAAGCATGTGTGCAACTTTTGCAAAAGCGATTTTTTTGTTGTACAAATAGGGAAACATAACCATTTCTCCAGTATGAGCGGGTGCAGGGGAAAGGTACAGGAGGCATTAAGAGTAAATAAGGAATAATGAAATTATTAAAGAAGGCTGTCACTGATATATTTTGTTCAGACCATACATTAGAGTAATGGATACACTGAATTTGCTACATGGAATTAGAATTTTTCTCTCTCTCTCTCTCTCTCTCTCTCT
>NC_060152.1:23552807-23598785 GCF_021292245.1 Micropterus dolomieu | reverse complement strand
CTAAGTATTGAGCCAAGTGGGAGGAGATAAAGGGAAAAGAGAAGAGGGCCTAGAATTGAGCCTTGCGGGATGCCACAGGAGAGGTGCGCCGTTGTAGACACAGAGTCACCACAGTTGACACTGAATGTCCTGCCTTTCCAGTAGGATTGAACCCATTTTAGGGCTATGCCTGTAATACCCACCCATCGCTCTAAACGAGAGACCAGAATTTCATGGTCCACAGTGTCAAAGGCAGCTGTTAAATCCAGAAGCACAATAATAATAATAATAATAATAATCCTTATTTGTTGTGTTATTGTAGTTAATTAATAAATCCTTCAGACTGAGGTAATGGACTTGGAGACTGGATTTTTTCCATCTGTGCTCTGCTTTCCTGCATTCCCTTTTGAGGCTGCGAATGCTGTCATTTATCCAGGGTTGCTTACTAGCTTTAGACGTAGGCCTAACCTTTAGAGGAGCAGTAATATTTAGTGACGACAAGCAGATATGATTGAAGTGATCGACCAGATTGTTGGTGTTGGAATCAGACAGGTGTTGGCTTTGGCTCTGAAAGAATGCGCAAAACACAAGGACCACACACCACCAGCATCTGTTGCTAAAAATATATCGTTAAAAACTTTTACGAGAGCAGTTTCGGTGCTGTGCATAGTTTTAAAACCAGATTGGAAGATTTCAAGAATGTTGTGCTCATCCAGCACAGCTGTTAACTGGTTGTAAACTACCTTTTCAAGGAGTTTCGATAAAAAAGGGAGCTTGGAAATAGGTCTAAAATGTGCCGGATCTGCACGATCCAGTCCAGGTTTTTTAATTTGTGGTTGCACTACTGCATGCTTAAGATTTGCAGGAACCATTCCTGAGGTAAGGCTACTGTTCAAAATTGTAAGTACAGATGGGCCAATGGTGGGAAAAACCTCTTTAAAGAGTTGGGGGGTTAAAGCGTCATTCGGCGAGCCTGAGGGTTTCAACTGCCCAACAATTTGTTGTAATGCAGACAGCGTGACGGGTTCAAATTTAGTAAAAGAAAAAGGGGCAGTGCAGTCAGCAGAGAATAACGGATCGTAAGTTGAGTGTGTGATATGAGATCTGATAGTATTGACTTTGTCAGTAAAGTAATTTAGGAATTGTTCACAGCCGGGATCCAAGATATCAGCAGTTTGCTGGACGTCAAGAACAGAATCAATGGTTTTAAATAAAACATGAGGTTTGCTATAGTTTGCCATAATGATTTCAGAAAAGTACTTTCTTTTAGCCTCTTTCAGGGTTGTTTGATATAGGCGCCAGCAGTCCCCTTAATATTTGGAGAGAGACATGTAATTTGTCCTTCTTCCATTTGTGCTCAGCCCTGCGGCATTTACGTCTTTACATTTACGCCTTGCCATCTAGCCAGGGCTCTTTTTTTCCTTTGGGCTGTCTAAATTTTAGTGGAGCGACTGTGTCCATTACCATTTGATAGCTGGAGTCAAACCATTTGCTGAAGCCCTCTTGATCACTTCTCATAGAGTACAGTAGGACGCGTTTTTGGCTAAAGGCGGATGAGAATTTAACAGCAGTGGAAGGGCTAATAACTCGGCAGCGTTTAGCAGTAGTGCAAGGCAGTGTCAAATAAAACAGGCTTGTGGTCGGAGAACACTGGGTCACAAATCTCCACGTTCAGAACAGACAAGCCAAATGATAAAACAAGGTCCAGTATATGACTGCGTTCATGTGTGGGGCCAGTTTCAGATTGTACAAGGTTAAAAGAGTCAGTAAGGCTTAAAAAATCCTTGGCCATTGTTTTGTCCGGACAGCACACATGGATATTAAAATCACCGACAATAAGGACACGGTCATATTTAGGCAGGATTTCCGTCAAGAGACCGGAAAAGTAATTTAAGAAATCCTTGTTATATTTGGGAGGCCAGTATATCACTGCGCACAGCACAGTTTGGAAGCGACCTAGCTCGAACATGCTCATTTCAAAGCTAGTGTACTGAGGCAAAGGCGATAACTGTCTACATTTATGGACATCCTTGTAGATAGTTAATTTACCTCCACCTCGGCCAGATGTCCTCGGGGAGTTAAAGTAGCAGCACTTATGTGGCAAGAATTCAGATAAGACACTTGACTCACCAGCAGTCAACCAAGTCTCGGTCACAGCGAGGAAATCCAGTCCCCGGGATGTGAAGAAGTCCTTGAGGATGAAAGTTTTGTTGGCTAGCGATCTAGAGACCCGACACAGAGGCCGCAGGTTCCGTAGATTCGCTCTGCGCCCGCGGGGGCGACAAGATCTGTGGCCGAGGGGATGCAGCAGAAACTCAGAAAGCCCCGAATCGAATGGCTGGGGGGGACCTCACGATGCTCCGACCTGGAGCAGCGTGCCAGATATATTTTTATCTTTATCATTTTTCGTTTACCCCTAACGTTTATGCTGGGGATGCAGAAGTGTGTGTCGGCAGAGGTATGTTGGGATCCCCGATAGAAGCGGCGGTAAAGTATTGTGGCCATCATGGTCAAACTTTATGAAGTCCTTGGCTGAAAGTTGAAGATCTAGTAAAGTTTGACGATCGTATACAAGCAGGGTGTTGGCACTTGGAGTAATCAAGGTTAGGAACAGCACGAGTATACACACACATAGCGATGACAGACGGCAAGCTGAATACACTGGCGCCATCTTGCCCCATGAATGGTTTGCTTCTGATGAGTGTGCCTTTGTAATTAATGTACAATATTAAGTGACAGTTGAAATTAAATACATTATTTTTGTTTGATATTGACAGATATTTGGGGGATTATTTATTTTAATACTTTACAGTACTGAATGGCGTAATAGGTCTACTTTATATAATTTATCACTGTAAAGTACAAGTGCAAAATATAAAAATATAAATAAATGTGTATGTAGGCTCCTACATGATAAAAATGTTGGAAAATTTGGAAAGTTTGAAATTTTGTTCCTAAAATCCACCCTGAATCCACCCTTCTGTTGTGATCAGGTTAATCCTGATTTTTTGGATCAAAGGGATCCCTGTCCTACTAAAAAGTTTTGAACAACACAAACTGTAGGTTTGATCCAGTTTTATACCAGGATTGAATTAGGTGATCTGATCCGATTTCAGAAACCTTTTTTTTTTATCCAATAACCAAAATCTGATCAGATTACTTTTGAACATCTGGGCCCAGGAGTTCACTGAAGCCCTGATCCAAGTCTGGGAGGAGATCCCCTATGACACCATCCGCCATCTCCTCAGGAACATGCCCAGACTTTGTCAGGAGTGCATACTTGCATGTGGGGGCGATACTAGTGAGTCACATTATGAGTTGCCATGATGAAAGTCACGCAAGTTGGATCAGCATGTGATTTAATTTTTTTTACTTTGACTTTCAATGTGATTTTGAATCCAGCCTTCAGTGATTTTGGTTTCTGCTTCCCTTTCCGGTTTGCCAGAACTTCCTTGCGCCCAACCGAAAGTCCTTCTCCATAGCTTCCCAAAACCCGCCCACACTCAGGTTTTTGCTCATGTGACCACCAAAACGCACCCCTTAAATCTTTTAGTAAAGGTTATTTAGACAAAGTTATTAGACACTAGTGGAAGTACAAAAAGACAAGAGACCTTTGAGGTGCACATCTGATGGACTGTAGTACAGGTTTGACAAGAGATGCTATATCCTTAATCTTATTAACAAAATAATAAACACATTTGTGCAGTCAAGAGGAGCAGAGAGAGCAGCAAAAACAGTATCTATATCAATATATCAATGGTTTCAAGTGAGCTGCTGTACTTATCTTTACTTGTGAAAATAATCTGTGACAGTATAACTGAATAAAAGCTCTATCAGGTAGAAATAGTGGACATGGAGATTAGTAGATTTCCACAATCTCTCCACTTATCTACAGTCATACTTAAAAAGGTGAATATTTTTCAGGGAATCTAGTGGGATTGGAGTCATTGTCACTATACATCACAGGACTGGGACGGGATAGATAAACCTGAGTGGGCAGGACGGGACATTGATGTGTCTCTGAGCAAGTTACTTAACCCCTAGTTGCTCCAAAGGCATGCAACCTCTGACAATTAACAATTGCAAGTCATTTTGAATAGAAGCATCAGCTAAATGAATAAATGTAAATGTAAAATGTAAATATACAGAGCTAACATGAATAACCGCTATTTTCGGTGGCTTTTAATGGGAACGGGATGGGATGGGAATCATTCTTCTGTGCAGTGGGACAGGACAGAAGTGAAAATCAACTCCCATGTCATCCTCTATGCCAAATTTTAGTTAATAATCGTAAATGCCTAAATTCTTTGACTAGAGGCAGTAAGTAGAACATGAAGATAATACTGTCCTGCTTGTGTCAAGCCTTGGGCAGCATTTGCAGAATCAGGGAATTCCTTCCACAAGGCTCTGGACCTCTGCAGCATCACAATGGAAAGTGATCATTATATCGGATGTGCTGTATCAGAACAAACCAGTGGATGCAAGAAATGTTGGAAACTTCCCTCAGGTAGACATCAGGGCTGGGAATTACTGCCTTAGTAACATATAGTATGCCTAATGTAGTTCAGTTTCATTCTGCCGCCAAGTCTCCTAAGCTGCCTTAATTCTGTATGCATTAGGCCTTAGTTGTACCTGTAGCATAGTTATTTTCCTCCACTTCCTTGTACTTGTGCACAGACCGTGGCACATGGGGTAAAGAATTGTCACCAAGGCCTCAGCTTGTCTGGCCAAGGAACTTGAATACTTAGAGGCCCCGTATCCAGACAAGGGTTCTCCCCCATAGAGGAGTGACCGTGACGAAGAGTTTAATGATTGTACATCCCGACAGCAGGTGCATTGTGCATGAACAGATTCAGCAACCACATGAATACACAGGAGAGGAAGGGATTAGCAGGCAGCCTCCTGCTGCGTTGCACATCGTTTGAGGGATGTGGAGATACATGTGCTGCCTGGCCAAACTCAGGGCAAGAAGTTTATACTTGTGAGTGTACGGAGACTTTGAAGCAGCTGCATATCACATAGTGTAAGAGGTCTGACAATGCAACTGCAACCTCAAAGTTAACAATGAATAAAGTAACTTCCTGACATTACCCGTGAATTACTTAGAGCGCAGTTGTAGCAAGATTAGACTGTTGGTGTGAATATAATTGTATTCATTGTGAGAAACCTTTATCCATTAAACCCTGCAGCTTGCACTTACATCTACTTTGTGATAGGTGCATGTTTTGGTTGTGAAATAAACAAGACAAGAAGAAAATACAGCAAGCAAAGATGTGAAGAGAGAAGGAACTGTGTGTGTGTGTGTGTGTGTGTGTGTGTGTGTGTGTGTGTGTGTGTGTATGTGTGTGTGTGTGTGTCCTAAACTCACTTCCTCAGTCTTCTTGGTAATTACTGTTGACCTGAAAGATGATTACTGCTACAGCTGTACTCCTCCTCTCTCTTGCCTGCTCACTCAGAGTTAGTTTTTGTGTCTCCCAGACTCATTCTCACTTTCTCTCTTTGTGTATCTGTACGTTGAATCCTCATATAACACTTTAAGTCACCCTTGCACTTAAACTCCTTGCATTATATAGAACACAGTAGAGTATTTTTGACTTTACTGTACACAGGTATCCCACGACCCTGCACGAATAAGCAGGTATAAATAATTGATGGGTGGATGGATGCACACAGATATGTGATGAGGGTGTGTGAGTCCTTTTCTTTGTCTTTTTCTATTTTCTATGCTTCTCCTTGTGTCCATGAATCCTGCATCAACTGCATTGACTTTCCGTTTGTATGTGTGTGAGCGTGTATGCCTGTATGTGCGTGTGTGTGAAATGCACGTCACAAAAGACTGATCATCTCAGGTAAAAGCATTCTGCAATATAAAATTACTGTGTATTAAAATTCATATCAGACGCTACTTTTACCATGCAAACAAGAAAACGCACACTCTGCTATGCGTATATATAGCGTGTGTGTGTGTGTGTGTACAACAACAGTTACAGAGGACCAAGGTCACTATGCTAATTAGAGAGATGGTACCACTGGCAGTGACACTTCACACCTCCCTCCCATCTCTCCCTTTCTTCTTCTCCCCTCCACTATGTCCTTGGCACCTCCTGCCTTGCTTTCCCTTCTCTGTCTTTCTTTTCTTTTTTCCCTCCCCCTCTCCTTTTTTGCCTAGTTTGTTTCTCTCTTTATCTGACCCCCCCTCCAAACAACCTCATCATCAACACCCCCCTTACCCCAGCCTCTCCCAACTCCATCCTCACTGTGTGTGTTTGTGTGTGTGTGTGTGTTTGTCTGTAGCAGGTGCTGCAATGCCTCCTCCAGAGTCATTAGTTACAGGGTTGAGTGAGGACAGAGTGAAGGATAGAGTGAGGAAGAGGAAGGGGGGTCTATGTGGGTTGAGAGAGGAAGGCTTGGTGTGATGAGAAAGGGGGAGAGGACACACACATACACATACACACAAACAAACAGACAAACACAACGAAAACAAAGTGAACTTAGCTGCATGACTGTCATTTATCAGCCCTGATTAAACCCTTGGGTTAGGCCAGTTGGGTGCTTTCTTTCTTGCTTGCTTTTTTTCTCTCCTTTCCTCTGTTTTGCGTGTGTGTCTGATAAAACCCAGATGCCTGATGTTCTCTTGACTTGGTTTACTGATGTATCCAGTGTGTGTGCTTTCTTGCATGTGTGTGTGCGCACTAGCTTGCATCTGTGTGTATATGCCTCTATATATGCTGTGTGCGTGTGTCTGACAGCTGAGGTTAGTGATGGGAAGAGGAGGACAACAGAGCCAACTGACACATAAGAAAAGATGAGCTGAGACAAAAAACACATAGACAGGAAGACGTAAGCATCTCTCTCTTCCTCGCCCGGCTTTCTGCTTGTCTATCACTCTTGTCTCTTTTTGATATATTCTTTTTTCACCTCTCTTTTTCTTCTCCTCATCTGTCACACCTGTTTATTCAAATGTGTTTGTTTCCTTTTGGTTTTTATGTATTCTTCTCTTTATTCTGTTTCCCCTTTGCCTGTTTCATTGTGCTTTTCCCCTCTTTCTGCCTTTCTCAGCCAGATATGATACACTATCCCTTCACAAGCCAGCATATATAATGTGGAATTTGGTAGTGCTCTGCTTTCTGCTACTAAAACATGTACAATACAAAAATACACAACCATTGTGGTGCGTAGTGACAGAGAGGATGTACTGCTTCAATTTACCACTGCCATTTTTTGACACTGCTTGTCTCTGGACAGTTGGACTATTAACTAGAATTAGAATTCTTTGTTTTTGTGTAAGGAAGTATAAATTATAATGGTACTATATCTGTAAATGGAATACACATGTTGATATAAGATCTTTTCCACTTTTAATGGGACAAGCCATCGTGCTGTTGTTAGGTTTGTACTCCACTCAGAAAGTTAAAGCTAGTTAGTCTAGCTTGCTAACGTAATCACACAAATTCCCACAAGATGTCATATTTTGCTATTTTTAAGCTCTTGCACACTCACTGTTGTGTTCATCCTATATTATTCAAAGGAAAATGTCTAGGTAGCATTAGCTGTCTCTCTTTCTTGGGCCCAGATGTGGTGATGGCAGACCTCAACAATACAATACCCTATGATTCATACATAGTCATGAGGTAAAGAAGTGGGTGCTCAAATCGGAGAAGGGACTAGTCAAAAGAAAGACTCAGGATAAATACACAGATTTCTTAGCAAAAATGTGTTTAAATTTCAGCTGTACTTAATAATGAATAAAGTATTAATATTACTCCAGCAAGAGAACTGTATCCTTTGTAGTAGAATTCAAAAGTGTTTTGCATAAGAATAGGAGATGACAGGCTTTCTTTCTTTAGAAAGAGCTCCTTTGCTACGCATGACATCAATCCCACAAAATACCTTGTAAAATGAGACTGCCACAATAAAAATGTATTCAATATAGTTAATTCTATACAATAGGAATGCATTTGTATGTGATCCAACCTTTTACAGTAGTCAAGTATGCATGTGTTTTTAAAAAAAATATCTTTAAAAATATCTATTTTAAAATCTTAGATTGCACGTTTGATTAATTATAATGTTCTTTTCTTCCCAATGCTCCACATCCTTGTGTATGGTTCAAGGCAGAGTTGACACTGTAAAATACAGATAATGAATCACATTCGGTTTAGTAGTGGAGGACCTAGGAGTGGCCAAGGATGTGTGCGTGCATGTGTATTCACAGCAGCCCTAAAATAAAAGCCGAATGTATGTGTGTGCACATGTTGTACCACTCTGTGTGGACCTGTGTCTTTTTGTGGGGCCGGACCACCTCTAGTCCAACAAAAGCAGGAAGATGGGAAGGAGGAGAAAGAGGAAAGAAAGGGAGAGAGAAGAGAGGAGTGGGAGGGAGCCTAGTGAGTGAAACCCAATCGAATTAAATGTAATCTGGCCTGAATGTGCACAACCATCAGCTGCTCTCCAATCTTATTAACCCTGCATTACCAGCTCTGGGTTGTGTGTTTATATGTGTGTGCCTGTGTCTTTTTATGTTAGTGTGTGTGGAGGAGCGAGAGAAATGGAAGAGGTAACTGGATAAGTGAGAAAAGAAAAGAATGAGATAGACGGGATGGGAGGAAGGGAGAGTGTGAGAGGCAGGGAGATGGAGAAGAAAATGAAGATAAATAAGTGTGTTTGGGTGATTAATGTGACTCTGTGGCATTGCTAATGAAAAATTTCTCATCATAGCAGTAATCACGATAATTTTTGGTGACACTTAACAGTTTCTTTGTTTTGCTGCATTAACTTGTGTATTATACCATGAAAAGAGATTACATGTGGACAGGGATACAGGTATTTAGCCACAATTTAAATCTAGTAGTAAATAGCCTAACATACTTAGAAGAGCGTGACAAAACAGTGTAAACACAGAAGAGAGTACAAACTCAAGAACATTTATTCTTTGAGTATAATTAACAGTTTTTGGCTACAAGTTGGCTACATCTTGTTTTCGTTACATACTAATTTCAGATTTATTGCACAGAGGAAGAAACAATCAGTCTGAATCAGTTTCTTCTCCTGAAAAATGATCAAATCGCTGTGCACTGCAAGATGAGACGTAACATTTTTTTAGTAAAGACAACAGGAACTGTCATGTGAAGAACATCTATTTTTAAACTGCTTTCAATAAGTACATATGTTTCTGTATAATACTTATTATAAGCCTCTATGTAATTATTAATGCATATATAATAATAGTCTACTTGGACTCCACAACACGACAAATGCAGAATGAGACCTATTTTGAAGGTTTTTAAGGTAATATTTTGAAGGTTCATTTATGATTATGCCATCCACAAATTCAGAAATTTAAGGGGGAAATTCCACCTGTTTTTATAAAACTATAGTTTCTCTCTCCAGTCTTCTATTCTCTTGGATGTCAAGTTGTCTGAAAGAACTTGTGTTGTGTTTATCCAGCCTGGAGACACATACTAGTTTAAGTGATATGCAGCCAAAAGCCTTCTATCCAAGGGTCCCAGACTCATTAATATTTTGTGCAATGTGTTCATTAAAATTATAATTTAAGTTGAAGCAGGAGTTGTGCCTTTTCTGAAATGTAGTTTGCCAGAACAGTTTAAAAAAAAAAGAGGTTGACAGACAAATAAAGGGCAGTCACACTGACAGACTCGGATAAGGACACAGAGGAGATCATGAAGACTGTTAATTTGGGATGTTTTCTGTAGTTTGCTTACATCTTTGGTAGTGTTTTGCATTTCCCAGAGATCACTTTGCAATCAGTCTCCCACTGAGACCCCTTCTTTGTGTTGATGAAGTTTTATTTTCTTTCTTCATCTGTTTAATGCAATCAAATGTTTACAGAGGCTGGAAGTATTAAAATACATGTCCTTTGTACCAAAGCATGTTTCCTAGAAAGGCCCAACCTAAAACCTGCTGTTAGTAAAAATGTGTGCAAATGCTTCCATAGGTTATGCATTGTTTGAATCCTTACATTATATTAGTAAAACTTTTTTTGGTAACACTTTCTATGAAGGTCATCGCTATAATGACTTATGCATAAATTTATAACACGATATAATGCATTTTAACACTTTACTTAAAACAAACAAAGACATGCTATATAACTTTAAACATTACTATAAGCTATTATTCCATTTTATATCACGAATTCTAAATTGTGACTGAAGTGTATTTATAACGAGGCAGAGTCGATGGTTATAATGTGTTATGGAACATGGTCGGAGATTCTTGGCGCACAGTGATATAAACTGGTATTACTATTAGTTGTAAAACATTAAATCAAAAGGTCATAATGACTTATGAACTTTGCTATAGCGCCTAATGCATGTTTGTAAGTGAATGTCTTATGGAAGCATTATATCATGTTATAAATATATGCATTCAAGCAAGATCTCTCTAAGCAAGTCATTTTAGCGATGACCTTAATAGAAAGTGTTACCGTTTTTTTTAATATATGTATACACAGATCCCTGGTTGTTAATTTAAGTCACAGTTTTTTAGCTGTGCGCATATCTCTGTGAACAGCGGCAATTAACACACTGTGAAATCTGCAGTTCCATGTATCATGCCCGACAGCAGAAACAGAGTAAAAAGAAAACTGGGTGGTGGTTAAGTGGTGATGGCTGCACTCTGAAAGAAATTGTCCCAAGAGCTCCAAAGCTGGATTTTGTATTAGAGAATAAAGTTTTGAAATCTTCATGTTGTTAGACTTTTTTTGGATTTTTACAGCTTCATGAAGAAATGTCTATTCCTTCCCTTTTTTTTTAAGAGTGAATGGATATTTGGTCCCAACCCATAGAGCTAACACTACAACAGAAAACCAGCATCTATCACCTATTACAATGTGTTTCTTCTGTGTTATTCCTGACAAATAAAAAAACAAAACAATAAAAATAAAATGGATTTAACCTGAAGTTTGTCCAAACAAACGTGCAGAAATACATCCAGAGTAAATTAAGTGTGGTATCTAATGTGGCAGTAAATAAACCTATTACATCTTCATTGCTTCATATTTCAACAACACAAAGCAGTAGGCCAAAACAATAACATATAAAATGCTTTTATTTAGGAATAAAATCTCCAGCTTATATCAGGCATCATTTTGTTAGAGTAAGGTGTCTTTCAACTGGTGAATGCCTCATTTGAAAATGAAACCATTCAGTATTCAGTAGTAGTCAGTATCACCTCAGCATTATGCCCCCGAGAGGACGGAAAACAAAGAGGAATGAGGGAAATATTGCCATGAACAGAGGAGGAATAGAGTAGGTAGCTGGAGAGTGGGGGTGGTGCTTGGTTTGATGGAGCTGGGTTTTTGAACAGCTCCATAAGGACGGAGATAACTGGAAAACACTATAAAACGCCTCTCCTCGCATTCTTTCCCTCTGTGGAATTAGCCTCTGAGTGGGCTGCTGGAGCGAGGGAGGGTGCATAGAGAGATTGATGGAGGGAGGGAGTGGGAAGCCGAACTGTAGCAAGGGAGGATAGAGAGAGATGGAGTGAATGTGGAGTGGGCAGCTTGAACTCTGAGAGGGAGAAATGCACAGTGATCAAGGAGACAGGAAGGAAATAAAAGGCTAGAAGAACAGGAGGGTAAGAGGAAATAGGGTGGTGCTGCATTTAAAATCTCATTCCACACACACTGTGGAATACATATGAATGAAGTATATTAATGGCAGTGTGAGCGGCTGACTGAAATGTCCCAATTTTATGGGGACACTATTAAGTCTATTTTCTGATTGGCTGTTCATCCCTCACATCTCTCATTGTTATTGGTGGCCAGGCATGCTTGTTGTTTGTCATTGGGCAGGCAGCAGACTCGGCTGGATTCACAATCCGATGGCATAATTCAGCCATCGATCAAACTTTGTGGACAGCAGTAGCCAAACGGCTCCTCCAGACACACAGAGAGAGAGAGCTTTCAGAGTAGAATATCACAAATCAAATGCTGTAACCTTTTAGTGCATCTGAGTCTGCACATGCCCACTGAAACCCAATAAGGCTTTTTCTCTCACTGTGCCCATCAGCCTGTCTACCTCTTCACTTGTCTGTCTTTCTTTTCTTCTGCCTTTCATTGTTTTTCTTTCAATCACACATGCCCATTCCATCTCTTCCTCTTGAAAAGTTTCTTCTCTCAGTTCCTCGGGGTTAGTTGTCTTTATTGATCTAAACAATGCACGAGGAATCATGATGACGGTTGAACGAGACACCTGTAACCCCTGCTGGTCCTTGTAACATTTACCCAGATGAATGATTTGTATGCATGTCTATGTCTCTGTGTCCAAGATGAACTGCTTTCTAGCTTAAAATTCAAGATAAACCAGCACTTTATAATGCAGCAGTAAAGGACCTGTGCTTCCAGAGAAGACAGTGGCACTAACACGGCTTGTTTCAAATGACCCTCTAGCTCTGTGTTCTGTTACACTGTTGTGCAAGATAGATACAGTATATACATTGTGCACTACAAACAACCAGGGTTGGGGAGGTTAAAATATGTTACCAAAATTGTACGTATATTTTACTTTCCAAAAAAACAATTCAAATGAAAACTGTGTACAGTGAGGTTAATTGATTATTATACATCTTATACAGTAACAGTGAAGCTATCTGCATGGCTTGTAATCACTAAGGCAGTAAGTGAGAAAAGGTCTTGTGTGATTTGGGTGGAGTGATCCTCTAAGTCAATCCAGATAGATTGGACTTCCGATTGCACCAACTTGCTATGGAGAAAGAAATAACAGTTACCCTAGTAATTATCCCCAAAAGAATCAGCTTCTGTTGCTTTGCTGTAAATTATGAAGACTATAAATCAGTATTAAAAACTTTCTCATTGAACGTTTTTTGGTCAGACGATTTTACTTGATAACTACAAAGCTGAGTTTCCAACTGTAAAGTTACCATCTCAGGTTCTTATTCTTTAGTACTTTCCAAGTTTAGATGTGTTGAATGCAGAAGCAAAAGAAATGCTGTTAATTTTTGTAAAACCTTTATTGTATCCCAAACAATTTGCGCATTTTAGACTAAATTATGGTTCATAATAAAGCACTCAATCAATTTTCTTTAAAAAAATGTAAAAAATTAAACTGCCATCTATTGGTTGACTTATGTAGATCTGCAATTTTGCAACAAGCCTGATGATTACTGGAATATTTGATTTCAATTTATGTGATGGTGGATATAAGATTTAATCAGGTGTCAAGTTGAGTCAATGGCTTGTTGCAACAGTCACAGTCATCTTAATTTCTTGATAATCGTGAAATAAGACAGCTTGTAAAGAAAAAAAATGGTAGTAATTCTGTACAGTATGTACTTTTGCAGGTTTTCCTTCAGGTTGCCGCTAAAAATCAAAATTATAGATTGTAGCAAGAGCTTAGAAGATTCAATTGACTGCCACTGGCAGTCCTTTTTCAGGAACATTTACATTATGGCTAGAGAGGGCAAATTGGACATAAGTAGCCATGGTCAAGCAAATGGATAAACATTTCTGGATGCTCCTACGAATGTTAAATATAGAGGTGCTTGGGTCTGTGCACCTATTCTGGCTTATTATAATAAATTATATGTAACTGTAGCTTCTGTTCTCTTTATGTCTATGTGCACAAGAGTGTATGTTAGTAATAAGGCCATACTTAATTGGTTGACTGGTTAGTGGTGGGTTGTTGATTATCAGATCTCATATGAGTAAAATTTGCTCATATGATGAAGCTCTAACGAGGTTCTGTCTCAGGAGGACACTAAACCTACTCAGTTTGGACTGGAAGGGTTTAAGAACCCTTGTTACAGCCTAATGACTTTGTAAGAGGGGAGGATGTGGTTTGTACAGGTGAAATGAATAGATGAATGTGAGTGAGAGTGGGCTGTCATGAGGTGTCCTTGTTGGAGGATATGATGGTAATTAGACTGCTGTTTTCTCAGTGGTGTTTCAGGGATGAGCCTATTTAACCTCTTGCCAGTATGTGTGCACGCTTGTGTGTTGAAGTGTACTGTGTGTGTAAGGGGAATCTGTGTGAGAGTGTATGCATGTACCAGAGATGAAACAGTTAGATTCTGTGCAAGTGTCTTTGCATGAGCATGTGTGCGTGTGGCTGCCCTTTAGTATTTGCTGACTCAGGCTGGTTTTCCCTTTCTAAAAGTAAATAACCTTGGTCCGCCAAGCTGTCAGCTGGCCCCACTGTGCCCTCGTCCCAACATCTAAAGACGGCGAGAAAATCTCTGCTCCCTCATCTGAGCAACACACTCCACAAGCGCATCCTCAGAGAGCCTGTACACAGCAAAGAACTTGTATCTTCAAAAAGCCACCTTCTGATGCACAACTGGTACAGTTTACATGCTTTTATTTTCTGCCAGCATTTTAAATTAATTCCTCTACATGTTGCTGCATGTTGCTTTGTATGTGTTGTCTATAGGAGAGACTGTTCTTCAACCAGAGGGCTCGGGTTCAAACTCACACACTTATGTTTGAGAAAGAGTATCATTTGCGAAACCTTTTGTACTGAGAGTGTGATGGCAGTGGCTACATTTTGTTGTTTTTCATAACAAAGCATAACGGCAGCCAATGGAAAAGCAACATCTCAATGAGAGAATTCCAATATTTAGTTTTGAAATCTATGCCAGTGGTTTCTGTACGGCCAAAGCAAACCAGGCCAGACCAAACCGAAATTTAGAAGGGGAATAAAGTTGGCAACATAGCTGAGGTAAATAAAGTCAGTCACATAAGTGTTTATGTGTTTGGGTATTCTTTATATTTTTGGAGTAGTGTAGTTGTATATTGTTGAGCGATGATTTTATACACAAGACACTGAAATCAGTCACTCAAAGGCGAAATCACTGCAGAAGAATATAAAACACTGAATGAGTTCACAATCTCTTGTTAATCATCAGCAACTGATTTAGAAAAACTAAATCTTGCTCTAAAAATTGCAGAATGGCTCATGGAAATTTGAAAAGCTTCACATGAATGTTCTTGATGTATCTATCTGTCTATTTATTTATCAAATATGTCTTTTCCTATATTATTGTCTGTTCAGCTTTATCTGGTCTACCTATCATTATATCCGTCTCCCCCGAAGTTGTTTTTCTCTCACTTTATCCCCTCTTGTTTTGTTCCTCTCTTCACTCTTTCTCTTACCGTCTCCCTCTCTCTCTCTCTCTCTCTCTCTCTCTCTCTCACTCTCTCTCTCTCTCCCAAGCCATTCCCCTAGAGGTTAATCCCTCCGGTTTCAAATAGAGATAACCATGGCAACAGGCCACGGCTTTCGAGCTTTGGGTCTGTAGGACAAAGGCATTGATCAGGATGAAATAGTGTCAAGTATAAGCGCAAATCACACAACATGCACACGTGTACACACATTTGTGTGTTTGTATTGGAGGCAGAGAATCCACTAACCCCGACTTCACTGCTCAGTCACTCATATTACACTGTGTGAAAATCAACCAAGTATACATGTAGCTGCCGTTGTTAAATCGATAACATTGTTAAATCTAACAAATTCCTGTAACAGGGTCTGTTTAAAATGATGAAGACACAAACAGGAAGATCATGAAAAATGGAATGAAAGGTAAATAAAACTTTAATAGCCATTTTGTTATGACTGAATAAGAAATGAGAGATGCAGTTAGTTGAGCCTTGAAGGTCCAGAGTCACTAGGAAAATGTGTGAAAATAACTTATCGCTTCAAGAACTACTGGTTAGTGTACTTCAGCAAATTGAACCCCCAACCTCCTCCAGTACAGCTGCTCAGTGGCCTATCAAAAAAATATCCTTCCTTTCCAGGAAAGTAGGTGTGAATGTGTTTTTAACTGTGACACAAACAGTACATACAATTGGATAAAATCAGAGTTTGAAAAATAACCATTCAAAGTTGTGGTGGACATTCATACTAGATGTTATATTTCCTTTATTTTGAGTGCACGTAGGTCATACTTACAGCACATAAATTCATTCACACATACTCGCACACATACACATACTTGACCTTGATGGCTGGATTGCAGCGTGACAGATGTAGTGAGAAAAGCAGAGTTGATGAAAAAGGTCTTTTATTGAAGTGTAAACCAGTATTCCTCTCCTCAAGGACTTTATAGCCAAGTTCAGCAGAAGGTGTGGGTGGACACGGACAGCTTAACTCCCCATAACACAGCCAAGTCAACCAGCTTGTGTAACATTTATAAGTACTGCAAGTGTTATATGGCCTTGGACGATATCACAGTCTCATTTTTAGACTTTTACTGCAGTGCAATTAAGATCAGAATAAGGTCGTAGCCTTTGCCTTAAAGCCCCTCATTTACACTCAAACATTGACTTTTCTTTGCTTGCTCTCAAGGGGAATTGTTTTGAAAAATCCACACACAGTCATCACCGAGGCACTGCGTAGAATTTAGAACTGAGATTAGACTTTTCCTTGAGTTTAAAAACAGCATTTCCCCATACTCATCTCGGCATGCATGTATGCAACATGACACGGTGAAAACACACTTTGGTCAGAATCAAATGTGACTCTTTCTTTCCGCTGAGCCGATGTGATTCCTGTGTCTGAGCCAGTGTTTTAATCACCGCAGCGCCGAGAGCACAAACCTATTCCTCCCCTGCACTTTTCGAGAACTTTTTTAATTTTGCAGTTTCCCTTTAATTTGTTTTCTCTCTGGCTGTTGCTCCTAACTTCATTTCCAAATAATTTGTCTGAGGACAAGCCACATGCCATTAGCAGGGGAAAAAGAAGCCGGAAACAAACAAAAAATGCATTCAATAAGTTTGTCTAAAAACTTTCTTTATTAATTTTCTCTTCCCTTATCCGAGAAAGTGCTTCCTCAATGATAATCCAGCAATCCAGCAGGCCTTCTAGTTTATTGCATTTTTCTAATGAAATGCTCTGATACAGACAGGCAATCAAGGAGCAATTCAGTGAAAGGAGAAGAGAGAGAGGGGAAATAGAGGAGGTAGTATGTGAGTCATTTTAGGTGCTGAGCTGAACTCGCTTTTAATCTGTTAGAGTAGGTTGTGCCGGGTTACAGTGTTGGCTGCAGACCATGCACCCAGGATTGCAAGGTTTGAGTCTCGCTCTTGACCACCTGACCATTTCTCATCCTCACTCATCCCCACATTTCTTGTCGCTCTTTACAAGATACTGTCCAATAAAGCAGAAATATCACTACTGTGTAAAATGGTGACTTTAGCAGGTAGCTGTAGAGACTGATGAAAAAAAGAAATCCAACACAGACAACTTAAATCACTTATTGTCATTGCATCAGAAGAACAGCATAGAAACCACATGCTTTATGTGATTTTGTTTATCAGAGAAGAAAGGGTAGCACCAAATAACAAAACTGAAAGAATGTGAAAAACATCACTGGTAACTGTTTTATTTCAGATTTTTGCTTGAACAATGTCTATGATTGATAATAATAATCATAATAGCACCCAGTGCCTAAACATTTATGTTACCATTGATTTATTCCTTAAATCTGACTAAATTTTTCAGTTCAGATGTTTTTTTAATATTTACCACTACTTTTAATTCCATTGACCATTATTATTGATCACCTGAAAAAGATTGCTGGCATTAAGGACTTTCCAAAGCTCCTAATTAATTGTGTGCTACCTTGCCTTGACTCCTTACATGTGGTGTTCACATTTGGATATTGGATTTTCTATATCTACCTGCCACTGGGCCTCATAAAAGACACAGGATCCATTTTATAGTTCTATGCTGATGAAACAACACTTTACATTTCCCTAAAAACTGGTCATCCACAATATGGTAATTTATCCTCTTGGGAGAACGCTCACAATTTTCAGTGTAATATTTTACTATCTCCACATGGCCAGAGGGATACAATCTTGTTTCCCTAAAGCCAATTGGTCAAATCATCTTAAACATCCATATTTCTTGCAAAAGTAGTCCATGCTTTGATCTCACTCGTCTGTATTTTTACAATTGTGCTGCTCGACTTTTAACTTATTCCAAGAGAACAAGAGCAAATTATACTGATTCCTAGGTCGTCTGTTGGTGATAATTTAAAACACTGCATGGTCAAAATGCTGCTTGGATATCTTAGTTATTAGTTGCAGCAACCCTGAGACTCTCATGCAGGAGTCTCCTGGACAGGAGATCCTACAACTTGCATAATGTGGTCTTTAACTATGGATGCCTATACATATTACAACTGTATGCTGTACTTACATTTGACAAATCAATATCAGTCCCTTCTCTTCCTTTTCTTATCTATTTAATTTTTAATGTATGTTTTAATGTGTGTGTGTATGTGTGTGTGTGTGTGTGTGCGTGTATATGTAGCTGACATTGTTAATGAATCCCTCTGAACTGCCATGAAATAGGCCTCACTGATGCAGCTTCAAAAGTAGACTGACACACTCTCTCTCTCTCTCTCTCTCTCTCTCTCTCTCTCTCTCTCTCTCTCTCTCTCTCAAAAGCATCAACAGGGTGTGTACCTGTAGAGTCAGTCAACTCTCCTCCTTGGTTCCAGACTCCATTAATCATTTAGCAAGGATTTCCCTGAAGCCTGTTCTCTCCTCAGGCAGACACTACGACATCGAATGACACGGAGACACATTTATCAGACATACAGAAGATTTGTTTCAAACTCCCTCTGTTCTCACGAATGTTCAAGTCTACTCAAAGTTTTTTTTCTATTGTTCTTTAAAATGCACAAATTAGATGTGTGGAATGGGATGGACTATTATTAACTTGAGACTCAGGAAATCTATGTTGCGTCTATGTTGAGTTTTACATGTTGCTCTATCATAGTTATGTCTCGTTTGAAAAGCAGCTCTTAAAATAAATTATTTAGAATTTCCACTCAAGGTTATTTCAGTTTTGCTTTGGCTCTGAGTGATTGTATTAAAATCCATCCACCTCACATTTTGAGGAGGTTAGTCTTTGTCAAATGTGAGAATGTGGTTGGAGATAAACAGCATGAGTGAAATTGATAGAGAAATGTGGCCCAGATTGAAAATAGCTAGAATTATTCAGTTAATAAATAACAGAGATATAAAGACTAGAGTGGTTTTGTGTAAATTTAGCAACAGGCTTTTCTCTACCAGGTCGCTCAGTGGGAATTCATGACTTGGACAAGGATTGGAAATATTGCCTGAGCTTTTATTGTCCTTTAACAAACGTATGCATTCATATGCACACACACATGCATGTGTGTGCGCGCACATGTGTGTGTTTCTGTGAAGGCCTGTCTCCCAGATCATCCGTCTGCATTCCAGGTAATTAGACTGGCCAACAGCTGAGTCCCATTAGCCTTGATTACAGCATTCAGTACTACAGAAGAGGAGAAAGAGAGCTAGAGAGGCGGATGATGTGTGTGTACTGTACACACTGAGTACATTTTTAAGGCATTATGCCTGTTGTGTAGGCATTTGTGTGTGTAAACCTTGTACATGGGTTTTATGTGTTTATAGCCGTGCCTTGGCATGGTTAGTTGCCTTCGGTCTTGCACAGTCTAATTGAAGTAGCTCTTTTTCCATCTATGTCCATAAGCCATATGTGTTTTATGTTTTGTAGCATAACTCCTCAAAAATGTATTTTGCTTAATTGGCTTCCCACAGTGGAAGCTCAGAGTCAGCCAAAATTGTAATCTTAAACCCAAAATGGATCACAGGACTTGTTTCTGGTGGATCCTTGCAAGATAAGAAAAATCATATTTATTTCAACGAGTCTAAATGCCACATTTGGGTTTTTGGCTGTAAAATGTTCATGATGAACCATAAAGAAGTAACAACAACCACATAACCACAGGAAATGACACTCACTTCTACTCAGCTGTTAGGAATCAGGCCCACACTCATAAGTTGTGTTTGTGTGGTCAGTCTGAAGACCAAACAGCTACATAAGCAACCTAAAACAGATGTAACATTACACTCAGGTCAGGATTTTGTTAGTCTATCTATGCATCTATTCATGCATAGTATCTTTTTTTCTTTCAATGGAAACTGATCAACTCATGAGGCATTTTGATCTGCAAGCCAAGCCAAGCCAAGTTTATTTCATCTACCCAGGTTTTTCTGTCTCTCTGTATGTCCAGCTCCACCCTTTCTCCCTCCGTCTAGCTTTTTCTCCACCTCTCTCTTTCTCTCTCTCTTCTGTCTCTGTCTGACTCTCTCTGATGGTTTCAGTGTCTCACAATTGGGTGATTGATTCCAGCTCTGGATGGCTGTCAGACGAGCAGCCTGCACACTGGTGTGCAGCAAGGACTGCACTCTGCTCTGACTCTGTGATGAATTACTGGCCCTTTAATACACACAGTAGGGACAGCGTGAGTGGAAAAAAGAGAATGATGGTATGAGAAAGAAAGATGCCATGTTAAAATTGCAATGAGAAAGAGAAGACAGTAGACAGCAATGCACAATGCAAAAAAAGATTGAGGGCTATAGAGAAGGAGATGCAAACATGCAAATAAATGGGTAAATTGAGTAATAGCTGCATGTGTGACTATAGAATGATACAGCTGTGTGTGTGTGTGTGTGTGTGTGTGTGTGTGTGTGTGTGTGTAGCTCCCATTATCTAGAAAGGCCTCTCTTATTACTTTAAATGAGTCATGCACAGTGTGAAGATGCAGGCAGTGTTGGAAGCCAGAGGGAGGAAAAACTTTCTGCCCGTCACAAAATTGAATTAATCATTGAAACATAGTCAGTCTCTCACTTCGTCAAGTCTGATGCCATTTCTTTCAATAGTCAGGGTTTCTTTGCCACTTCACAGCCACTAGAGAGCCACGTGGAAAACTATGTTTCTGCTTTTGAATATTTATGTTATTATATATTTATATGTAATATTTATTTAAGTAAGTTAAGTATGCCATCACTTGAAAAGCTTCTAACCTCAGTTTTAATGATGCTTGAGCGTTAGCTCAAACCATTTAAAAGTTAGCTAAGCTGAATGACCTTTGTAGCCAATTAACCACAGACAAAAACCTGGTGTAGAATTTACAAAGTGCATGGATCAATCTTGGTATTCTCTTGTTCTGCTTGAAAAGTTACTTCTTGGATGTTTAAATGATGGCGAAGTCCATGCCCTTTTCATATTATTGCAGATTAAACCCAATTATCTGGGGACATACAATACACAAATACATAGAAAAAATAACCAACTCTAGCTCTTCTTGTGCTTAATAGAACATACATCCACAAGGTCTGGGAGCTCTTAATATGCAAAAACAATTCCATTACAATGGCCTTTAGGTGGCTACAACTAGAAACAATACTTCAGGAATACTTCATATTTACATTTTCTCCATTTTTATAATGCACTCAGATGAAGGTAGATAAACCCCTGAAACGTAGCGTAATGTAACATATTGTATACAAGCATAAAAGCAGAGTGATTTGACATGTGGGTTGTGTGTTAAAGAGGTGGTATTATTCCCTCTCCTTTATTGAGTTATATATCTTTTTTGTGCATGTACTAGGTTTGCAAAGTGAAAAAGCCCAAAGTCCACCCCAAAGTGAGTTCCCATCTCCCACAGAAAACACTGCTCTGAACTGCTAGAAAACAACTCGTTTGTAGTCCAGCCTTTACTTCCCTTTCTTGTGATGTCACAATGAAAATACGTGTCATAATGCTCGCTGAGCGACTAGCCCGACACGCCCTCAAAAACACCGGTGGAAAAACACTGAGCTGCAGCACACCTCTCCTCTCCCTTTGAAACACCAGCCGAATCAGCTGAATTGAAGCTGTTAACTGTCTTTTTGCTGACCCGCCTTTCTCTGCTTCTGATTGGCTATTACCGGCCTTTTGCTGACCTGCTCTTCTCTGCTTCTGATTGGCTAGAAGTCCTTAACTAGGAACTGCACATGTGCAACTCCCAACAAAGATCATTTAGAGACAAGATGTATCACTCCATAGCTAAAACGAAGCCTTCCACACACAGGGTGAAAAGAGGAGCTGCAGCAATGTGCAGTATGACAAAAAATATGGTGCTTTTTGAAAATTAAACCATGTAAACCTGTTCTGGTACAACCCCTAAATAGGATTTTGAACCTGAAAATGAGCATAATACCACCTCTTTAAGATCCTTATAATTGAA
Source organism: Micropterus dolomieu (assembly GCF_021292245.1). NCBI lineage: Eukaryota > Metazoa > Chordata > Actinopteri > Centrarchiformes > Centrarchidae > Micropterus > Micropterus dolomieu. The sequence goes on along the minus strand of NC_060152.1, from coordinate 23,576,753 downwards.
ATGTCTTAATGTACATCATAGGGGCAACTGATTACAATAACAACTTACATCGACATGTCTGTTTTTGTGCTACACAGGAGCAAACACATGTATATTATAGGCAGCCAAACTCCATGCCTCCACCATGCACACAGTAATATGAACTGACCAGAGACTAAATGATGAGGTAATCAGTATCCCATGTTGATTTCATTGGGCCTCTAGTCATCATGAAGATGGAGAAAAGTGTATATCTCCATGGCTAATGAAACCCTGGGGATTTCAGGGTTTAGGGTTCATAAAGTATTTATGGTATGTTCATTAAGTATTGATTAAGCCATTAGAGAGCGTTTAGACACCCGGACAATCATTATGAAAGATTAGGACTTGGCTTGAGGAAGAGGAAGATGGAGGAAGGCAGAAATGTGGAGAGATAAAGAGGTTTGGTTTGGGATGAATGGAAATGAAGAATACAGATGAGGATGGTGTGAAGAGGAACATGCAAGACACTGAAGGGGGAAAAGAGTGTGGAGAAAAGAGGGAAATAAAGGAGGAGGGAAAATCTGTTCTTTAAATATTAATTAAGCATTCAGATAGCATTTTAGACAGTAAGGCAACCATTATAGGAGATTAGGTTTTAATCTGAGGAAGGGGAGCGATTAGGGAAAAGAGGAAAGGACAGGAGGAGGAGGGCGAGTTTGAGAAAAGAGGAAGTTGAGGATAGAGAGGAGGTGCGCGGAAGGAGGGTAAAGGAGAGGGAAGAATAGATGGATTAAAAGAGGAAATGAACAGGATTATGTGTAAAACAAGCTTGAAAGGTAAGAGGAAGGAGTCAACATTTAATGAATAGAAAGTCTAATTTCTCTAATCATATACTGCTTCTTAAGAAAGTTCTCTGCTAGTTGTTTTCAGCGCAATTCTCAGCCTATGTCTACACTTCATTTTACCTCATCTTTTCATCTATCCATTTTCAATACCCGCTCATTCCTGTTCCGGGTTGTGATGTGTCACTTGCGAGGTGAAGTGTTGCTATTTGAGATGCAAGGTTGCAAAGAAATGTGACATTCAAGTACTGTCTCACCTCATATTCATCCATCTAGCATACAGACCCAGCCGGTGTTTTTCACAGGTATTTAGCCATTGCTTTGCCCTCTCTTTGCCCTCTAGCTCTTCAGCAGGTGTTGTTGCATTGCAGGGTAACCAGGAAGTAGCATGATAAGAGGTGCAGACCTGCTATAATGATGCAGCAATGAGGTTTAATGGGGCTGAAAACGCAGGCTGACTGGCTGGCAGGCAGGCAGGCAGGCTACACAGTCAGGGAGAAGCACAGTTGGTGTGAAGCTGTTTCCAGCTCATGACAGATGTTGCTGAGAGTGAGAAAAAGAGAGAGAGTGTGAGGGAGAGAGACAAAGAGACAGAGGGACAAAGAGACAGAAGGCGGGGAGAGAGGTGAGTCATTTGCAACATGCAGAGTGAGAGATCACTGGGAAGTAACTTTGTGCAAACAGCAACTTTAAGCAAAGTCAAGCAGAGTTTATTCACATGTGGGTGCTCCACAGCACTTTAGTTCATATCCCAGAAGTACTTGTGCAAATAAATGTGTTTTACAGCCAACTGTTTCTAGAGGTGGTGTAGTGAAGGGTAATGTGATTTCAGTAACCCACCATGTTACCCCTGTTGATTTTGTGCCCATCTCATGCTTGATTTTCCTGGATTGAGACAATATAAATGATACAAAGAAAACTAAGGATTTCCAGGCAGGCACATACATGAATTATAAACAGCAACTGGAGGAGAATCCCTCTTGTTCGCACAAATCTGCATTCATTCTCCTTGTTACAGTAACTGTAAACTGTACGGAAAATGCTGACCCACTTTTTGCTGAAAATGGGAAAACTACTGTGAGATTTTGTTGAAGACATATTGTTTTTGGATGAAATTAGCTTGTAACCGCATTGGCCACAGGGATAGGACATCTTCTGTTTTACCATTTAATCTGACAGAATTCTGTCAGTGATGCCTCCATAGATCGCCAGAGGAAATTCTGCTACACACAGAGTACCTGTGGATTGAAAATAGAGAATCCTTTGTGTCTAGATGAGCATATTATTGTTGATAATGACAGCGTCCACAGCCACAGTTAGAGTTTAAAGCACAGCGGAGCATAGCTTCAGGTGTGCTCTGGAGCTAATTTGTTTGAATGACAGAAACTCAAAGACTTGTAACTTTAAACAGTGTGACATAGCGATTGATGTGTTTAAGTTTCTCCAGTGATTTCTCCACTGAATTCCTGTAACTTGGATGTGCAAAGGTACCTTCATTAGCCTTAGCCCTATTGGCTTAAGACAGTGTTTCATTGCTGGATCTTCTCTTGTGTATTCACAGTTTTGTAAGCCTTAAAGTTCTCCTTTTCATTGTAAAGGTTTATCACAGCAACTGGGTATATAAATTCTCTGTTTGTCAACCCAGGTCTTATTAAGATGCCGTTTCCCATCATTTTTTGATTGTGAATATCACAGTCTCACTGAACTTTTAATCACTGTGTTGCAATTTATCACTGGGCATAAACATGGTACCATGAGGCATTTGTTTGGTCCTTCGCAAAACCAGAATGTATCTTGATTTCATAAACAAAACAAAAAAATCACTGTATATTTTAATATGGTCTGTGTTGTAAAGAATATTGTTTACCAAGGTCTGAGGCAAGTAGAAGGCCTTGATAAGCTCAGTGATGTAACTCTTTAACGAAGATGAAATGACAGGCTCCTCAGCTATTACATATGACTCTACGCCTTTGATATTGCCGCTTCCACCTGTCATAAATGCACGCACACAAAAGCATGCATGCACATGTAAAACATTACATTCAAAGCCAGTTGCCCTGTGTGGGAAGACAACTGTGCCACTCTGTGTATTGGACAATCTGCCAAAGGAAAATCCCTGCTGACGAAGTGAGATAATTAGACTCAGGGAGAAAGGTAAAATATTTCAGACTTCTTCACTGGAGCTGTTCTGCCTATTCTGAGTCACTGATTACATATATGGATTTGGTCATAGTCAGCCAGACTTGGAACTCACACTCAAACAGTGTCTGGTTCATGCAAAGGAAAATCCTCCATGGATAAAGGAAATATTTATGCTCAAAATGAGTCACATAGGGCAGCTTTTTTTGTCACAAATTCACATAAGTATTCACCACACCACACACACACACACACACACACACACACACACACACACACACACAAATATCGTTGTTCACCATAGTACTAAAGTGAAACTAAGCATTCTTGATTCTTACCATTTAGTGTGAAGTGTACAGCATATTCATTTTTCCACAGCAGTGGAATTAAATGTGCGGTGTCCCGTTCCAGCAATGTGCAGTAGTCAATGTCAGTGTGTTACTGCTGCTTGGGTATGTGCACGAGAGATGAGAGGGATAGAACAGATGTGAGACACTACTGTTTACTACGAACAACTTTCTGATATAATGTGTCGGAGGCTTTCCAGGCACTTCTGAGCACTGATCGTAATACTATGTATTGTGAATAAAAAATCTGAGTGTTGGACTCCTTCAAGAGGTCTTGTATTAAGAGTTATGTCCGAAGCCATAGTGCATACATGAGCATCTTTACGTCACAGAGAGGTACATCCAACACAGCTATAAACTCTCATGAAGCATTGAAACATCACACAACCATTTACAGCATTTGCAGAGGCATTCTGGGGAACTATGTATCCAAGTAGTTTTATGAAAGTATGAAGTTATGTTTTGAAATCATGTAGTTATTATTTATTGAAATTGTGTTGCACACATTTTTTCCATCTGTCTTTAAAACCAGCACTGTAGTTATACCGCACACCCACATGCACAGACAGGCTTTGGTCTCCTGTAGAGAATCATTTTAATAGAGTGCTGCTAATCAGAACAAAATAATTGAAGTATACTAGTCTAACTAACTGAGAGGCACATTAGAAGGATGGTTTCTCATTCCTGTGAAAAGATTTAATGCACTCAAGGAACATCTATGAATCCTGAGGGGGTTTCCTTATTGCTTCAGGGGTTCTGAACGTGGAAACGGTGCTCTGCCTTTTCAATGAAATGTTTATTCCTCTTTTGAGGAGAGTTTGCCACTTGAGTTAAAGTCACAGATGTTTTGCAGTAGGATTTAAGTCATAAATATGGAAATAAAGAACTTGAATGGCACTGCCTTAACCTTTAATGTATTTACTGCTGCAAAACCAGCTTTTAGTGGATGGTCATATTAAACTCCTATTTCTCTCTCTTCATTTTGAGCATTTTACAAACTGCAAAGTCTAGCTTCATCGTGCTGAAATGAGGATCTATCCAACATCTGAATTGTTCACCAGCACACTCCATTTTCAAATTTTCTTTAAGGAGAACGTGTGTTTATTGTGAGACCCAATACCACTGATTGTTTTCAAGGTTTCAGAGAAGCATTTTCCATCAATGCCCAAGTCTCTTGGACTAAACTAACACTTTTCTTTTCATTTCTTTTCTGGCTGGCATTGAAACTTATGTGTATACAAGACAAAGTGAAGTGACGATAAGTATTTCCACATCTTCTGTCCCACCCGACAGCAACAGGAACAGGACCCCACCAACCTTTACATCTCGAACCTACCGCTGTCCATGGATGAGCAGGAGCTGGAGAACATGCTGAAGCCCTTTGGTCATGTCATTTCCACACGGATACTAAGGGACGCCAATGGCCTGAGCAGAGGAGTCGGCTTTGCTAGGTATGCATGGGGAGAGAACCACACATGCACAAACTGTCACTTACACTTCTCCAAAATTCTTGTATTCTATACGTAGGAACTGAGGTTAGTTTTCCCTCTTACAGCTATGATTTTCTGTAGCTGCTGTCATTCCAGGGTCATGAAACAAATTTTACATATCAATTGAAGGTCACATCTAAATTGATATAAATGTAGGCTTTTGCTGGACAAACTATAATTATTTAACACAAAATAATGTAGATTTATAATTATCACACTATGGTCCAGATAATTTTTTTTAGATGCATGAGGCAACATTTCCCTGAGTTGACTCCCTGCCATTTACAACCAAAGGACTTCTAGCCACACCACATTCCTGTTGCCTTGGCCCTGTCAACCTTGCCTGTGTGTGTGTGTGTGTGTGTGTGTGTGTGTGTGTGTGTGTGTGTGTGTGTTGTATCTCTGTGTGTGGTCTTCTCAGTTGCACCGTGGAGTGTGCCAGTGATTAGAATGCAGTCATGTCTCCATTCAGGGTCACTGGCTATGTGAAGAAAACCCAAGACACACACAGAGGCATGCATGCTCACATGCCGCACACACACACACACACACACACACACACACACTCTCTCTCTCTTTCTCACACACACATTGGCTTTTGCTTGCCAAGCAGGCAATTAGTCATTGAGCTGTGATTGGGTGAGCAGAGCTGAATAGGGGCAGACAAAGAGGACATGACACACAACAGATCAGACTGAATGAAGCTTTTAAACCGGGACAAAGGAGAGGAAACCCCATAGAAAACACACAAACACTCTCAAGCACAGGCCCACCTAAGGTATTTTGCTCTGGCGTACATAGACAAACAAGCACAGATGCATACACAGAGCATTTACACACTTTATAAGAACCACAGTACCTTTTGTGCATTTTGAACAGTGACATAAGGAGACTATTGTGCTCAAGTAGCACCTTTTTCTTTCTCTCTCTCTCTGTCAGGATGGAGTCGACAGAGAAGTGTGATGTGGTGATTCAAAATTTCAACGGGAAATTCTTGAAAACCCCTCCGGGCATGACAGGTAGGCGCCGATTATAAAGACAACTGCTTTATACTTGCTAAACTTTTGCTTTTCTGTAGTGAGAGCAAGGTATTCCTCTATAGGTCAAGATGTTCATATAGATGCAGTGCACTATGTGGCATCATACACTCAACGTTCCTACACACAACACATTTTTTGTTGCACTAGGCCCCATCCACACTAGCGTTTTAGCTGCGTGTCAGAATTGATCTCTGTCTATATTAAAACGACTGAAAACCCACATCCAGTGGCCATTCAGGTACACTGGGCATGCGCATGCCGGTGTAAAAAGCAAGCAGATGGTCTACTCCACAGTTGCAGAAGATTTGGCGAAAGAATAAAGTAATACAGATGAAGAACCACACCAGATATTGTTTTTATGCATTGGCCAATAACGAGCTGGGACTATTACTGAATGTAACATGGGAGTTAAAAGTGACGCGACTATAGCAGCGGAAAACAGACTTGGAGTCACTGCAAAGTAAACGGCGACATGCACAGTCCAAGTGTAGGCTATAAGTGTTATTTGCATGGTACAAAATATTTTAATAAAAATACCAAATCAAAAACTCTCGGAAGCATTATTTTTCTGCTGTGCATGACTTATGAGAGCCAAACGTGAGCATCTGTGTTATCGTTTCTAAAGTCCTCCGGTTTTGCCCGTCCACACTAAAACACTACCAGGAGTTTTAAAACGAAAAACAGGGTCGACAGAAAACTTCTGCGTTTTAGGTCTTCGTTTTAGTCTGGACGGGAATTGTAAACGTAGCAAAAGGTCTCCGTTTTAAAACCAAACCGCAGTACTGTGGTTGGAGCCTAAGGTCAGGTCTTGAACTCAGTTTACCGCCAACGTCTTCAAAGCACTTCCAATGAGTTTAGAGGTTTGTATGTGGAGATCTTTTGTGTCTTCGTGGGAGCACAGTGGTCTCGTCATGGATCACCTGTGTGCAGTATGGTGTTATGTCCTAACTTTTGAAACTTGACAATGAAACCTTTATTTTATAGGATTTTAATGGATGCTGTAGAGAAACCAGCCGTGATTTCAGACTAGTAGACAAATGTGTATTGTGCGACATATTTATCTCTTTTTTCTGTGGTAAAAAAACACACTGGCGGTCTCATTTAGTATGTTTATATAGACTCTTACTGCCCACCGATCATTTTCATGAATGAGCCACATGCTTTATAAGTTGCGGTCATCTCTGCCTTTTGGTGTTACAACATCTGTCTGTGTACAAGGCAGTGTCAGTGAGACTGATAATATATCAGCATCATCTCTGCGGCTCTCTTTCTCTCTCCCACTCTCTGTCCCACTCCTTAGACCACCTTGAATTGATTTAGTAGGAAGATCTGAGTGAATAATTCCCTGACTGTACAGGACGCAGATGTAGATGATGCACACATGCATGATGTACATGTACATACACAGACAGACCCTAAAGCAAACAAGCTGTGTCTGATTGTCCCCCTAATTGTCAGCAATGTCTTATTACTTTTTAACACAGGGGGGAAGAGAGAACGGGACGGATGGGCTGTAGGAGGAGAGATAAAGGGAGGGAGAAAGGATGGGAGGAGAGGAGATGCAATGAGGAGGAGATTGCGGATGTCGTCACTGGTTTTGAATAAACGATGAGGCGTGTGTGGGTGTGAGAGAGAATTTCATATATACATAGACAGCGAGAGAGATACATGAGTAAGATAACAGAGCAAGGACAAGGTGGGAGAAAAGAGAAAGTTGAGGTGGGGAGAACCAAACTGATGACACAGAATGAGAGAAAAGAGGTGGAAAAGAGATGGAGATACTGAATGAGCAGATATAGATGGAAAGAAAGGAGGTGTGCAACACTGAAGAAAATGGAAATCAAGGACAGACAGAGAGAGCTGTGCCCCGTGCCCTGACAGTATGATTTGTGAGGTACAGCATGGTGGGCGGCTCAGTGTCTCACCCAGACACACACACACACACACACACACACACACACTTCCACAGTATATAAGTATAGCTGTGAAATTGAGTAGCAAGTAAATGATGCGTCATTCCATCCATTGCTACTGCTTTCTGCAGCCTGTGTGTGTGAGAAATACAGAATCTTAACTGCTCCTCCGAGCAAAAACCATGACTATCAGCGCAGTAAACAGTCACAAGCTTCACAGTTGTTCTAGTATGCAGGTTGACAAGCTTAATTCCATGACAAATCAGAAGAGAAAGCTATTGTGGTGCAGGTGGTGTTATATATTATAAAAGAACTCGGTGTTAAAGATTATTGTCCCAGTTCATTTGATCAAAATATATTAAGAAAGTTCCACAACAGGTTATCAAGTTAATGAAATGAAAAATTAATAAACTTTTGCACACACTTTCTGTGACAGAGCATGATATAGTTTTGAAGCTAACGGTGACTGGTGTGTACTGATTGATGTTTAACAAACTTAAAGCTGTTCTAATCAATATTGGCATATTGACAATGGATCAATACTATGTGTAATGTGAAAATGGCCAGTCATAGTGATGAACCTACAGAGAAATATCACCTTACTCTGCAAACCACCTCAGCTCTTCTGTCCTTTGTATCATCTTTCAGCTCATTGTTTTGGTCTACGGGTAACTGTTAAGTGTCATAGCTCTCATCATAGGTGTCGCTAGAACCTTTTTACTGAGGCACGTACACCTGTATCCAATATACATGCAATGTGAAAAGGCACGTTGTTAATGATATGAAACGTCGCAAAAAACGAGTCAATGTTAAAAGAGAGTGTTTATCGTTGGTGAGAGGACAAAGAGGGACTATCCTTCTGTGCACAAGAAGAGAAAATTACTCAGTAACTCAGTAATGAGTGACTCTTGGCAGCAATCAGGTAAAGTTGTGTTCTCTTCTTTGAAAGTCCAATTTGAGCAGGTTTATGTGTAGCCTAGCTGCAGTGTGTTGCTTTCCAGACTATGACTGAACTATATTATAGTGAAATACAACTTTTTATTACCTTTGATCAACGCTGACGGGCAACGATGATTATAAACTGCAGCATGGAAATGATAACTACGTCACGTGTGAACATGCGCTCATACGCGCGTGCACAAAATGAAACTTGCGCCTCTGGCTGAGCGGCGCTGCCAGACTTGCATTCCAGCAGCAACATTCGTGGGACCAGTCCAGATAGCACACACGTGTGATGGCACTCCTCATAGGCACACATCATTTTAAAACGAGACAGTGATTATCTGTCTCTCAGTGAAGGTTTAGTTACAACTCTGGACTAATGCAAGATGGAAAGCAATGGATTTACATTGACTATTAAAATGTTGATTAGTGGGGCAGACTGGGCAATATGGATGCACATCTCTCAGTAAATAATAAACATCCCTTATTTAGTCAAGTCAGTGTAAATTAGGGCTGGACAATAAAAGAATAGCCTAACAATAATTATCACAGTATAATTTAACAAATGTTACAATTACAATTAATATTCAATAATTGTTTGATCTTATTAATTTGTATAATGAACGAATTACCTCTTACTTTTTCTATTAAGATATTTCTTTCATTGAGGAAAAAGGGACTGAAAAAAGATTTAACTGAATTTTACTTATGCATATTTGTTGAAAAATTTTAACATAATTGTTTTGAATGTTCTGCCTCAGATTTGTGAAGTGATCCACTGTTTGGTAAGTGATTTTCATGTTCTGACCATAAAGAAAAGAATAGATGATTTGACATTTTTCCCAATAATTATCAATATCAAATGATGTGGAATTGAAATGTGGAGCACAGTTGATTCAAATCCAGTAACACCACAGACCCAGTCCTGACATCTTTAGCAGGTCACACAGACCCAGGTGAAATACAGGCAGCCTCAGCCCGTAAAAGCACACCCAGAGATGTACAGCCAGCAGCAGTCTTAACAGACTTTATGAGGATTTTTCTAGAAGAGGTTTCCATTCAGGCTTATAACAGAGACAGACTGTTTTAAAGGTAGTAGTGAGAGCAATCCAGTGCCTGGTGTGACTGTGCAGCAGTGGCAAATTGTTTACATGCTCACAGGTAACATAGCATACATAAAATAGGTATGTGTGCTTATGCTTATTATGACCAATATTAATGGGCTAAGCAAGGGAAGCTGGTAAGGCACATACTAACACATTTCATTCAAAAATAAATCCAAAATTTACATGAGGGATATGAGGGCCTGTGCCCCAGTAGAGCTTTATGTCTAGCAACGCCCCTGGCTGTCATCATCGGCATTTCCCGCTGCAGCAGGCAGCAATTTTCAGTGACAAGGCGCTTAAAACCCACTATACACTACCTGCCCAGCACCAAACAGCAGACAGACAAAGTTAGCTACTAGCTGATGGTTGAAGATACATCCTAGGATGTGCTGGAACACATCATCAGTGTCACAATATCACGCACCCTCACTCAGGCAACCCAGCCAAGGTTGATACCCTGGCTTGTGTCCCAGCATCATTGGCCCGCAGATCCCCCTTTTCGGATCCAATGTTATCTGGACACCCTCTCTGCAGCCTCCATGGTGAAATTGATGGCTTTCCTCTTTGTAGCCCCATTGATGCCCAGTAGGGTGAAGACTTGGCACAAAGAACAGTCAGCAAACTCTGTACATCTTTTGTGACCTCACAGCGAGCCTTCCAGCCTCTTTTCTGCCCGTCCCATTGTCACCGTGCCCACCAGAGCCCTGTGTTTCAGCCGAGGCTCTGCTGACCCACCTGGGCACTCCACTTCCTGCCAGTCTGTACCATGATGCCTGCTGATGCCACTCTGGAGTCCCGTGCGTGAAGCTCTGAACTCCTCGTCAAGGCTCCAAAAGTTTCTTTTCCCATATACTGTAGTGCTACACTGCTTAATGAACATACTATAGGTGAACATAGTGGAACATTTAGCAGCGAAAGAGCTAGATCTGTTTCTCTGAAATTATTGGAGACCAAATCAAAGCTGAAAGGAGACAGAATATTGGACTTACATTAGTCAGGTTGACAGAATCACAAATCTAAATGAAAGCTTATGTATGTAATTGATATTTAACTAATCAACTGTTTGCTACCACATTCACCATAAAAACGTTTATAAGGTGATAAGTATTAACGTCAATATATAGTGCTGCCCCCAATTAATGCAGGTTTAAACTTAAGGTTGCACACACAAGCATAGATACACTCACTCTATCTATACCTGTCAAGTCATTGACCTCTATTGAGAAGAAATGCATTGCCTGTCTTTGCAAGGGTTGGCCATTTCTCCTTTGAATGTACTGTATGTGTGAGAATGAGTGTATTAGTGTATGTTGACCAGTTAATTACTCTGAACTCAGAAACCGTTGAAACTGGAAGAATCCGGCCAACCAAACCATCAGTGTACTAATCCACAAAACACTCACACACACACACACACACACACACACACTGTTTTTACAGTTTTACTTTAAGGCTTTTGCAGAGACATTATGACAGGCCTTTGTTGTTGTTAGTGTATTACATACATTTGTTGACAAAAAACCCCCCACAAAATCACTAGTTATCAAAGGTTGAACCTGTGATGCTCATACAGTGTAATGATTAATGTTTGTGTCTGATTAATACCACAGTCCATCCAGGCTGATTTATTGACAGGCAACAGTAATATTTTACTCCCTAGCCACAAGACTAATGCCGACATTGATCACATGACCAGAGCTTCCATCAGCACTCGTTATCAGGAAGTTTATTGATACACAGCTTTCTGACTTCTACTGGTTGTTCCTGTCATAGAGATAGAGTATCTACATTAGACATAGACTTGATCTTCTCTGTTCTTTACCTTTTACGGGTAGATTTGTTCTCCATAAATAAAATGTGTTGGAAACATCTTCACTGCTCCTAATGTCTCACCTCCTTTAGTGAGTAGAGCTGTCCTACAAATTGATATTCCAATCTTAGGTGTAAATTGAGTAATCCCAGTGTATTTACTATACGGTGTAATTCTAATTTTCTGCCCCCATATTGTGAGGGAGATGGTCAGCACCACTAGAAAGTCATCCAGCTACTAAGACCACACATTTTCTACAGTGTCAAGTCCTGTCAAACCTTGATATATTAAATCTTTCTTGTTCTTGATGACAGGTTCAAACAGTCAACACTTAATAAGGAAACAGACTTCCAAGGTGTGTCCAAAGATTCTGCGTTTCATTTGATTTCATGGACCTGAGTGGGAGAAAAATATCACCGGGCTTCTTCTCCATTTCTCTAATATTTATGGGATAAAAATCTACTCTAAAACAGAATTAATATCTTATATCTCTGGTTAGGAATTATTGAGTTTTATTATTATTATGCACATTAGCAAACCTTTCTCAAAACCAGATCTCAAAGTCAAATCTGTGACAGGTTATGGAATAAGGAATAAATTGTGTGTGATGATATTAGTCCTCATAGTAGCCATTTCATTTTACTGAGACCATTTTTTGAAACTTGACCACACTGCACTAAATGAGGTATTGTTACCAATCGCTGAGAAATGAACATCTCACAGAAAACCTTTTTGATACCAAATCACAGCATGACTTTTTGTATGTTGTTTCTTTAAGGTCTTGGTGTCTTAATGTGGTATTTTGGAAGGATTTCTGACAAATTGTATACATTTTCGATGTAAATTTTTCGATTTTGCACAAAATCTGTGTAACAAGTAGTATCGACCCAAAAATTTCTGCAACAACTTCTGAAACATAATTGAGTATGGGAATGCCCATCAAATACTTCCATCTTAATGTGCTAAGCCCTTTTATATGCTAAACTATAAAACTTTTAATAGGACCCTATCTGAAATACAATGTTTATTACAGATTTATAATTAGAAAAACTTGCCACACAGTACTGTGGTGGTGATGGTAGGGTGGAGTGGAGTGGCAGAGAGTTACTTACTCTTTCTCTCACATTAGCTGATGTAGTGTTGTAGTTTTAATAGTTCTCTTTGCCCTGCCCTCCCCTAATGGTAAGACAAACAGGACAAGAATGAAAAGTCCAGATCTCAGAGAAGGCCCATTATCATTCAGTGGTTTCAATAATAATCAGGAGGCTTTTAAAACATGTGGAGCCTTAAATGTCTGGTATGATCATGATGCTTTAAGTCCGCATTCAGTGCACAAGTGATTCAATACTTTTCATAAATGGGAAATTTTATTTGATGTTCCTGATAATGGATGAAAAAATTGAATGAGCCTGTTGGCTGAGAAAAATATTGTGTAATTATTTGGCTGTACTGCAGACTTGGTGTCAGCTTACATGTGATATTTAGAGCCACTTATTCAGCACTCAAACATAGCTATTAAAATGTGATGCTTTTGAAGCACTAACCAAATCACATCAATGCTGTCAAGTTCTGAAAGTTCTGAAAAGACAGTCTTAATGAAGAAGAAGAGGAGAAGAGACTTAATTCTTGGACTTCTTAAATATATATGTCAGTGCATCAATATATTGTATTCCCAATTGTCTCACCGGCAATTCATTTTGTGTTGCTTTAGGTTTATGATGAGAAAATGTTGTAAATGTAGTAAACTTCCTCTCCCCCAGGGATGCATTCAGGGAATGGTTTGGTGAATGGTTGTCATTGTCATCCCGTGCTTTACAGGGGCAGCCAAACGAGACAAAGACACAGGGTGGAGATCATCTCAGTTTTCTTTTAAACTTATTAAGTGTGAATATCTTCCAAATATCAGTTCTCTGTCTCAGCTTACAGCCCCTAGTGTTATGTTTATTGCGGTAGACATATATATTTAAATTTTTATGGTGTAAATTGCTAATAGCAATATGAATAAATATTTTTGAATATATATTTTTTGATTTTGGTGGCAAATAGTTGGCTTCCTCTCATGTGTGATGCATGAACAAGTTACCCTCTAGAGTGCATATTGTTCTGTCCCAGGGTTTTGAGCTCTTTGATGCCGGGTGTCTTAAACAAAATAATAAAGGATGGCATCCCATTCAGCCCAGCTGGGGGACTCCTCATTTTGTCACATTTGGGGATTGGATCCCATTTTCCAAATGAATGATTTCCCATGTTGCCTGCTAATGGATTGGATGTTATTATAATGAGAATTTTCCCATTTGAGGGTTTGGATCCTACTTATATGATATCCTCCCTCTTCCCACAGTGAACACCGAAACCACTTTGCTGTTAAAAGCTAAGGGTTTTGGGCCTTGCTTAGAAGCACTAAATCTAAGATCTATGGTGTACGACATCTAGATCTGTCTGTTTCATCCTCCCCCATATTTCGGTTTACCTCCTATTTCTTTTCCTGTGTCCCTCTCACCAGAGCAGAGATGGATATGTTTGTTTGCTCTGCTGGAGTTTCAACAGTTTCTATGGCCGCCTACTTTGGTTTGCAATATCCCACAGCTCCAATGAGTGGTAACAGTATGTGATCCACTCTTCACAGTACAAGTCACCCTCCCTGCTACCCATGAACATGTCCTGTCAGCGAAACACTAAACACCACAGATTGAAAACCATTTCAAATCAGTAAAGTGTTTGTTCTTTTTTTACACACACACAGAGACATTCAGAAAGACAAACAACCAAACTCTCTGTAATTTTACAGACATATCTATCAGTCTCCAATTATTGTATTCCCTATTCTCAGTGTTTTCCCCCCAAATGAAGCAAAGAAAACACAAAAGATGGAGTGGAACTACTCACAATTTGATCCACAAAGCAGTGACACTTCAATAGATAAATTAAACTGGTAAATCAACTACTGCACGCCAAATACATTGTAAACACTTGTATTTGATTTGTGAACACACACAGTCCAGTAAAGTATTATGTCTGTTTACTTAATTTAAGTGCACTTTGCAGCTCTTGGCAATGACTTATGTTATTTAGTAACATTGACTTCAGGGAAACACACATGTGCAGTGATGCACAGCTACACGCACCACATAGTAGCTAGGTCAGTATGTGTTTGTGTGTGTGTGTGTGTGTGTGTGTGTGAATGTGGGTGGGGTTTTTTGTTTTTGTTTTTTTTTGGTATTACAGTGTATTAGCTCATGCACATTCGTCAAAGCTGGGAAGCACTGGTACAGCAAAGCAAGAACAAGAAATGAATGCTTAAAATTTACATCTACATTTTTAACAATAACATAATGTTTTACAGTAAGGCTATTTTTATGTTAATTCATGGCATTTGGAAAGATTATTCACATGTATAGCCTCAAGTGTTTTTACACATACAATATATTATGATGTTTACACATAAATGCGTGGACAAAATACCAAGGACATCTTCCCCCCAAGTCATGGGTACATAAACAAGGGTGTGTAAAATGTCAAATCTGCATTTTATCCATTTCCAAATGTCATCAACTACCTACATCCATAACTAAATCAATATCGATGATCCATTCATCATAGAAAAGCTTAATGCCTGTCATTGTTTCACACCTGAATATGTGAAACAACAAAAGTAGTATACTAGGTCACCACATGTGCTGTAATACAAAATCTCCTAAGTCAATAAAGATTTCTTTGTTAATGCCCGCCTGCAAAGTAAAAATATTAGAATAACACCTTTATGGATAGTAAAACAGGTATGTGATCAAATGTGAAGTAAATCAATAAAAGTAATTTCACTGGTTAGCAGCTTTTTCTCTCCTCTGTGTTCCTGCTCAATGTGTGTATCCGCACTGACTCTGTTACGGTGAGGCTCCACCAAATGTGATCCACTAAGCAGCCAATTCTGCCTCGATTAATTTTCAATGAGACCCGAGCAGTTGTCTGCGCAGTGCAGTAGTTTCCTCTGCAAACTAAGCGATAATGTTGGGATTTTCACAAAGTATGAGCCCCTACTGCCTACCTGTCAGGACGCTGAGGAGAAAAATACAGCCTGGAGGAAGAAGGGGAATATTGTTGTGCTTGGGGCTACAAAGATTGATTTATGTGTGACTTTAGCAATCATTTTTGCTCATTAGATTTGAAATGAATTTCATTTCTTCAACTCCATGTCCTGTTTACTAAAACGTTACACATCTGAACTCTTTAGATATCCAAATATTTGGTTCAGACTATGTTAATTTACTTGACATACCCAAAGTGACCCATTTTAGGGGGCAGACACAGCTGTACCCAAATTCATCACTTTTGTTGCTGAGCCGCAAGAGCGAGAGACGTAGGGGTCAAACCGACAATTAAAAATGTCCTTCTTTCCTCTTGGGAAATACAACAGATTGAGAAATGTAACTGTGAAAGCAAGCTGAATAATTAATTTGATGCACCAGTTTGAGCAGGTACTCTCGTCTGGATGCTTTGCAGTTGTCGCTACCTCCTGATTGTGTGGCGACTAAGTTTCCCTCTTATGAATAAATAACATTCATTATTTTCAATACCATCATCAGTATTTATGACTTGTCAGTGTGCTGTTAATTGCAGGTTATTTAACTTTTCTCCCACAGAGAAATGCACAATATCACAATTCTGCCACCACAGGCATCACCTAAAGCTAAAAGTGACATTACACTTAGTCTGTTTTTACATTATAGCTGGAATATGACATGAATAAAAGGGTTTTAGATATTTTAGATTTATATGGCTGTTATGATATTGCTCTTGTACTGTAGTACTACACATTAAGTGAACTTGTAGCAGCTGTAAGTGAAAGTAATTTTGCATCATTTTAAATGCCACACCCTACATTTGCTCTGTAGCGGTAAAATACAGATGATCTTTGAGACAAATACCAAGAATAATGGCTCTGTTGAACAGATTAATTGTTAATGAAATTACTTAATAGACAAAATGCCTTCCTCAGTTGGCTGATTTTGTTTGTTTGATCAGTGTATCCTTTAAACTTTTTGCACCTTAGCCAATACTAATTAATTAGTAGCCAGTAGCAATCCTTTTATCATTTGTACCCTATTTAAGTCCTGGCTTGTAAGACAAATTTTGCAATATTGACTAATTAAGCCAGAAATGACATATCTCCTCTTCCTCTGAAGGTGAAAATCAATGATAGAAACACCAAAAAAGTACCTTTCTAATAAGCCAGTCAGTTGTGCTGACTTTGTTTTCCCTCACCCAAACATGAATGATTGTCCACATAGCCATACACGCTACATGTGCAGGATCATTATCAAACATTATTTTGTGTCAAACCTACATTTTTAAATTACTCTTTCATTTCAATTAGTTTGCTGTTTCAAGCTACGGCTCAAACTTTCTTAATCTTCTTTCTATTTCTTCTTTATATTGTGTTACTTTTGGCGGTATTGTGAAATGCCATGACAGTATAATCTGACACGTCAGATTTAAATAATTACAGGATTAAACTCCAGGTATCCAAGAATGTGGCAGCAGTGTACAATAATTTGAATCATCTGTTGAAAAAACTAACAGAACCTTCTCCATTTATGGGACTGTCCAAATTCTCTGCCCAACCAAATATTGGCCTCTGGCAGGAGTCTCTGAAAAACACTAAATTCAAGCTCCACATGCACCAAGGCAACAAAATATTATTACAATCTTGATGCATGTGTGTGTGAGTGTGTGTTTGTGCATGTAAACACTGGTCCATAGTGCTGGAGCCATATTACCAGCTCTGAAAAACAGCTGACAACTACGATGTTGTGTATGTGAATTTTTGTGTACGTGGATGTGGGCTACTATAGCATACAAAATGGAATAAGGACAATGTCCTTCCTGTTGTTGTTGTTGGAATATGACACTTTTAACGAGCACAGGTCATTACACAGACATGTCCTTCGACATGTCTATGGGTCTGTGGACATTGCTGGATATTAATATGAGGTACATCAAGGAATTGAATGAAGGAAAAGTACACTGAGATTTTTAAATTGTGTCTGCCACCCTTTTGCAGGCATCTGTCACATTATGGAAAGATACGTTTCTACTTTACTTTCATTCTTTCTCTCTTGGGATCAGCTGCTTCGCATTTTTGCATCACTAATTCTAACAATAAATGGCCCAATTTTGTCATCTCACTTAAGTCCAAAAATACAAACTTTTTGCCATCTTTGTGATAAGCCTGGTGCATAAAAATAACAGATTCAATTCAAAACACAGCGGAACCCTTTTAAAGCAAATACAGAGGACAAACAATTGTTTTAGATCGGCAGGAGCTTCTTCTCTCTTTGTGGGGTACTTTAGAGAAGACGCAGAGAGGAAAGTGTCCTGACTATAGACTTGACAAGTTGTCAGCCGTCGACAATGCGGCTTTCTCTGTCAGTCATACCAGTAAAACAAGAACAGCAACAGAACACAGATGCTGCCTTTAAAACTGTATCAAGTGTGTGTGCTTGTCCACACGTCACATATTTTCTTGTACTTATGAAGTAGCAGTCATTTTACATGCAAATACACACATCAAAGAACTTCTAACTTGTGAGGGCAACAATACATTCTTTCCTGGTGCCAACTCTGGGGATAATACTTTCACATAGCCGAGGAAGGATTGGGGCAAAGTGAACATAAAAACAAAACATAAAAATAGTTGCAGTACTGTTACGTGCATGCAGATTGTCGATACTTTGGAAACAGGTGCTCTGGAGTTGTCATTCCTCTGTCCTACCTCTGCATTTCTCTTTTGCATCCATTGCATCCATTCAAATATCAGCACTGGGCAACAAAAAACAACACAATGCCTTTGTGTGAAAAATTATGTCAAAAAGCACTTTGGTTTTTAATGTAGTATTGGACTAATTTGCCTAATCTTCAAGGTTACTTTGATGCAATCGAAACACAAGCAGGTATGCATACAAGGGAAAATTAGTAACTTAATTTTGGTCCTGTGGCTTCATAGTTATATTAGTTAGTACAGTACATTAGTTAGCACAGTTCTACATCTCAAACAGGGCCGCCTTAGGAATGAAGGCCCAGAGTAAGTGAGTTGAAAATGCAGAGAAACAGACAGTCTCAACATATTTTTTAATAGCTTTAGTGCTACCCACTTTAATAATGTCCCTCAGCTAAAGTGACCAATGATCCTTTCATCACACTGTGTCCTCTCTGATTTTGCTGTGTAAACATAAAAACATCAATCACCCGTGCTGTAAATCTTGGCCATTTTTTGTTTGCCTTTCTGGGCCTAGTTCTTGTTTTTCAAGAGAAAACTACACTGAGTTTTGTGGTGAGACGTCGCGATACATACACACATCATACACACTGGACTGTTTACCAAATGTATATGAATGCATGGAGCATAGCTGGTAAAAGAGAGAGAGACAGAGAGAGACGGGGAGTGATTTAGAAGGATGAATACAAGGGATGATAACAGAGGCCCAGATGTGTGCCCTGTCATACAGATAGAAATCAACCTAAAACAGTATAATGACAAAGTACTCCTAAAGGCTCTATAATCAAACGGCTCTGTATTTCTCTGTCTACTTACCTTTGGAGTACCCATCCAGGCCCCAGGCATTCCAAATAACTCTTGTCTCAACCTTGAGCTCTGAATGCTTTTCTTTGCTGAGAACACCTCCTCTCATTTTTCAGTTTACTGAGATGAAGAAACATATTTCTTGAAGGAGGCGAGGTAATTGTGTAGTTTATTTTGGCATGTGTGAATCAGTACCAGCATGATGATATCGCCTCTGCGAGTTCATAGCATCCTATGCCTGCTAAGAACTTGGAGGACTGAGGATTTGACTTTCTCTGCAGTTGAAATCATAGCCAGTTAAATAAGACAAGAGTGCCAGCTAATAGCCTCTTTTAAGATGCAGTCAATGACTCAAACATGCCTTGGTGGATGCATTAAAATAACAAGTGAGAGGCAATGCATAAAAGTAGGTGGCTTTTTCAGTTTCAGGGTCAAGATATGTCTTTCTAAAACTGAATCAAGACATGAACAGAACACTAGTTGGTGTGAGTGTTCCACTGCTGCCATTATAGTTTAGGGCTTTATCATTTCAGTATCTTAATGGCATTTAAATGCCTTTTTATTTTAACATACTATTATGATTATTTGCTATGCTTCATTTGTTGCTATGCATCTTCTGCAGTTACTAGTCAGACATATTTTTCTTATGAATGTTATGTAACTAATTTGTGGTTCTTTCTTAGGAAGGAAACTGAACCACTGGAAATCCAAGAAATATACCCTAACGACAGAGAAGACATAAAACACAGGACTATCTGTCGGCTGTCTGACTACATAAGCCATTAAATGTCTTGGCTGAGTACCCTGGTTCATGTTAGGATTATCAGGTTGAAGTTAGAGCTTGATAAACTTTTGTGTGGGAGGTCACACTCAACTAATCCTGTTTGTAATCAACACTTTATTCTTTCTGTGGTCCAGAAATGGACCGTGTTGTCTTTGGAGCAATCGCAATCTCACTCTATTGCCTGGGGTCAAGCTGTGTGGAGTTATTTGGCGTATTAAGTATGCATGTTTGGTTTGTCGTTTGAACCACGCTATCAATGCTTTGATGATTAGCCTGTGGCTTTGTTTCCACGTCAAGGCTGCTTTTGTCATAGAATGGTTGTAGGGGTTGCAGAGATGGTGTGATAACTGCTCTTGTTTAGATGTTTGGATTAGGGGTGGAGGAGATAAATGTAAGTGCTGAAGTGCTGTTTTTAGGTCCAACTGATTTATGTTATGTTTATGCATGTTCATAATGCCCTATCTTAAAATCTTACCTACCTAATGCATGAAATTATACTTTTGCCCCACTATTAAGATGATTAATCTATCTGTGTTTGTCCTTGTCTTCCTCTTTGTCTGACTCACACTGTAGCCCCTGCAGAGCCGCTGCTGTGCAAGTTTGCTGACGGAGGCCAGAAGAAGAGGCAGACCCAGGTCAAGTATCCCCAGAATGGCCGACCGTGGACGCGGGAAGGAGAGGTGAGGCTTAAAAGTGCTTTTAATCGTCAAAAAAGCTCATCAGTACCCATCGTAAAAGATACACTTTAGCAGCCACAGCAGCTTTTTCTTAAAACACAATTGGAAAAGGCAATTTGTAACACAAGAACCATGTCTTTCAATCACTTTGTTACAACATAATCCTTTTTACCCTCTGCCACTATAAAAGAAAGCATCAAAGAATTTTTTTAGAAATATTTCCTCAGGCAGAATTATGCCACAGCAGATATTTCCTAATTCTACAGTAGTCTTTCGCTTCTCACAGTCAGAGTGAGTATAGTGTGTACTGAGATTGTTTAGAAGAGGAAATAGTAAAGCTAACAAAACAGAAAGTGGTGTTATTCTAACAGGTATGAATACAGTATATCCGTAAACCTCTTTTAAACCTTTTCCTCCTCAGCTTTCTGACAAATCATAACTGTAATCTTATCATAATAGTCAGGGTAGTGAGAGTGAAAAACTGTTGCATGCAGTACTTCAGATTTTAGTGTAGCATTTCACAGCTCAGCCTCCACAGCTGCTTCACAGGAAACAATACAGTATGTGTAAAAAGTCATAATTTTCATAAACTATAAATATCTAGCTGATGTTCCCTTTGACATCAGTTTCTTTTTCACATTTATAACCAGGTTTCAATGGCTTGACAGGCCCCCCTACAGGGTCATTATCAGCTTTCATTTCCAATAACATACTGTAGGCTGAATTAGATATGCTGCTGACAGTATGAAAGCCGGCATATAAAGGTTGTTGAATTTAAAAAACAAGGTTTTGGCTTGTTTTTTCTTTTGTTGAAACTTCCACCTCTGGTCTGTCATCTTCAGAAGAAATGAAACCTTGTGCAGCAGATTGAATGCAGACTGACTGTTGCACAATGCAGAGAGTTCAGAAGTTGTTAGTGTCGATACCAAAGCTTTAATTTACAGAACAAGGGGAAGTGAATAATGATGTCGCCACCCACACACCGAGTGCAGTTTTTAACAGTTTCCCAACATTTGCTTTACATAGAGGCTGGGAAAGAGCAGGGTGGTGAAGTGAAATGAAATGGAACCAGGTTGAAACAACTGCGTGCTAAAAACAAGAGCCGCCACAACAAAAACAGGATGCCACAGTATGTGCATGACCTTTATGTGTGTCTGTGTGTAGTAGGCACAGATTGGTTTATTTTTTATTTGTTAGAGCAAAGAGGGACACATCACATCAGGGCTTAGTTAACATTAGAGGCCCCGGTGTCAGTGTTTCTTTTTTTGTATCCTGTGGTCAACATTTGTGAATTGTCAGCTGGACTTAAAATAAATGATCGGTGCTTCAGTGGGATTCCTCACACATTTGTCAGTGGCCCAAGTCCTGACAAGCCCCACTTGGCCTTGCTGAGGAAAAGCATCTCTTCAGAGGTTTATACATTTGTCTGAGCCAGGTCTCTGAGTCCAGGCAGACTAATAGAGACATCTGGCCTTGAAGGTGCTCTGAGGGGCCTCACTGCATCCTCACACTCAGTCAGCCGACCCTAATCTCCAGAACCCCTCACTCCTAAATGAGTCTGGACTCGGGACTATGACATGAGCACGTATTACACACAAAATCACTCACACATATACCATCTGCACAGACATGCAAAAGGCATAGGAGCCTAAATAGGGACAATACACCCAGATACAAAACGACTACAATCCACATGTCCTGTCTCTTTGTCATCGTTTTGTGTCTTTTTTGACTACAAACATGTTGTGTCTATATGTGGTGATTTTGCATCTCTTTGTGGTGGTATTTTGTCTCTTTGTAGTTGTTTTTGTCTCTTTGTGGTCATTTTTATGTGACCACAAAGTCCCTTAAAACAGATGCTCTGGTTCCAGGGGCACCTGGACTGTTTTGGTTCTCAGTAAGTCCATTTAAACATTTACCCATCATTAATGAGGAGACATTGTGAATGCACACACAGAGAGATAGATGAGTGGCAAGACATGTGACACATCTCTAAACATACATATTCGTGCACTAATGCTGCCATTATGCAACAGTGAGGAATGTTGTCCAGTCTTTGCTTTTAAATTATAGAAATATAGAAGGCAAAGATTCTCCACTTCTGTGGCGGTTTTGGGGGGAAGCCAACAGGGGCCAGTGCACATGTAACACAGACCATAGACCCCCCTATGGCCCCCCTCTGAACAAAAAGTCTACAATAATCATAGTAATATCTTACTGATGTGAAAGGCGGAACAAATGTGTCTCAACTAGTTGGATCCTTTAGGACATTACACCGCCACTGTCCGGTGCCAAGGTAGTTATCCCTAATAGAGAGTGTTCCCCCTGCCGCGCGTGCATTGAACGCTGAAGATGGACTTTAAACTTCACAAAAGTAAATGAAAAATATAACATGTGGATTGTTTCATCTATTGTTTTAGTATTATTTTATCAACGAGGTTTTTGCAGAGCAAGCTAGCAAACGGATTATAAGAACGCCTTTATAGGCTAACGTTAACGTGTTACGTGTTATTGAACTTTGTATTATTCATTGCACTGAATTGAGCATGTCTAAACAAAACAAGCAGTTTCAGTTTCCCTCATAAAGCAAACATTTATTTCGCGATAGCCTGACAATGTAATACACATTGCTCGCCTCAACGTTACATCTACTTTACTCAAAATGCACATTAAACTGAATGCAGTATTGTAGACAATATTTTGTCCTTGTAATCCATGTTTCCATTGCATGGATAGCCTTTGGTCAGTCCCCCTCCTTAAAGGGTAAATTATTATCATAACAATTTAATACTGCATTGAATTTAAACAACACTTTTCATACACAAAAAGCGATAAAAGTAGCCTACTGCTCCTACCAGGCTCCTAAATATGTATTCGCGTCTATAATGCACACATGACGGCCTACCATTTTTTTTTTGGTATGTTTCACATCATGACTAATACCAGGGGTGAATATGGAGGCGTTTGTTGTTTCCTAGCAAAAGTTATAGTGAGATACAAAATACAAACTGGGATCCACAGTATGTATCTAGTATCTAGTACACTAGAGCTTATACAAAGATGTGTTGCATCAAAGAATGTACTGTAACTTGAGCTAAAGTTAACAGGAAGATTTTCTTTTAATAATGTAATTTAATAAAAGTATAACTAAGTTACTGAAAAGATCCTGTTACTGAAACAAATAACTGTAGGTTGCTGAAACATACTAAAACATTACATTATATACTAAACAAGACATTTTGAAAGCTTGAACATTGTCTTTGTCTCTTTTGTCACGGATTGAATGCGCCCCTCTGACAAAACAACTGGCCCCAGCCTG